>NC_052322.1:48299600-48352100 GCF_016432855.1 Salvelinus namaycush
CAATAATTAGGGAGGACGGGCTGGTGGGTAATGACCGGAGTTGGAATCAGTGGAATGGTGATATCAAATACATCAAACACACGGTCGATGCCGTTCCATTCGCTCCGTTCCAATCATTATTATGAGCCGTCCTCCCCTCAGAAGCCTCCTGTGTTGTGAACGGGATAGTTTTATCTGTAACACACCTGATAGTCACTATATGGTTGTTTGTTCTTACAATCTCTAAGCCCCCTACGTTGTCTGAGAACTGGCAGCACACAACCGACACGAAGGAATGTCGTAAACATAAAGGAGTTGGGATGTGTAAAGCGTTTCTAATATACTCCTGAAAAATCACATTTTTGCCATTACATTGTGTGGGTTGGTGGCGGTAGGAGGGAGGGGGGTATTACTTCACTTCCCATGTCCTTCCACTATCATCAAGCCTGTAATAATAGACATTTTAGCAAATTCAACATCTACTGTCTGCACTGCTTTCCAGGCAACCACCGCGGCAGGAATGTTGTAATACAAAATCAGATTCCCCATGTCAAAGAATGGGGGATATGCTGTGAAGTCTATGAAGATAGACCCATGAGTTTCTCAGAGAGGAGCTATCTCAGGAAAGACCAGCAGAAAATGCACATGGTCCATGTATAGTGTATAGTAACATGTTATGTGGTACTAGTTAGTTTGTTAGTAGTTAATTCAAGTCTGTTAATTCAAGACTGTAAGTCACAGTTATTAATTTCAAACCAATGGAGCATTTCAGACACACAAATTCCAAATACTGACATTGAAAAGTTTCACTAAAAAGTGCACAACTAAATATCGCATATTTAAAATTGAGTACAAAGATAGCAGAAAACACATTTAATAAGTAGATCGCGACGTCAATGAAGTGATAGCATCATAACTCAGAACAGTACATAAAAGGATATTAAATTCACTACCCATTTAAACAAACATGGCCCTTTAAAAAAAACTTAAATGAGGTCACCCTTGATCCAGCTCTGTACATGGGGAAGCTGTGCTTGCTGTCGATCCCAAGACCCCTGTCTGCCCAGTGAGAGAGGCCTGATCTGTCCATCCCAGAACCACTGTCTGCCCAGTGAGAGAGGCCTGATCTGTTCATCCCAGGACCCCTGTCTGCCCAGTGAGAGAGGCCTGATCTGTCCATCCCAGGACCACTGTCTGCCCAGTGAGAGAGGCCTGATCTGTTCATCCCAGGACCCCTGTCTGCCCAGTGAGAGAGGCCTGAGCTGTCCATCCCAGGACCCCTGTCTGCCCAGTGAGAGAGGCATGATCTGTCCATCCCAGAACCACTGTCTGCCCAGTGAGAGAGGCCTGATCTGTTCATCCCAGGACCCCTGTCTGCCCAGTGAGAGAGGCCTGATCTGTCCATCCCAGGACCACTGTCTGCCCAGTGAGAGAGGCCTGATCTGTTCATCCCAGGACCCCTGTCTGCCCAGTGAGAGAGGCCTGAGCTGTCCATCCCAGAACCACTGTCTGCCCAGTGAGAGAGGCCTGATATGTCCATCCCAGGACCACTGTCTGCCCAGTGAGAGAGGCCTGATCTGTCCATCCCAGGACCCCTGTCTGCCCAGTGAGAGAGGCCTGAGCTGTCCATCCCAGAACCACTGTCTGCCCAGTGAGAGAGGCCTGATCTGTCCATCCCAGGACCCCTGTCTGCCCAGTGAGAGAGGCCTGATCTGTCCATCCCAGAACCACTGTCTGCCCAGTGAGAGAGGCCTGATCTGTTCATCCCAGGACCCCTGTCTGCCCAGTGAGAGAGGCCTGATCTGTTCATCCCAGGACCCCTGTCTGCCCAGTGAGAGAGGCCTGATCTGTCCATCCCAGGACCCCTGTCTGCCCAGTGAGAGAGGCATGATCTGTCCATCCCAGAACCACTGTCTGCCCAGTGAGAGAGGCCTGATCTGTCCATCCCAGGACCCCTGTCTGCCCAGTGAGAGAGGCCTGAGCTGTCCATCCCAGAACCACTGTCTGCCCAGTGAGAGAGGCCTGATCTGTTCATCCCAGGACCCCTGTCTGCCCAGTGAGAGAGGCCTGATCTGTTCATCCCAGGACCCCTGTCTGCCCAGTGAGAGAGGCCTGATCTGTCCATCCCAGGACCCCTGTCTGCCCAGTGAGAGAGGCCTGATCTGTCCATCCCAGAACCACTGTCTGCCCAGTGAGAGAGGCCTGATCTGTCCATCCCAGGACCCCTGTCTGCCCAGTGAGAGAGGCCTGAGCTGTCCATCCCAGAACCACTGTCTGCCCAGTGAGAGAGGCCTGATCTGTCCATCCCAGGACCACTGTCTGCCCAGTGAGAGAGGCCTGATCTGTCCATACCAGGACCCCTGTCTGCCCAGTGAGAGAGGCCTGATCTGTCCATCCCAGAACCACTGTCTGCCCAGTGAGAGAGGCCTGATCTGTCCATCCCAGGACCACTGTCTGCCCAGTGAGAGAGGCCTGAGCTGGATTTGTCTCCCGATTCAATCTTGGGGGTGACTGAAGCCTGCTTAGGTCCCCCTCCTCCGCCACTCCCCCTCCCCATCAATCTCTGTAGTTGGTTGCATTTCCTAAAGCCTAACTAATTCACTTTTACGTGATATGATATCATATTTTGTTACTTTTGTATTGTTCGTTTTTTGAAGCATCAGACGGGAGATAAGTGTTACAAATCGTTACAAATCAATAGGATCCTGCGAATCAATAGGATCCTGCATACGTATGGCTTTGATTAAAATAAAAATGTTATGTCAAATTATGTGTCACCTTTATTTCTCTTTAGTGTTCATGTTGATCAATATTTTGGCTATGCTGGCCTATTATAAACGATCAAATAAATGTCTGATCAATACATACAAAATCTGAACATATTGTCATTTATAATGACAATGCAGAGGCACCAAGAAATTGTCCAATACACTTATTGTATGCTGTTTTTCAAGTACATTCCCTTCTGTCTAACCTTCTAAGGGGATTCAGAGTTTACTAATTATTGTGAAGAACTGTATCAGTGGAGTGTATTCTGTAATTAGTTACAAAATAATTTAAAATGCAATTGTGTATTGCTGCTGTTTGTCTGATATCTAACAGTCCATGATCAGCTCTGTTGACTATGAGAGCATTTTGCAGAGGAAAATGGGTTTGAGGCATACTATTTAAACTCAGAATGACATGTGGCCCATTGTTCACCTGGTCATCAATGACACGTGACCCATTGTTTACCTTGTTACCTGGCAACGACCACAAGGGCGTTTCAAAGAGCTGTCAGTCAAGGCAAACTCATGAATATAAACTCCCCGCCCACTCTGCCTGTTCTTTCATGCATCCTGATAGTTAGAGATGAGATTAATAAAGGTACTATTTCTTCAATTCTGAGCATTTTAATAGTGTAAAAATGTTATGAGTGATGTTTTGATCAAATAGGATGACTGTGATGTCTTGGGAAATACGATGACTGTGCGGAAACTTTAAACAGTCTGTGGGATATAGAGTAAGTGGCATCCCTATGAAAAGTGTAATCGTCACATAAACCTCACATAAACTGTTGATTGAACAGGGTTAGTTATGAAGGCCCTATTGAGCCCATAGTTTTACATTTGTATATCCTTGTCACAGTCCAGTGACTCCTCAGGGTTGTCAAATGAAAGAAAAAACTGGGACCTAAATTCGACAGACACCGTTGGTTATGGTATGACAGTAGCCTAATGTTTACTCAGTCTGCTGCATAACTGAACAGTCACTGACCACATGTTTCCCACAGCACAAGCCATCTCAGGACCTTGCTGTAATAAATAGTCCCATAAACAAAAAAAACATTTATATGGCGGAGTCGCTCTGTCGGGAAACGCTTATATATAGGAGTGTATTCATTAGTGCACACAGTAGCACTCGTTTTTCAAAGAAAACGAACGTTTTTATAGAACAAATTCAGGCAGGTCCCTCCCCGTTTCGTTCCGTTTGCTTCCGTTTAAGAGTCGTTTCGCAACAGAAACGGCGTAATGAATTCGCCCCTGCTGGGAGCTATTGGACCACGTGACTGGATAGTACACGTTAGGGCAGCCATCGTTTTACCTACTTCATGTCCAACCCAAAATGGGAAAGAGGTGGAAGGATTGGAGAGGATAGAACGAACAGCAATGGAATAGCTTGGCTATTGTGTTTAAATTGCAAAAACTCGCTTTTTCCAATCCTCTCTGTAGGTTTTATTGGTTAAAAACAAGAAGTTGCCAAGTCAAGGTGAGTTTTATTTCGTTCGTGTGTGTTTTTTGTTGTTGTAGATCTTTTGTTTCGGCTTTACTTTGGCTTTCCTGTCTGAATAATTAACTATTCAAGGGTTTTAGACGCAAATCAATATATGTCATGAATAGGGATATAGCTTGGTTGATTTATCAAATCAAATGCCACGAAGTCAGAATTGTATAAATGTATTTTCAACAAGGAATCTCATCAGTCTTTGCCGCCACACCCGCACTTATCTAACTGATTATGACTAGTAACACGCTTCCTGTGTTAAGGCTACAAAGTAACCGTACCTTCACCTTGCTAGTGGGCCAGTCCAGTGGTCACAGCGGACTTCCAGCTGGGGTGTGTGTTGGGGATTAGGCTAGCTAACCTTGCTATATAGGTCAGGTAATGACTAACTCGCGTCATCACCTGCCCTGAGTGTATGGTACGTTTAGAAAAGCAGTAACCTCGGGAATCCTTGACAATCTAGCAATACGATAGACTTGTTAAATGCCATAAAACAAATGTCTTTGTGTGCTATGCTGATTTTAATTAGGCTACTGTCATATCATAACCAACTGCGTCTGTCGCATTTAGGTCCCAAAACAGATCTATAGTACCAGGCTAGCTAGATCCTGTTACAGGAGATATATCAGGTCTGTTACCAGGCTAGCTAGATCCTGTTATAGGAGCTACATCAGGTCTGTTACCAGGCTAGCTAGATCCTGTTATAGGAGCTACATCAGGTCTGTTATAGGAGCTACAGCAGGTCTGTTACCAGGCTAGCTAGATCCTGTTACAGGAGCTACATCAGGTCTGTTACCAGGCTAGCTAGATCCTGTTATAGGAGCTACATCAGGTCTGTTACCAGGCTAGCTAGATCCTGTTATAGGAGCTACATCAGGTCTGTTACCAGGCTAGCTAGATCCTGTTATAGGAGCTACATCAGGTCTGTTACCAGGCTAGCTAGATCCTGTTATAGGAGCTACATCAGGTCTGTTACCAGGCTAGCTAGATCCTGTTACAGGGGCTACATCAGGTCTGTTACAGGAGCTACAGCAGGTCTGTTACCAGGCTAGCTAGATCCTGTTATAGGGGCTACATCAGGTCTGTTACCAGGCTAGCTAGATCCTGTTATAGGAGCTACATCAGGTCTGTTACCAGGCTAGCTAGATCCTGTTATAGGAGCTACATCAGGTCTGTTACCAGGCTAGCTAGATCCTGTTATAGGGGCTACATCAGGTCTGTTACCAGGCTAGCTAGATCCTGTTACAGGAGCTACATCAGGTCTGTTACCAGGCTAGCTAGATCCTGTTATAGGGGCTACATCAGGTCTGTTACCAGGCTAGCTAGATCCTGTTATAGGAGCTACATCAGGTCTGTTACCAGGCTAGCTAGATCCTGTTATAGGAGCTACATCAGGTCTGTTACCAGGCTAGCTAGATCCTGTTATAGGAGCTACATCAGGTCTGTTACCAGGCTAGCTAGATCCTGTTATAGGAGCTACATCAGGTCTGTTACCAGGCTAGCTAGATCCTGTTACAGGGGCTACATCAGGTCTGTTACCAGGCTAGCTAGATCCTGTTATAGGAGCTACATCAGGCCTGTTACCAGGCTAGCTAGATCCTGTTACAGGGGCTACAGCAGGTCTGTTACCAGGCTAGCTAGATCCTGTTACAGGGGCTACATCAGGTCTGTTACCAGGCTAGCTAGATCCTGTTATAGGAGCTACATCAGGTCTGTTACCAGGCTAGCTAGATCCTGTTACAGGGGCTACATCAGGTCTGTTACCAGGCTAGCTAGATCCTGTTACAGGAGATATATCAGAGCATCTAGCCAGCAGCATCACTGTTGTTGGTCACGTCTTGATTGGGTCATTGGTGACGGTCCTCTGTTTTAGAACTGCATCATCTGCACTTCAACTGCAAGACCGTTAGAATTGGGATGTTATGATCGCTGGCGACCTACACACCTAAACGAAATCTGAATTTGACACAAAAGAAGTTCAGGTAGTTTTCAGCCTAAATGTAGACTTGGTCAACACAAGAGACCAGTGTTCCCTTGGCTCAGCTAAATCCTTTAGAGTGCCCTCTGCATCTCAATCAGCTCCTTACTAACCCAGGGGCCTGGAAACCCCCGAGACAACCAGCGACAGGACCTAACTCGCCAGCCTCTCTCGTTCCTCCACCTTCCCTCACATTCATTTACAGTATACATATGAATAGGGACGGATACAAGCACCCAATGTGTTGCCCCATAGTGTGTATCTTAGGCAAATGTTCAGCAAGCGTCGTTAGATTCAACTGAAAGTTTAAAAAAATAAATAAATGCAGGTAGTCCGCCAATATTGGCAGACTGCCAGGAAAGGGGGTATTAGTTACCATCACTATTCGCTAATCAATTTAAATGTAATCTATTTCTGCTATTACCTATAGCCTGTGAAGCGAGTGGTGGTTCTTCTGAGAAAGGGGGAATGAATGGTTAAACATGCACCCCCAATGGCACCCTATTGCCAACGTAGTGCACTACTTTTGACCAGAGCCCTATAGACCTTGGTCAAAAGTAGTGCACTAGATAGGGAATAGGGTGCCATTTGAGTCATAAGCCAAAGTCTCCAGCACAAAGGATGTGCAAATTAACATGTTTCATTCTCCCGTGGCCTGAGGCCCTGAAGGCTGGACAGGCATTGAGAAGGACGATTGTTTACATCAGGCTGTGATCCCAAATGGTACTCCGTTCCCTATTTAGTGCACTACTTTTGACCAAGGTCTATAGGGCTCTGGTCAAAAGTAGTGCACAGGGTGCCATTTGGGAAGTAGACCTAGAGAGTGGCCACCGGCTGCTGGGGTATTCTTCCCCTCTGTTTGGCCATCACAGAGGAGACATGCCCCATTTTAAATGGTTGTTTACTTGTATTAGATAAAGAGCCAAAACGCTTCTCAATGAACTCTTGTCTACAATTCAATTAGTGTGGCCTAACCTTTCCCTTCTCAGCAGCAGCTAGCAGGCTTTAGTTCCTGTTACCACAGTTCCCTGGTTGTCTTTAGTTCCCTGGCTGTCTGATAGCACAGTTCCCTGTGTCTTTAGTTCCCTGGCTGTCTGATACCACAGTTCCCTGGCTGTCTGATACCACAGTTCCCTGGCTGTCTGATACCACAGTTCCCTGGCTGTCTTTAGTTCCCTGGCTGTCTGATACCACAGTTCCCTGGCTGTCTTTAGTTCCCTGGCAGTCTGATACCACAGTTCCCTGTGTCTTTAGTTCCCTGGCAGTCTGATACCACAGTTCCCTGGCTGTCTGATACCACAGTTCCCTGGCTGTCTGATACCACAGTTCCCTGGTTGTCTTTAGTTCCCTGGCTGTCTGATACCACAGTTCCCTGGTTGTCTTTAGTTCCCTGGCAGTCTGATACCACAGTTCCCTGGCTGTCTGATACCACAGTTCCCTGCCTGTCTTTAGTTCCCTGGCTGTCTGATACCACAGTTCCCTGGCTGTCTTTAGTTCCCTGGCTGTCTGATAGCACAGTTCCCTGGCTGTCTGATAGCACAGTTCCCTGGCTGTCTGATAGCACAGTTCCCTGTATGTCTTTAGTTCCCTGGCTGTCTGATAGCACAGTTCCCTGTATGTCTTTAGTTCCCTGGCTGTCTGATAGCACAGTTCCCTGTATGTCTTTAGTTCCCTGGCTGTCTGATAGCACAGTTCCCTGTGTGTCTTTAGTTCCGTGGCTGTCTGTTACCACAGTTCCCTGGCTGTCTTTAGTTCCGTGGCTGTCTGCTACCACAGTTCTGTGGCTGTCTGCTACCACAGTTCTGTGGCTGTCTGCTACCACAGTTCCCTGGCTGTCTGCTACCACAGTTCCCTGGCTGTCTGCTAGCACAGTTCCCTGGCTGTCTGCTAGCACAGTTCCCTGGCTGTCTGCTAGCACAGTTCCCTGGCTGTCTGCTAGCACAGTTCCCTGGCTGTCTGCTAGCACAGTTCCCTGGCTGTCTGCTAGCACAGTTCCCTGGCTGTCTGCTAGCACAGTTCCCTGGCTGTCTGATAGCACAGTTCCCTGGCTGTCTTTAGTTCCCTGGCTGTCTGATAGCACAGTTCCCTGGCTGTCTGATAGCACAGTTCCCTGGCTGTGATACCACAGTTCCCTGGCTGTCTTTAGTTCCCTGGCTGTCTTTAGTTCCCTCTATGTCTGATAGCACAGTTCCCTGGCTGTCTTTAGTTCCCTGGCTGTCTTTAGTTCCCTGGCTGTCTTTAGTTCCCTGGCTGTCTTTAGTTCCCTGTATGTCTGATACCACAGTTCCCTGGCTGTCTTTAGTTCCCTGGCTGTCTTTAGTTCCCTGTATGTCTGATACCACAGTTCCCTGGCTGTCTTTAGTTCCCTGGCTGTCTTTAGTTCCCTGTATGTCTGATACCACAGTTCCCTGGCTGTCTTTAGTACCCTGTATGTCTTTAGTTCCCTGTATGTCTTTAGTTCCCTGGCTGTCTGATACCACAGTTCCCTGGCTGTCTGCTACCCTAGTCCCCTGGCTGTCTGATACCACAGTTCCCTGGTTGTATGCTTGTCCCCTAGCAACACGTGCTGTCTTCTGTCCTAACAACATGGACAGAATACAGATAGAATTGATCAGACATGCTGATGATCGGTAATGACACCCGAGCCCATTAATGTGCATCGTTTTGTTCAGGTGACATCCTTTTTAGACAATGTGGAAGAACATGACAATAAACACATTTTGATTTTTTGAATTGAACCATTGCTTTAAGTTGTCACTTTGGTGCAATATTGGTGAAGAGTGATGCAATACAACGTTCCAAGCAATGTGGCAAGCTACACCAGCTGTTGCATAAGATTGCAACATTTGAGTGGGGCAAGAAATCGTCAAAACCCCAGATCTGTGCCGCCGCACAGCACAAACGCACGTAGGAGCTACTGTAATGTTGCCAGGCAAATTTCCCCTAAAAGGGACAAAGTATTTCATTTTAAATGAATTCAAAACAACACAGATCAAATTTATTCATATAGCCCTTCGTACATCAGCTGATATCTCAAAGTGCTGTACAGAAACCCAGCCTAAAACCCCAAACAGCAAGCAATGCAGGTGTAGAAGCACGGTGGCTAGGAAACACTCCCTAGAAAGGCCAAAACCTAGGAAGAAACCTAGAGAGGAGGTTTGGGTCTGGAACCAGGCTAAAACAACACAGATGGGTCTGGAACCAGGCTAAAACAACACAGATGGGTCTGGAACCAGGCTAAAACAACACAGATGGGTCTGGAACCAGGCTAAAACAACACAGATGGGTCTGGAACCAGGCTAAAACAACACAGATGGGTCTGGAACCAGGCTAAAACAACACAGGTGGGTCTGGGACCAGGCTAAAACAACACAGATGGGTCTGGAACCAGGCTAAAACAACACAGATGGGTCCGGAACCAGGCTAAAACAACACAGATGGGTCCGGAACCAGGCTAAAACAACACAGATGGGTCCGGGACCAGGCTAAAACAACACAGGTGGGTCTGGGACCAGGCTAAAACAATACAGGTGGGTCTGGGACCAGGCTAAAACAATACAGGTGGGTCTGGGACCAGGCTAAAACAATACAGGTGGGTCTGGGACCAGGCTAAAACAACACAGGTGGGTCTGGGACCAGGCTAAAACAATACAGGTGGGTCTGGGACCAGGCTAAAACAACACAGGTGGGTCTGGGACCAGGCTAAAACAATACAGGTGGGTCTGGGACCAGGGTAAAACAACACAGGTGGGTCTGGGACCAGGCTAAAACAATACAGGTGGGTCTGGGACCAGGCTAAAACAACACAGGTGGGTCTGGGACCAGGCTAAAACAACACAGGTGGGTCTGGGACCAGGCTAAAACAACACAGGTGGGTCCTATGACGTGAATATGGTGCCATTTGGTGCACTATGAAGTAGAGGTCGACCGATTTAATCATTTAATTAGGGCCGATTCAAGTTTTCATAACAATCGGAAATCGGTAATTTTGGACGCCGAATTTTATTTTACATTTTTTAATTTAACCAGGCAAGTCAGTTAAGAGCACATTCTTATTTTCAATGACGGCCTAGGAACGGTGGGTTAACTGCCTTGTTCAGGGGCAGAACGACAGATTTTTACCTTGTCAGCTCAGGGATTCAATCTTGCAACCTTACGGTTAACTAGTCCAATGCTCTAACCACCTGCCTCACGAGGAGCCCGCCTGTTACGCGAATGCAGTAAGAAGCCAAGGTAAGTTGCTAGCTAGCATTAAACTTATCTTTATAAAAAACAATCAATCAATCATAATCACTAGTTATAACTACACATGGTTGATGATATTACTAGTTTATCTAGCGTGTCTTGCATATAATCGATGCAGTGCGCATTCGCGAAAAAGGGCTGTCGTTGCTCCAACGTGTACCTAACCATAAACATCAATGCCTTTCTTAAAATCAATACACAGAAGTATATATTTTTAAACCTGCATACCAGGTGAAATTGTGTCACTTCTCTTGCGTTCATTGCACGCAGAGTCAGGGTATATGCAACAGTTTGGGCCGCCTGGCTCATTGCGAACTAATTTGCCAGAATTTTTCGTAATTATGACATAACATTGAAGGTTGTGCAATGTAACAGGAATATTTAGACTTATGGATGCCACCCGTTAGATAAAATACAGTTCCGTATTTCACTGAAAGAATAAACGTTTTGTTTTCGAGATGATAGTTTGACCATATTAATTTGACCATATTAATTAAGTCTATAATTTGATAGAGCAGTCTGACTGAGCGGTGGTGGGCACCAGCAGGCTCGTAAGCATTCATTCAAACAGCACTTTACTGCGTTTTGACAGCAGCTATGACTTCAAGCCTATCAACTCCCGAGATTAGGCTGGTGTAACTGATGTGAAATGGCTAGCTAGTTAGTGGGGTGCACGCTAATAGCGTTTCAAACGTCACTCGCTCTGAGACTTGGAGTAGTTGTTCCCCTTGCTCTGCATGGGTAACCCTGCTTCGAGGGTGGCTGTTGTCATTGTGTTCCTGGTTCGAGCCCAGGTAGTGGCGAGGAGAGGGACGGAAGCTATACTGTTACACTGGCAATACTGAAGTGCCTATAAGAACATCCAATAGTCAAAGGTATATGAAATACAAATCGTATAGAGAGAAATAGTCCTATAATAACTACAACTTAAAACTTCTTACCTGGGAACCACCAGCTTTCATATGTTCTCATGTTCTGAGCAAGGAACTTAAACGTTAGCTTTCTTACATGGCACATATTGCACTTTTACTTTCTTCTCCAACACTTTGTTTTTGCATTATTTAAACCAAATTGAACATGTTTCATTATTTGAGGCTAAATTGATTGTATTGATGTATTATATTAAGTTAAAATAAGTGTTCATTCAGTATTGTTGTAATTGTCATTATTACAAATAAAGAAAAAATCGGCCAATTAATCGGTATCGGCTATTTTGGTCCTCCAATAATCGGTATCGGCGTTGAAAAATCATAATCGGTCGACCTCTACGATGAAGGTAATATGGTGCCATTTGGGACTGAGACTCCGTGTTCTGTAACTCTGTCTGGTAGCCGGTCACTCTGTCTGGTAGCCGGTCACTCTGTCTGGTAGCCGGTCACTCTGTCTGGTAGCCGGTCACTCTGTCTGGTAGCCGGTCACTCTGTCTGGTAGCCGGTCACTCTGTCTGGTAGCCGGTCACTCTGTCTGGTAACTCGTAACTCTGTCTGGTAACTCGTAACTCTGTCTAGTAACTCTGTCTGGTAGCCGGTCACTCTGTCTGGTAGCCGGTCACTCTGTCTGGTAGCCGGTCACTCTGTCTGGTAGCCGGTCACTCTGTCTGGTAGCTCGTAACTCTGTCTGGTAGCTCGTAACTCTGTCTGGTAGCTCGTAACTCTGTCTGGTAACTCGTAACTCTGTCTGGTAACTCGTAACTCTGTCTGGTAACTCGTAACTCTGTCTGGTAGCCGGTAACTCTGTCTGGTAGCCGGTAACTCTGTCTGGTAACTCGTAACTCTGTCTAGTAACTCTGTCTGGTAGCCGGTAACTCTGTCTAGTAACTCTGTCTGGTAGCCGGTCACTCTGTCTGGTAGCCGGTCACTCTGTCTGGTAGCCGGTAACTCTGTCTGGTAGCCGGTAACTCTGTCTAGTAACTCTGTCTGGTAGCCGGTCACTCTGTCTGGTAGCCGGTAACTCTGTCTGGTAGCCGGTCACTCTGTCTGGTAGCCGGTCACTCTGTCTGGTAGCCGGTCACTGCAGTCACAGTGTAGCCAGACCAGTAGCCTTGTGTTTTCTTGCCCTGGAAAACCAGACAGTAACAGCATGTGTTATATGTTTAAGCCAGAAGTATGATTATTTTTCCTACTATCCCCTGACCAGACAACTGTATCATAAGAAATGTCTTAGTCTTTCTGCCCTCTTATTTCCTATTTTTGGAAATTGTCGGCATTTATTTTAGTTTGGCTGAACAGAGTGAAGTTTACAGCAGAGATGGAAGTACACTGTATATTTCCTAGTAGTGTCACAGTCGTCCTTTCCACTGTCAGTAGCCGGTAACTCTGTCAGTAGCCGGTAACTCTGTCAGTAGCCGGTAACTCTGTCAGTAGCCGGTAACACTGTCAGTAGCCGGTAACTCTGTCAGTAGCCGGTAACTCTGTCAGTAGCCGGTAACTCTGTCAGTAGCCGGTAACTCTGTCTAGTAGCCGGTAACTCTGTCTAGTAGCCGGTAACTCTGTCTAGTAGCCGGTAACTCTGTCTAGTAGCCGGTAACTCTGTCTAGTAGCCGGTAACTCTGTCTAGTAGCCGGTAACTCTGTCTAGTAGCCGGTAACTCTGTCTAGTAGCCGGTAACTCTGTCTAGTAGCCGGTAACTCTGTCAGTAGCCGGTAACTCTGTCTAGTAGCCGGTAACTCTGTCAGTAGCCGGGCCTCCCAGTTGCAAATGATGCTCTTATGTTTTTTCCCAAAAAATGTTTTCTTTATGTGAAACCAGAAATATTATTTGGTTTACACCCCCAGACCAGACTACCCCAGTGACCTAGTAACAGTTAGTTAGTCCTAGAAGACTGTGTCAGTTATTTTTGTGAGTGTCATTCTGAAACGTAATTTTAGCTGGAAAAACATGAAATTGAGTACAGCTAATCAATTCTCTCATCATCCCAAATTACTGGCCAGTGAGCTCAGTTGTATTTTTATGCCCTTTTATTTAGGCATACTAAGACTTTCTGGGGGGGGGGTCTTTCAGCAATGAGTGATGTTGCCCTCAATCTTCTTGGAGTCATTTCATGGAATATTTCAAATATTCTGAAGACAAAATGATTTCATAATGTGTCGGTCTGTTCCAGTGTTTGGTATAATATTAACATCAAAGCCTCTGACATCCTATAGTGTTTTTAAGGGTCTGTTGCACGTATATAACCAGCCATAGTCAATTGATTAGCCAGCAGCTGTGGGTTAAAGAGCTGAACTGAGGCAGTTTTAAAATACTAATCTCATATAATTAGCAGATGCTTTTTATCCAAAGTGATTTACAGTACATTGAGTGCATACATTTTCTTGTATGTGATTCCTGCATGTGGGAATTGAACCCATAACCTTGCTACTAGCACCAGGCCCTTACTAACTGAGCCACACATTATAGTAATAGGAGAATAGGAAGCCAATGTAAGTTGTTGGTGTGATGATTCGTGTTTGACCTCTCTACTCATCCATCTTCCCTTCCTACTGGCTCTTCTCATCCATTTCTCCTTTCTCCTCTTCATCCATCTCTCCTTTCTCCTCTTCATCCATCTCTCCTTTCTCCTCTTCATCCATCTCTCCTTTCTCCTTCTCATCCATCTCTCCTTTCTCCTCTTCATCCATCTCTCCTTTCTCCTTCTCATCCATTTCTCCTTCTCATCCATTTCTCCTTTCTCCTCTTCATCCATTTCTCCTTCTCATCCATTTCTCCTTTCTCCTCTTCATCCATTTCTCCTTTCTCCTCTTCATCCATTTCTCCTTTCTCCTCTTCATCCATTTCTCCTTTCTCCTCTTCATCCATTTCTCCTTTCTCCTCTTCATCCATTTCTCCTTTCTCCTCTTCATCCATTTCTCCTTTCTCCTCTTCATCCATTTCTCCTTTCTCCTCTTCATCCATTTCTCCTTTCTCCTCTTCATCCATTTCTCCTTTCTCCTCCTCATCCATCTCTCCTTTCTCCTCCTCATCCATTTCTCCTTTCTCCTCCATTTCTCTCCTTTCTCCTCCTCATCCATTTCTCCTTTCTCCTTTCTCCTCCATTTCTCTCCTTTCTCCTCCTCATCCATTTCTCTCCTTCCTCCTATCTCTTCCCAGGTGGGCTTGAACCAGGACCTGGCCTGATCTGTTACCTGGCAACCAGTGACGGGGCACCAATCCTAGCCTCCTGATTGGCTGTGACAGAAGCAGGCTGTAGAGGTGGAGAGGAGGGGGCAACCGAACACGAACTGCTTTGCTTCCCCCCCCCCCCCTTTTTTTCCCCTTCTTTGTTTTGAGGGGGGGGAAGAGGAGAACTCGGCAGGAGGAGGAGTGCTCTGTGGGCGCACTAACTTCACAGAGGAGCATGGGGCAGAGTGTTCCTGGAGGCATAAAGACTATTGACATGAGGGATCCGGCGTTCAGGCCTCTGGAGCTGGCAGCTCTGGACCATAACAAGCCCTCCAGGCTGGACCTGCTGCTGGACATGCCCCCTGCTGGACAGGCGGTCCAGATGCAGCACTCCTGGAACAACAACGACCGATCGCTCAACATCTTCGTCAAGGACGACAACAAACTGGTCTTCCATCGGCACCCCGTGGCTCAGAGCACAGATGCCATCCGGGCCTGTATCGGCTACACCCGGGGGCTACACATCTGGGAGATCAGCTGGGCCATGAGACAGCGGGGAACGCACGCCATCGTCGGCGTGGCGACAGGAGACGCTCCTCTTCATTCTGTAGGCTACACGACCCTGGTGGGTAATAACCACGAGTCCTGGGGCTGGGACCTGGGACGGAATAAACTCCACCATGACGGAAAGAACCTGCCTAGTAAGACATACCCTGCGTTCCTGGAGCCGGATGAGACGTTTATAGTCCCCGACTCATTCCTGGTAGTGTTGGACATGGACGAGGGGACTCTGAGCTATATTGTGGATGGACAGTACTTGGGGGTGGCTTTCAGAGGACTCAAAGGGAGGAAGCTGTACCCTGTCGTCAGTGCTGTGTGGGGGCACTGTGAAATACGAATCCGGTACATCAATGGACTTGATCGTAAGTAGTGCCTATAACAGAGCTCTCCAACCCTGTTCCTTGAGAGCTGCCCTCCTGTAGGTTTTGCCCCAGTTGTAACTAACCTGATTCAGTTTATCAACCAGTTAATGATGAGAATGAGGTGTGCTAGATTAGGGTTGGAGTGAACCTCCAGGACTAGCTTTCCATGAACAGGGTTGGAGTGAACCGCCAGGACTAGCGTTCCATGAACAGGGTTGGAGTGCCCTGGCCTATAATATATTTTCTAAACTGTAATTGTTCAGGGTTGGCTTTGGTCTTTGCTCTGAGACATGATTTTAGACAATTTTTTCTTTCTAAACGCCATAGGAATCTACTATTAGCCTCGTCTCACAGCCAGCTGTTGTCCTGGGTGCTTTGGAACGTTCAGAAATATTCTATGTAGAACAAACATGCCTCTCTGACATGCATTAGGATAAGGAATCATGTTGGATCTAGTTTTGACACTTCTATCTGTTACAGTTGAAAATATGAGGGTTACCGCACGTGTTCCTAGCTATCACTTAATACTTAGGGAATACCTAGGGAACTATAGCAACAGTGTCTGTCTGGACATTGGTATGTGGTTGGAATCTGGCAAATGTGCCTTTTTGTTCCACCACTGGCAGGTAAAATGAGAGAATCTCCCAGACACTTTTTTTTTATTTTAAATTATTTTTAAACCAGCAAATATTTTTGGGGACATAATTACACCAAAAATAACTGAATGAGCATTCTTTAATGTTTTTAAAAAACAAGAACTGTATTACTAGTAATAAGTAATGTATGGCTCAATTTACCTTTTTGTGACCTGAGTTTTAAACAATTAGTTAAAATAAATAATTTTGATACAATAGTCAAACTGATAAACGGTTGTACAAATGAACATCAACAATCAACAAAGTTCCTTGCTCTGCCACAAAATGCTGAGTGATACGGTTTATATATTATTAGTTCAGGGCTCGAACACTGACGTTTTTGTTTTTTTACAATGAGCACTTAGTTCATATTTAGGAACACACACAAATAAATGTAGGATCACAATAAAATTGAGTGTTTTTAATGATTTTTAATGACTAAAACGATTTTTGCCGTGTTGTACGCTCAATCAAGCACAATGTACCCCCAGATATGAGTCATTAGGTGAGACCAAATTGTTCAACTGCCCCTTTTAAGTTAACGGCACTTGTGTTTGTCTGTCTCAGAGATGAGAATCTCTGTACGCTGGCAGCAGAACGTTGCAGCAAACAAAATCAACCTAGCATGTGAACAAAACGATGTAACTAGCCAATAATCACCAGGACAAAGTCACACTTCACTAGCCTTTCAGGTCCATTCAACCAACTTCTACATTTGGGCTTTGGATTGGGGGAGGGAAGAAAAAAACTGTTCCCAAATGCTGTGTGATCACCCGCCAACGTGGCTGGTGAAATAGACATCTTACCCGCTAATGCCAAAATCTACCCGCATTTGGCAGGTGACGGGTGTTAATTTCCCACCCTTGTTGTAATACTTCCTCCTAGGGAACTTTAGCAGCAGTGTCAGTCTGTCTAGACATTGGGTTGTACAGATTGATGTGATTCAGAACTAGGGTCATAGACACAATTTCAGGGCTGCATTTACATGTTCTTAAAAATACTCAAAATGTATCTAATATATATAAAGTCAAGAAATCTGTAATTGATTTTTAACGTTTTTGCTGAGAAGATCTTAGTTGTACAGTGTAGTCGCCGACTGCTAGAAATGAACAGTAGACCATAGGAACTGACAAGACAACACAAACAGATCTGGGACCAGGCTAGCCTAACTGTAGTCTGTTCTAGCCTGTTTCCGTATCTGTCTGTGTTGTCTTGCCAACTACTAGAAATGAACAGTGGACCATAGGAACTGACAAGACAACACAAACAGATCTGGGACCAGGCTAGCCTAACTGTAGTCTGTTCTAGCCTGGTTCCGTATCTGTTTGTGTTGTCTTGCCAACTCCTTTACATTAACAGTGACCATAGGAACTGGCAAGAGAGCACAAACAGATCTGGGACCAGGCTAGCCTAACTGTAGTCTGTTCTAGCTTGGTTCCAGATCTGTTTGTGTTGTCTTGCCAACTCCCTTACATTAACAGTGACCATAGGAACTGGCAAGAGAGCACAAAGGTCTGAGATCAGGCTTCTCTGGTGTTGCCTTGGTGTGCGTTCATGTTTTTAATGGGGCCAACCTTTGAACGTTCTGTTACGCTCAAGTTAATTACATCAATAAACACTGAAATTGTGTGGACATCCCAAATGGCACCCTATTCCCTACATAGTGCACTACTTTAGACCAGGACCAATAGGACTCTGTAGTAGTGCACTACTTTTGACCAGAGCCCTATGAGACCCTATTCCCTACATAGTGCACTACTTTTGACCACAGTTTTGAGTACAACTTCATCGTTGTTATTGATGTAATGAACTTGGGTGTAACAGTACATTTCAAAGGTTGACCCCATTTTAAAATACATTACTGCACATCAAGGTTACACCAGAGACCTGAGGATTTGTAGCCTGGACTCAGACCTTTGTGCTCTCTTGCCATTTCCTATGGTCCACTGTTAATGTAAAGGAGTTGGCAAGATAACACAAACAGATCTGGAACCAGGCTAGAACAGACTACAGTTAGGCTAGCCTGGTCCCAGATCTGCTAGTGTTGTCTTGCCTACGTCTATGATAAATCGATCTGGGACCAAGTTAGAGGCATCTACAGACTACACTGTTAGGCTAGCCTAGTCCCAGATCTGCTAGTGTGGTCTACTTCTATGATAAATCGATCTGGGACCAAGTTAGAGGCATCTACAGACTACACTGTTAGGCTAACATGGTCCCAGATCTATTTGTGCTGTTTTCCCAAACTTTAGCCTGCCAATTCAGCAAAACAGTCTAAACAGATCTGGGACCAGGCTAGAGCCATTGATTACAACTACTATGTAAGCCAGTTGGGCACTACCTGATAATGTGCCACTGGCATCGTGATTACATTTTTATTTATGTATCTCTTCTATGCCCCAGAAACAACAAATGTAATCATTTAACAAACCTGTTCATCACTTTGATCTAGGTTTTGGGGTAGTATTTTCTGTAGTAAGGAGTGGCAAGAGAATAGTCCCTTTTTTAAGTGATTGATCTGACATGACTAGAATAGTGCACTGTAAAGCCTGTGATATGTTTCCCAGTTCCCAGTTTCCATTTCAACAATTTTACTGAGTTACAGTTCATATAAGGAAATGAGTCAATTTGAAATAAATATATTAGGCCCTAATCTATAGATTTCACATGACTGGGCAGAGACTGGGAGGCAGGCCCACCCACTTGGGAGGCAGGCCCACCCACTTGGGAGGCAGGCCCACCCACTTGGGAGGCAGGCCCACCCACTTGGGAGGCAGGCCCACCCACTTGGGAGGCAGGCCCACCCACTTGGGAGGCAGGCCCACCCACTTGGGAGGCAGGCCCACCCACTTGGGAAGCCAAGCCCATCCAGTCAGAATGCTTTTTTTTCCCCACAAAAGGGCTTTATTATAGACATAAATACTCCTTAGTTTCATCAGCTGTCCGGGTGGCTGGTCTCAGACGATCCCGCAGGTGAAGAAGCCGGATGTGGAGGTCCTGGGCTGATGTAGTTACACGTGGCCTGAAGGTTGTGAGGCCTGTTGAACGTACTGCCAAATTCTCTTAAACGATGTTGGAGGCGGCTTATGGTAGAGAAATGAACATTCAATTCTCTGGCAACAGCTCTGGTGGACATTCCTGCATTCAGCAAGCCAATTTACACACTTCCTCAAATCTTGAGACATCTGTGGCATTGTGTTGTGTGACAAAACTGCACATTTTAGTGGCCTTTTATTGTCCCCGGCACAAGGTGCACCTGTGTAATGATCATGCTGTTTTAATCAGCTTCTTGATATGCCACACCTGTCAGGTGGATAGATTCCCTTGGCAAAGGAAAAATGCTCAGTAACAGGGATATAAACAAATTAGTGCACAAAATTTGAGAGAAATAAGCTTTTTGTGTGTATAGAATATTTCAAGGATCTTTTATTTCAGCTCATGAAATATGGGACCAACACTTTACATGTTGCATTTTTTTGCCGTGCGGTAGCAGAACGTCTTAAATTTTTTTGTGCCTTCCTTTGACACTGCCTAGTATACAGATCCTGGATGGCAGGACGTTTGGCTCCAGTGACGTATTGGGCTGTACGCACTACCCTCTGTAGCGCCTTACGGATGCCATAACAGGCGGTGATGCAACTGGTCTCCTGAAGGGGAAAAGGCGTTGTCGTGCCCTCTTCACGACTTTCTTGGTGTATTTGGACCATGATAGTTCATTGATGTGGACGCCAAGGAACTTGAAACTCAACCCGCTCCACTTCAGCCCCGTTGATGTTAATGGGGGCCTGTTCGGCCCTCCTTTTCCTGTAGTCCACGATCAGCTCCTTTGTCTTGATCACGTTGAGGGAGAGGTTGTTGTCCTCGCACCACACTGCCAGTTCTCTGACCACCTCCCTATAGGCTGTCTCATTGTTGTCAGTGATCAGGCCTACCACCGTTGTGTCGTCAGCAAACTTAATGATGGTGTTGGAAACAGTGGGGAGCTTGACGTTCTCGCTCTCCCTCCAAAGGGCTTTAGCGGCTTGGGATACATATGCTTATATTGTTTGTTTCACTTGCTTTGGCAATCAGAAATGAATAGTAAACATTACCTTACGTTACTCGTTACATTATACAGAAAAGTTTTTAAATAATAGACATTTCAAATGTTTATATTATGGCCATGTACTGTGTTGTAACAATATGAAGTTAGGGCTGGACGATATTGCCAAAATAAATATTATATTACAGTATTTTTCTTTTTCTTTTTAAAAATATATTATTAAAAAAAAATTACAGTATTTTATGTATTTGTACAATGTAAGTTCTAAATTTGCTTCATGAGTAGTGCTTGACCCTAGGGAGGCAACACATACACACTAGGTCAATGGGTCTTCCTCCATTCTGATTGATTTATACTGTTCTATTCAACTTCAACCAAAAACTATTTTCATCCATTTCTTGATTTCATTTGAGATCATTTCCACACTGCAACTTGGGCTGTACGATATGGGCAAACAATCTAAGCTTTATTTTTAACCAAATGTTGCAATTTGACTTGTGATTTAGAACAAAACACTTGGGTGAACTGTTGGAATCATGGAAATAGAAAGATTATTCTAATTGTATAGTTAGAATATAATAATGTGCACTTTGAATACAGTGTTTTGACAAGACAACAAATTTAAAATGCCAGGGAGGAGTTATTGTGACAGTGTAGGAACCAAAGTGTTGATAAGTGTTTCCTATGGGACCCTATAATATTTGGCTCCATTTAATGTTTTCTCTTCGCTGCTTCATGTAGCTAACATATTCCTCTTTGATTTAGAAGATACTGTTGCACAAACAACATGCTAATTTAGATCTACACAGTCACTGGTATTATCAGGCTGTGTAGCTAGTTACGTTTGCTCTGACTGTACATTTATTAGCTAACTAACGATTATCATTAGCGGCTGACATGATGTAGGCCTAACTTGCAAAGAAAAGGCAAACTAGTGTAATTATAGAACGCTAGTGGATTTATATTAGGAAACAGGAAACAGCATTGTTGTCTTCAACATTGTTGCTTGTGCTGCATTAACCATGCAGACTGAACACACGGGATTCATGGTCGAGCAACATCAAATGCACTCCTTGAGTGACAGAGGGCGGGGCTAGGTCTGTGGAAAGCGGGCGTAGAGATCAGAGAGAGATGACTCAAGTAGCGGAGTAAACTAAAAAGGCACTTTACACACGACATATCATATTTAACAAACCAAACGTTCAAATACCGTTATAGAAGGTAAAGTTAAAAACCCAAACTGGTCCGTGCATCAATACCGGTGTATCATAAAATACGGTATACCGCCCAGCCAATAGTTGAAGTACAAAAGGGAGAATAAATAAATATGGGTTGTATATACAATGGTGTTTGTTCTTAACTTGTTGCCCTTTTTCTTGTGGCAACAAGTCACAAATATTGCTGCTGTGATGGCACACTGGTATTTCACCCAATTTGCGTATGGGAGTTTGTAATCTGAGGGAAATGTCTCTATGGTCATACATTTGGCAGGAGGTTGGGAAGTTAAGCTTAATTTCCACCTCCATTTTGTGGGCAGTGAGCACTTAGCTTGTCTACTCTGAAGAGCAAGGTCTGCCTACAGCGGCCTTTCTCAATAGCAAGGCTATGCTCACTGAGTCTACATAGTCAAAACTTTCCTTTAATTTTGGGTCAGTCACAACGGTCAGGTATTCTGCCACTGTGTACTCTCTGTTTAGGGCCAAATAGCATTCTAGTTTGCTCTGTTATTTGTTAATTCTTTCCAATGTGTCAAGTAATTATCTTTTTGTTTTCTCATGATTTGTTTGGGTCTAATTGTGTTGTGTTGCTGTCCTGGGGTCTGTTTGAGAACAGAGCCCCAGGACCAGCTTGATTAGGGGACTCTTCTCCAGGTTCTTCTCTCTGTAGGTGATGGCTCTGTATTGAAAGGTTTGGGAATTGCTTCCTTTTAGGTGGTTGTAGAATTTAACGTCTCTCTTCTGGATTTTGATAATTTGTGGGTTTCGGTCTAATTCTGCATGCATTATTTGGTGTTTTTACGTTGTCCGCAGAGGATGTTTTTGCCAAAATCTCAGTTTAAAAAAAATATATATATTTAGTTATAATTAGATTGGGAAAATGTTAGCCAAATTGAGGTTTGTTCATGACGATAACACTGTTAGATTAACTAGACTAAAGATTATCAGAACATTTAGCTAGCATGTTTTGTAGCCTAGTATAACAGGGGGGTTATTTTGCTCTTCTCTTGCGAAGTAGCCTAGGCCTTATCCTGGCTAAAAGCCCTTGACTGATAATCAATCAATGTGATTTTGTTTTTCTGCATATTTGGTTATTTGATATCTGGCTGGGCAGCTCATGTATTACTTTGCTAATATCTGATCTGACACATCTAGCATGCTATAATTAACCAATAAGGCACCTCTGGGGTTTGTGGTATATGGCCAATATACCACGGCTAAGGACTGTTCTTAGACACAACGCGGTGCAGTCCTTAGCCGTGGTATATTGTCCATATACCACAAACCCCAGAGGTACCTTATTGCTATTATAAACTGGTTACCAACGAAATTAGCGCAGTAAAAATAATTGTTTTGTCATACACGTGGTATTACGGTCTGATATACCAAGGCTCTCAGCCAATCAGCATTCAAGGCTCGAACCACCCACTTTATAATGTAGCATAAAATCAAGTGTGTTATTTTGGTATTTACTCGCACATAGGCAACTCGAAAATCGCATCGGAGGTTGTGAGAGATGAACATGAGACTTCCCATTTAAAAAAAATATATATATATATAATAATATTTTCGTCAAGCTCAGTCAAATTGCTTATTTATACACAACCATTTTATGATCTTGCCATAGGTTTTCAAGTAGATTTAAGTCAAAACTGTAATTCGGCCACTCAGGAGCATTCACTGTCTTCTTGGTAAGCAACTCCAGTGTAGATTTGGCCTTGTGTTTTAGGTTATTGTCCTGCTGAAAGGTGAATTAATTTCCCAGTGTCTGGTGGAAAGCAGACTGATCCAGGTTTTCCTCTAGGATTTTGCCTGTGCTTAGTTCCATTATTTATTTTTATCCAAAAAAAAAAAAAAACTCCCCAGTCCTTAACGATTACAAGCATAGCCATAACATGATGCAACCACCACTGTACTTGTGCATGTGACATTAAAACTAGAAACTATGCTTGAAAATAAGTAGTAAACATAACACTTTGTAATCAAGAAAAAGTTGATTGCTTTGCCACATTTTTGGCAGTTTTACTTTAATGCCTTATTGCAAACAGGATGTATGTTTTGGAATATTTTTATTCTGTACATGCTTCCTTCTTTTCACTCTGTCAATTATTTTGGTATTGTGGAGTAACTACAATGTTGTTGATCCATCCTCAGTTTTCTCCTATCACAGTCATTAAACTCTGAAACTGTTTTAAAATCACCGTTGGCCTCATGGTGAAATCCCTGAGCAGTTTCCTTCCTCTCCGGCAACTGAGTTAGGAAGGAAGTCTGTATCTTTGTAGCGATTGGGTGAATTGATACACCATCCAAAGTGTAATGAGTAACTTCACCCTGCTCAAAGGGATATTTCATTATTGCACACAGTGAGTCCAAGTCCATGTGACTTGTGACTTGTCAAGCAAACTTTTGCTCCTGAACTTATTTAGGCCATAACAAAGGGTTTGAATACTAATTGACTCAAGACATTTCAGCTTTTCATTTTTTATTCATTTGTAAACATTTCAGAAAAATAATTCCACTTTGACATTATTGGATATTGTCTGTTTTGCTGTGCTGTACTCTAAATGTCTCTCTTCCCTCCCCAGCTGAGCCTCTCCCTCTGATGGACATGTGTCGGCGCTCCGTGAGGGTAGCTCTGGGCAGAGAACGACTGAGTGAGATCCATGGTCTGCCTCTACCAGCCTCTCTCAAGAATTACCTGCTCTACCAATGACCCCTCAGCACAACATAGAACACAACTTAGATCCGTGGACTGCTCCGTCTGTTGTCTCAGTACATACACAGAACATGTCTCTCTCTCCTCCGACTGCTCCGTCTGTTGTCTCAGTACATACACAGAACATGCGTTTCTCTCTCTCCTGACTGCCCCGTCTGTTGTCTCAGTACATACACAAAACATGTCTCTCTCTCGCCCCATCTGTTCCCTCAGTACATACACAAAACATGTCTCTCTCTCGCCCCCCTGACTGACCCATCTGTTCCCTCAGTACATACACAAAACATGTCTCTCTCTCGCCCCCCTGACTGCCCCATCTGTTCCCTCAATACATACACAAAACATGTCTCTCTCTCGCCCCCCTGACTGCCCCATCTGTTCCCTCAATACATACACAAAACATGTCTCTCTCTCGCCCCCCTGACTGCCCCATCTGTTCCCTCAATACATACACAAAACATGTCTCTCTCTCGCCCCCCTGACTGCCCCATCTGTTCCCTCAATACATACACAAAACATGTCTCTCTCTCGCCCCCCTGACTGACCCATCTGTTCCCTCAGTACATACACAAAACATGTCTCTCTCTCGCCCGCCTGACTGCCCCATCTGTTCCCTCAGTACATACACAAAACATGTCTCTCTCTCGCCCCCCTGACTGCCCCATCTGTTCCCTCAATACATACACAAAACATGTCTCTCTCTCGCCCCCCTGACTGCCCCATCTGTTCCCTCAATACATACACAAAACATGTCTCTCTCTCGCCCCCCTGACTGCCCCATCTGTTCCCTCAATACATACACAAAACATGTCTCTCTCTCGCCCCCCCTGACTGCCCCATCTGTTCCCTCAATACATACACAAAACATGTCTCTCCCTCGCTCTTTCTGTCTCTGGGATTTTCCCCCTCAGAAGGGTAACCCAACCAGTTCAACAACACATCACTCCAGCCTCTCGGTTCGAGCTCTGACTCATCCTTCCCAGCCCTCAGGGTTGGTTTGTACCAATCACACCACAGAGTGACAAGAACATCATTGTGTGACGCTTGGAGTGTTCAGGAAGCCGTGGAGACCGTGGTTGGTAATGGGTCAAGTCATTTTTTTTTTTATCCTTTTTTTTTTTTAATGGTTTACTTCAATCATATACTGAGATAACCACGTCGATGACAGACATGACATGCAGAGGACTTTGTGCATATCTTTGCTGGTCCTGGGGGCTTTGAGGTGCCTGCCATAGTGGTACTACAATATGTCAGTCTGTGTTGAAGTGCAATGAGTTTAATGGTACGTCAGTCTGTTGTGACCTCAACACCTCTTAATAGTGATTTTGACTTTGTGTCTCTCCTTTTCCGTTTTGTCTTCTTAAATTAACATTCATTCAAGTGATTGCTGTATGACATGTCCTGTTGGTAAATAGTTGTTTTATTGTGTTGGACTCAAACCCCTTCATTTTGGTGGAGGGCCGTTGTGTGCTATAAACAGATAGGTTTGTTGCATGTTGAAAGATATTTGTAAACATTTTCCAAGCACAAGGTGGTGCCATTTCTCATCTCTACCTGTTGCTCCTCTTTTAATGGTCCATCAGGAAATAGTACTCCTTTTTATGTACTTGAGAGATTTTATGACATTTCCTTGGAAGGTTTGTAGTGCTCACCTTCCCTCCCCAGTAGGTGCTGGTTGATCTAGACCCAGACTGTGTGTGCCTGGTGATGACCCAGCACGGACCTCTGTTAGTAAGGTGGTGATACAACTCCATTACTCCTGGAAGCACCAGCACCGCAGTTTGTCCCTCAAGGTGACCGTACACCTACCTACCAACCTTTTAAAGGGACAGTTCACCCAAATTACAAAATTACATTTTTCCCCCCCATGACATTGTAAGCTGTCTCTGGACAAGGACGGAGTACAATCCAAGTTTTGGGTTCGTTTACCTAGAATCCCATAGACTGCTTTCAGGGTAAAAAAAAAAAAAGTATAATTTTATTTGGGTGAAGTGTGCCTTTTAACTCTGCTCTGCTATCAGTTTTTTTCCCTGCAATATTTGAAGCACCTGTTAAATGTACCGATGTCCCCAACAGATTTTTATTGAAGAGCTTTTTAAAAAATATATATATAAACTGAATGATGACATCGCTGTGAGAATTTCTAACATGTACTAGCTGTTTTGTCATTGGTCACCAAAGCCAAGCCATTCACTGTACAATGTCCGTGACCCATGGTCTTTCTCTCTGCTTTGGACCCATAGACGGTTTCATGTATATCAAGGACTTGTTTGGGTATAAGGGATGGTTAGGCAATTCTAAAATGTGTGGGGATGTCATTGGAAGGTGTGGGGTCTTTTTAATTTTTTTTTTTTTTAATTAGTTAACTATTGTTTTGTGTTAGTTGGAAAGCATATGTTCAAACGGCAATCTGTTTCCTGTATAGTGGACTACCTTTTTTTTTAAATGGGCAGATGTAGTCGGCGTTGTGCTGAGCATTGACTGCGCCGATCGGTTTGTTTTTTTTCACGTTTTTTTCTTTCTTTCTAGTTTGCTCCTTTTTGTTTTTCTTTATGTAGTAACTACCTAATAAAAGTTTATTTCTAATTATATTTTGTGTTGTGCTGTCAAGTGACTTGTGTATAATTTCATGGGGTCCTCAAAGTATTGACACGGTAATAGAACCAAGTGTGTGTGAATCGAAATGGAACTGAATTGTGTAAAGTTTGAAATATGGTAATTTTAAACTCATCTGTCGCTTCCAATAATCATGGGTTTGATTCCTGCTGGGGCCACCCATACGAAAAATATGCACTCACTTTGGATAAACACGTCTGATTAGTAGGAAATGGGAGCTCCGCCTGGATCTTCCTCATCTAGCCGTCAGGGGATGCCAAAGAGCAGATACTGGCCTTCTAGCACCAAACTACCTGTATGAACGTTCAGCTGAGTCTCTTCTAAAACATTTCACTCCCAAGTGAATCAATTTGCTGTAGCGACTTAGCACCAGGTGATCATAAAGAACATATCAAAACAGATTTTCGCTCAAGATAATTCTGCAGTGTTGCCTCTTGGCTCTTGCATCAAAAAACCAACTGACCGTCCACTACTTTTCTATAAGTCGATTGTCTCCAAGGGTAAAAAAACCCAACAACATTCAGATATTTGTCATTGTTCATACTGTGATTCAATATCCTGTATGACACCAGACATATTTGTATAATATTAAGTGAATTGTTGAGGTTTTAAATGCTCTAAAATGACAAACAATGGTGACTATCACATGGAATTGTTTTATTTATTTTTTACCCTGACCAATAAAACTGGTTCACTGAAGTCAGGAACTTTCCACTGACAAACAACACTATTTCCAGGTGGTTGAATAACCTACTTATCTGTCTATTCCATAGGTTATGAACCTTGATATCATGTCGAGTAGTACTTTATTGATCCCAACTTGGGAAATTGTTTTATCACTCCACATCAATAAATCATGAGGACAAGACCTGTAATAATGACAAACACATGATTTTTTTTTTTTTTTTTTAAACAGACATGAAGGCACATGCAACTTAACAGCCATAAAATAATAGTCAGATTCAAAGGAGTTAAGAAATGCTGTTGTGGATCCTACTTGGGGAAACGAGCAACAAAACGTTCATAAGATAACATCAGAATTCAGTTAATCATTACTCTCATTAAAACGCCTCATGGATGTGGGTAAGAATGACCATCTTAAACATCTCTGGAGTTTCTGGGCAGGATGAACCTGATACTGAAGCTATTTCCCCTTAGTAAGAATGTGAGCCATCCAGTGACATTCCACCTCTTACACACCTCCATACCTGGGTTCAACCACTATTCCAAATCTTTCAAAATACTTTGAGCATTTGTTTTGGTGCCAGATGGTCGATGTTTGTGTTTTTGTTTTTTGGAGTCTTTCTGATTGGTTCCATTTCAACAGGCACGCTCAAATCAAGCATATCCAATAGTGCTTGAACCCAGGTTTGCACACCCTCACCTCTCATTGGCTGGCTGGGTGGGCTGGCTGGCCGCTCAGTAGACACACAACACGCCATGTCACGTGTCTACAGACCTCTTTCAGATGCCACAGTGAATGGTCATGGTGTCAGGTGTCATGTTCACCCCCTAAACTAAAATGGAAGAACAATATGTAATTTTTTTTCTTTGCCTGCTTGTTTTAGGGGAAAGTAGAAATAGGTAGATGATTGGCATACAGGCCTACTGTAAGAAACTAGGGGGTTTACTTTGTTCTCAAACAGGTGAAGATGACACCTGACATATAACCCCCCCCCCCCAAATCATTGTTGTATAACATATTTGCCCCTGCTAAAAATGACATCCAGATGTTATGAAAACAAATGTTTTGTTGTTGTGTGGTAAAAACTGGGACATTTGTAACTTATTGATCAGTATCCAGAACAGCAGCCTAGGAGGTGCATGAATTCACATATCGGTTCACTTTGGTAAATTAGTAATAAACCTAGCAGCAGACAATTGGTCTGTTGAAAACTGGAAAAAGCCAGCCTGTGGCCCAATACAATTCAAGCCTTTACCCTTTCAATGGGTGGGGTGGGGTGGGGGGTTGTGCTGAAGTGGTCACAGGTATAGACCATAGACTTAGATAGACATCGCATCATTGTATCTGTCTCATTATGGTGTCTGAGAGAGCATGGGTCATCTCCATTTTGAAGTAGTCCATTTTCTTCTACTTCTATGAGTTGGTAAACAAACTGAAAAGTTGCATACTGCCACGTGGAGAGTGTTGTTTGAACAGGTATAAAGCCAAGATTGGCAATTTACAGCCACCTGTAGTTATGGAATGTTTGCTCACGGGTATAATTAATTGGCTGATCCCTCCTGATGACCTGGAAGGAAATAAGTGATCCTTCTTTAACTTAATAGGAATCCCCACCCAGTTGACTACTTTAAAAATGGTGGAAGCCCTCCATGGCAATGTTC
Source organism: Salvelinus namaycush (assembly GCF_016432855.1). Lineage (NCBI taxonomy): Eukaryota > Metazoa > Chordata > Actinopteri > Salmoniformes > Salmonidae > Salvelinus > Salvelinus namaycush. The sequence continues at coordinate 48,328,658 of NC_052322.1, forward strand.
ATGCAAAAAGTTGGGTTATCCACATCTAGATACCTCTATCATTCTCTATGGTGTGTAGACCTTCAGCTCTGTGGATTTAGAGCTAGCCTTGTGTGTGTCCCACTAGTTGGAATCACTCTGTATGCATTAAGATCCCTTTCTGTCCCCTCTCCTTTATGTACTCTCTTAGTACAATGGCTAAGTGAATGTAACGTTATATGGTAATTGCTTCCACCTGTAAAGTTGTTTCTTATCAGTAACATTGACTAAGGGTAGACTAGGACATCAGACACACTCCATTGAGTACATTGTTTATTGGACACTATTATTCTCTCTTTGTTGTCAACTGTTCTGTCAATCAATTGGTCAATCTTCTTTCCATAAATAAGAGACCAACTCTTTGCTGTTGTCAGACCTCTCTCTACGTCACGGACAACTCCCCCTACCAGCCCCCATGACGCAAATTAATTAATCTCTTCAGATGCTGTGGCAGCAGAGTTGGTCCTATTCAGAGAAAGCCGGGTGGATGACAGTTGATGAGCAAGAAAAAACACATTCTCGCCTCTGATTTATAAAAAATTATAATTACGGGAAGAAAATTAAGATTATGGTTATAGTGTTTAAAAAAAAAATGGCACAGAATAATAATACGTTATTACATCTCTTCGCAGGGGGGTAAGTCATCCTATCCGACCTTTTTTTCTCAAATGTGACAGCTAGGTAGCATAGCTAAATATTTTAAAAGGAAATTACAGTAGCTAGCTACTTGCCTCTCGTTCCCGAGGGCGTGAGAAGGGCTAGCTAGCTAGCTACAACATGCGGTTGTTAGCTAACTGTAATGATGTACAATGTCAATGCGTTTCAGACTAGTTATTTTTAACTGGCTAACTAGTATATGTTTACCGGGGCGCGTTCGTAAACTCGCTCCGGCTATTTACTTTGATTTCAGAGCGCAGAATAACTGATGCTTTTACGAACGCACCCTGTATCATCCGTTTAGTTTGAACCGGTACCGGCTGGGTTTGAGGAGACGAGGTATATGACGAGAGGAGATCTCGTCATATACATCGGCTCCTCAAGCAAATGTACAGGTTCAAGCTTAGTTATGCAATGTCAGGTGGCCAAATAGTGTCATTCTCACTGCTAGCCATGCTAGTTAGCTTGGCTAATCAACCGGATATTGATTTCTGAAGCGTGCTAGCCGCTATTCTAGCTATCGCGTTAACATTTACGTTAGCTAGCTAACTTTATGCAGGACATTTTGGAATCTTAGCCATTTGTGATGCTGTCTATTTCTATAAAGTTTAACACTTGAGATACAATAAAATGCCAGCATCGTAAAATCAAGATGATGAATGTTTTAATTTGATGTGGCATTAGATGGCAAGTGGCGCAGTCTTTCTGACCCGCATTAACGTTACAAGGTTGCCACAAAACTCTTGCCTGTTTCTAAAATGTATCTTCGTAAAAAAAAAATTAACTTAACTTTTTAAATATATTTAATGATCTTTTTTTTTTTTATCTTCATGAGAGTTTCCCAAAGTCGGTCCTGGGCCCCGTGCATGTTTTTGTTCTAACACCACCGCTGATTCAAATAATCAAAGCTTGATGATGAGTTGGGTATTTTGAATCTGCTGTGTAGCGCTAGGACAAAAAAAAAAACGTGCATTGAGGGGGCCACAGTGCAGAGTTTGGGGAAACCCTGATTATTGACCATGCAAAGTGCTAAACTAGCAAACTGTCTCATGTTAGCTACTGCAGCTTAGAATGGCCGACTCTAAACTAAATACATATAAAACATTCTATTCTGCCATAGAGGGGAAACATGAAAGACGATCTTAAGGTACCCATCCTAAAATGTATGTTAGTTAATATATAGCTAGCTACACTAGCTAGCAAGTCATGAGAGAGAGCGATTCCAACCATCTTTAACCTGGAAGCTGATGAAGTGTTTTTTTTTTGGAAGCCAGTACTTATCACTCAATCAGTTAAGGTCATCCATTGACAGCTGTTGACATTTGGGAAAGCACCATTCAATACCTAGCGCTGATATTGCAATTACTACTCACGGATACTATATTAATCCCACAGAGGAATAGAAATCCCAGTCATATGCAGTATATCGTGTGTGTGTGTCTGAATATCTTAGCCAATGACAAGAAGTACCAGAATGGTGAAAATAACTTTATTTGTCATATCATGATATGTCACTACATATTAAAAAAAAGAAAAAGATTAGTAGCTACTTCACACACCCCATTGTGTATCTACAGTAGATTGGCGCAAACAGATTAGTTTCCTCCTATCATTTCAGACAGTACTACTTTTTTGCTTGAGATCCTAAATCTAGTTTCCCTTGTCCTGCAGGTCCTGGTACTTTGCATAGGCTGCCATGGTGCAGTGCACTTTCCAGGCATGACATTGAGAACTAGTCTATATTTACATAGGACTCTCGCAGTCTCTTCATTTGTAAATGAATGCCCAGTGAGTGTTAGTTTCAAATGTAAACATTTAACTTTGAGTGTCAATCTGGGTATCTGGCCTGTAGCCATATTAGGGTTAGTTAGGGTTAGGGTTATGATGTCCCGGGTGGCGCAGTGGTCTAGGGCACTGCATCGCAGTGCTAGCTGCGCCACCAGAGTCTCTGGGTTCGCGCCCAGGCTGGGCTGGGTTCGCGCCCAGGCTCTGTCGCAGCCGGCCGCAACCGGGAGGTCCGTGGGGCGACGCACAATTGGCATAGCGTCGTCCGGGTTAGGGAGGGTTTGGCCGGTAGGGATATCCTTGTCTCAGTATGTAAAATGTAATAAAATGTATGCACTCTACTGTAAGTCACTCTGGATAAGAGCGTCTGCTAAATGACTAAAATGTAAAAAATGTAGTTCCCAAGGGTGCGTAGGGTTATGTGACTGTATCATACACAGTATCTTATCTTATGGTGTCCCAGGCCGCTAGGAGGAATGACATGATAAACAGTGAATGGATGTCTAGCTGGGTGTTAAGAATTGGAATCCCTTGCATTTGGCAGTTGACCTGCCCTTTAGACACAGAGTACAGGGCAGGCAGTACAGGTTGACACACTAGATGAAGCTTATGCTAAACTAATCTGATTCTGTCTCACGTCTAAGCTTGTCTTGGACGGACAGGGGTTGTAGACGGGTATTTTTATGATGTCACTCAAGACTATCCCTGACTTGTTACGGTCATAAATGAAATAAAGTGCATGGTTTGGAGATTTAAAAGTCTATTAGGCTCAGAATATATTCCAGGGCAATTTCAGTCCTCGGGGGCCTGATTGGTGTCACAGTTTTGCCCCAGCTAACACATCGGACTCCAATAATCACCTAATCACTATCTTCAGTTTAGAATGCAATTTGATTAATCAGCTGTGTTTGCTTGGGATGGAGAAAAAGTGTGACACCAATCATGCCCTTAGAGGACTGGAGTTGCCCACCCCTGGTCTATAGGGATGCCTATTTTTGTGTTCTACCCCTGACACATAAAATACCTGGTCACTCATTTGTCAGTAAACATTCTCCACTTCTGGCGGTCTATGGTCATTTTTTTACACAGGTTACTGGAGCTCCGTCTCTATTGTCCTCCGCCATGTTAATAATTTATTAATAATGCCATATTGATGAGTTTTCCTCTTCTCAGTAAAGATGTAGTACAGATGACTTATAGAAATGTTGTCAACATATTTTCATCTTCCTCTCTGCAGATGTAGCGGCACGGTGGGAGCCATTGTGACTTGTCCACTGGAGGTGCTGAAGACCAGGTTGCAGTCTTCAGGCATCACGCTCCGGCCCGTGTTCCAGGTCCAGCTGGGCACGCTCAATGGTACTGGGGTCATCAGACCAGGCTCAGGCACCATTACACCACCTGGCCTGCTGCAGGTCTTACGGTAAGGGGTTGTCTTTATTATTAGCATGGGGCTAGTCTACAATGGGTCTTACGGTAAGGAGTTGTACTTCCTTATTAGCATGGGGCTCGTCTACAATGGGTCTTACGGTAAGGGGTTGTCCCTCTTCTTATTATTAGCTTGTAGTCTACAATGGCTTTTACGGTAAGGAGTTGTACTTCCTTATTAGCATGGGGCTAGTCTACAATGGGTCTTACGGTAAGGGGTTGTCCCTCTTCTTATTATTAGCATGTAGTCTACAATGGGTCTTACGGTAAGGAGTTGTCCTTCCTTATTAGCATGGGGCTCGTCTACAATGGGTCTTACAGTAAGGGGTTGTTCTTCTTATAATAGAGGGAAATGGTAATGGTGTCTTTTTGTAGACACTCCTCCATTGTTCGTTGGACAAAGCCTATGGGGAAAATTTAATGGCGTTTTTGGATAATCGCTGAATATAAGTTCTGAGGTAATCACAGGTTTAGGAGATCGTATACGTTTTGTTCTATGAGATAAGCTACATCAGCTAACGTCACTTTTCGTGAATTTTGAAGCTCACATAAAGGCTTCATAATTCATAGAGGTCATGATGACTGACTGATATTACCTCATAGAACAAAACATGAAGGCTTCATAATTCATAAAGGTCATGTTGACTGACTGATATTACCTCATAGAACAAAACATGAAGGCTTCATAATTCATAAAGGTCATGTTGTCTGACTGATATTACCTCATAGAACAAAACATGAAGGCTTCATAATTCATAAAGGTCATGTTGACTGACTGATATTACCTCATAGAACAAAACATGAAGGCTTCATAATTCATAAAGGTCATGTTGACTGACTGATATTACCTCATAGAACAAAACATGAAGGCTTCATAATTCATAAAGGTCATGTTGACTGACTGATATTACCTCATAGAACAAAACATGAAGGCTTCATAATTCATAAAGGTCATGTTGACTGACTGATATTACCTCATAGAACAAAACATGAAGGCTTCATAATTCATAAAGGTCATGTTGACTGACTGATATTACCTCATAGAACAAAACATGAAGGCTTCATAATTCATAAAGGTCATGTTGACTGACTGATATTACCTCATAGAACAAAACATGAAGGCTTCATAATTCATAAAGGTCATGTTGACTGACTGATATTACCTCATAGAACAAAACATAAAGGCTTCATAATTCATAAAGGTCATGTTGACTGACTGATATTACCTCATAGAACAAAACATGAAGGCTTCATAATTCATAAAGGTCAGGTTAACTAACCCTTATTATGACAAAGAACAAAACGTATCAGATCTCCTAAGCCTGTGTTTACCTCAGACCTTGTTATCGTCGTCTATCCCACAACCCTATTCTTTCCCCATTCATTTCCCCCGTAGGAATGGCTGAACCAATCAGAGGTAACTCATTTCTGGTTTTTAGGGCTACAAGCTGGCGCGCTCAATTAACGTGGGGACAGTCTCTACTATGGGTCTTACGGTAAGGGGCTCGTATAAGTGAGGGGGCACAGGAGGCTGCTGAGAGGAGGACAGCTTGTAATAATGGCCGGGAACGGAGCAAATGAAATGGCATTAACTACATGGAAACCACGTGCTTGATATAGTTGTTACCATGGAGAGAAAATATAGTTTCCACGACGTCAACAATCCTTTGATTCTAAGCCAACCCTGCCTGTTTTACACCACGGTTGCACACGCATCATTTATTTTTTTTAATTGGCGAAACAACCCACCCGTCTATAGGAGAAGAACTAATACCACAGCCTCATGTAGGACCAGGATATTATCAACTTTCCCCACCTGCGTTCCCTACCCATAACAATGTAGTTACCGGTCCACTTGGTATAGTACTCTCCTGATTGCCAGATGCCCGCTGTTCCAGCTGTCAGTGGATGTGGATGTGGTTTCTGACCTTTTTTTAAATTCAGAAATTCTTCAGGTTGTGCAAACCCACAGTTTTCATGGTCTCCGACAGTCTCCGCAGGTGTGGAAATCCGGATTGGACGTACTGCCAAATTCTCTGAAACGACGTTGAAAGCGGCTTATGGTAGAGAAGAAACATTATAAATTCTCTGGCAACAGCTCTGGTGGACAAAGCTGCAGTCAGCATGCCAATTGCACGCTCTCTCAACTTGAGACATTTGTGGTGTTGTGTTGTATGACAAAACTGCACATTTTAGTTGTTTTTATTGTCCCCAGCACAAGGTGCACCTGTGTAATGATCATGTGGTTTAATCAGCTTCTTGATATGTCACACCTGTCAGGTGGATGGATTATCTCAGCAAAGGAGAAATGCTCACTAACAGATGTAAAAAAAATTGTTTACACCATTTGAGAGAAATAAGCAATCTTTTATTTCAGATCATGAAACATGGGACCAACATTTGTTGCGTTTAAAAAAATAAATAAAATGTTTTTTGTTCAGTATAGATTAATCTTAAATAAAGAAGTACTTGAGATTAAAGACCGAGATTCCTGCTCTGATCGAAGCTCTCTTTGCCAGCTGTTAGGAGCACAGACACTGGTGCCTCCACCACAGAGCATGTTGGGAATGTGTTTTACTACCAGACAGGCAAGGACACACACGTACAGTGAGGACACTTATGTAAGTGCTGATGCCACCTGTGGAAATGTCCCTCGCCTGAGGCCCAGGGCCTGTTTTGGGCAGGAAGCAAGCAGGGTTGCCTCAGTCCACAGACTGTATGAGAGCGACGGTGTCACTGTGCCTCTGCCAAATTGAACACGAAGAGGAAGCTGTGCTGGATTGACCCACTACGGCTGTGCTCTGGGGTTTCTCGTGTTTTCACTTCAAGGGTTTAGAGCTTGTGGCCTTTGGTTGACTGACTGAACCAGTATGGGCAGGACTCCCGCTGAATGGATGATTGGCTCAACCCGGTTCACCCAGTGCCGTTTGGACATGAGCCATTGCAATTCTAAGTTACATAACCGCCTTCAAGTATCTGGTTTGGTTCATTTAGCCAATCATTGTTGTATTCAAAATCATCCTTGTTTTTTTTTTCCAATGTGAGAAGTTCAGGCTTGGTTGTTGTCTTTACTTTGACGATAATAACTAGCTCTGCGAGTCCGTATTGTGCCACGTAGTAACATTTGCTTTATTTACTTGGCCTGAACGGTGTTTTTCTTATAGGCCTAGTTGACTAAAATGACGTAGTTACAGTGAGGGAGGGGGGACAAAAAGGTGCCAGCAACATTGTCCTAGAAAACAGCTGTGCCTTATAGCAGAGAGCGGGACATATGCATTAGCTGACCTGTCGTGTGTCCACCCACCTAGGGTCATACCTGTCGTGTGTCCATCCACCTAGGGTCATACCTGTCGTGTGTCCACCCACCTAGGGTCATACCTGTCGTGTGTCCACCCACCTAGGGTCATACCTGTCGTGTGTCCACCCACCTAGGGTCATACCTGTCGGTGTGTCCACCCACCTAGGGTCATACCTGTCGTGTGTCCACCCACCTAGGGTCATACCTGTCGTGTGTCCACCCACCTAGGGTCCTACCTGTCGTGTGTCCACCCACCTAGGGTCCTACCTGTCGTGTCCACCCACCTAGGGTCATACCTGTTGTGTGTCCACCCACCTAGGGTCATACCTGTCGTGTGTCCACCCACCTAGGGTCATACCTGTCGGTGTGTCCACCCACCTAGGGTCATACCTGTCGTGTGTCCACCCACCTAGGGTCATACCTGTCGTGTGTCCACCCACCTAGGGTCATACCTGTCGTGTGTCCACCCACCTAGGGTCATACCTGTCGGTGTGTCCACCCACCTAGGGTCATACCTGTCGGTGTGTCCACCCACCTAGGGTCATACCTGTCGGTGTGTCCACCCACCTAGGGTCATACCTGTCGGTGTGTCCACCCACCTAGGGTCATACCTGTCGGTGTGTCCACCCACCTAGGGTCATACCTGTCGTGTGTCCACCCACCTAGGGTCATACCTGTCGTGTGTCCACCCACCTAGGGTCATACCTGTCGTGTGTCCACCCACCTAGGGTCATACCTGTCGTGTGTCCACCCACCTAGGGTCATACCTGTCAGTGTGTCCACCCACCTAGGGTCATACCTGTCGGTGTGTCCACCCACCTAGGGTCATACCTGTCGGTGTGTCCACCCACCTAGGGTCATACCTGTCGGTGTGTCCACCCACCTAGGGTCATACCTGTCGTGTGTCCACCCACCTAGGGTCATACCTGTCGTGTGTCCACCCACCTAGGGTCATACCTGTCGTGTGTCCACCCACCTAGGGTCATACCTGTCGGTGTGTCCACCCACCTAGGGTCATACCTGTCGGTGTGTCCACCCACCTAGGGTCATACCTGTCGGTGTGTCCACCCACCTAGGGTCATACCTGTCGGTGTGTCCACCCACCTAGGGTCATACCTGTCGGTGTGTCCACCCACCTAGGGTCATACCTGTCGGTGTGTCCACCCACCTAGGGTCATACCTGTCGGTGTGTCCACCCACCTAGGGTCATACCTGTCGGTGTGTCCACCCACCTAGGGTCATACCTGTTTGTCAGCTACTGGCATAAAGGTCATCCTTTCCTAGTGTCGTGTGTGTGCAAACTGTGTGTGTGTGCAAACTGTGTGTGTGTGCAAACTGTGTGTGTGTGCAAACTGTGTGTGTGAGCAAACTGTGTGAGAAGTCAATTCCCCCCCCAGAGGAGACTGTGTTCACAGTACATTTCCAGTCTTTAAAGAGTATAGAAAGAGGGTAGGGTGGTGGCCACAACAAACTCCAACGGGGTGTGTGTGTGTGTGTGTGTGTCATCAGTCAGAGGGCAGGGGTCAATGCTAGGGATAAGTGAAGAAGATAGCAGAGAACATTTCGTACACTGAGCTTCAGTTAACCTGACATTGGCTGCTGTTAAGCCTACCGCTGTTGTCCCTCACTACTGAATAAACGTCAACAAGTCATCTATAGAAATCGATTTTCATTCAGTCAAACTTATTGAATTGTACGGAACAAACTCAGAAGAATCTTCTGCAAAAAAAAAAAGATTCATCCCATTTGAGAATAAACTATTTTAGAAATCAAAGTTCCAATGAAAAATTGATTTGGGTATTTTTTTTTCTCTCTTCCCATTTCTAGGTCAATTCTAGAAAAAGAGGGACCGAGGTCTCTTTTCCGGGGACTGGGTCCAAATCTCGTCGGTGTCGCCCCTTCAAGGTAAACCCACTCTGCAGTCTACATTCAACACTGCATTTAACAGGGTGGATTTGGTGGAAGTACTGTTTTTGAGTGTGGATATGTTTCTGACTTTCTGTGTGCACTAACATGAACCACACACACACACCATGCCGTCTCAATTGACAGATGGTGAGACTTAAACAACTGGGCAGTAACAATATCTTAAGACGACACCATTTCCTAATAACGTGGTTTTCCTTTGTTTCACTGTGTTGGTGCGAAAGGCCCAGATTACCCCAACCTGGGTCCAGAGATTAGAAAACATACTAATAAATCTCCTAAGGATATGGGGAAATAGTTTGCCTTTTCGTAAAATGAAATGCCAATAATCTACTGGAGCTGTGTGACACCTAGCAAGTCTTCTTTCTGTTAACTTGAGCATCTGGTTACCAATCCTCCAATCACTAACGTGGATGGCAGCTCCAGGAACCTCCTGTGGCGATAGGATGGCAGCTCCAGGAACCTCCTGTGGCGATAGGATGGCAGCTCCAGTAACCTCCTGCGGCGATAGGATGGCAGCTCCAGGAACCTCCTGTGGTGATAGGATGGCAGCTCCAGGAACCTCCTGTGGCGATAGGATGGCAGCTCCAGGAACCTCCTGTGGCGATAGGATGGCAGCTCCAGGAACCTCCTGTGGCGGTAGGATGGCAGCTCCAGTAAACTCCTGTGGCGATAGGATGGCAGCTCCAGGAACCTCCTGTGGCGATAGGATGGCAGCTCCAGGAACCTCCTGTGGCGATAGGATGGCAGCTCCAGGAACCTCCTGTGGCGATAGGATGGCAGCTCCAGGAACCTCCTGTGGCGATAGGATGGTAGCTCCAGTAACCTCCTTTGGCGATAGGATGGCAGCTCCAGTAACCTCCTGTGGCGATAGGATGGCAGAGCAGAATAGTGAGGTGGAAGAGGACAAAGCAGGGGCCTGTTCAGTAGACACAAAATGGAGAGCTTCTATCTGAATTCGTCCAATAAGAAATGCGTGCTTCTTTTTTTTTCGTCGCAAAAATATTTTGCTACACTGTGCCCTGATGAACACGACGCCGCTTTATAAGTGACAGAGTTGCAGTATAGTGTTGATTTTCTAGGAATAAAGGGTGGCATCGTTAAGACATTGACCCTTGGTAATGTAAACATTAACAAAAAGTAGTCAATATTTCATGGAATCCTTTGTTTTCATTCACGGAGGGAGATATTATTGGAAAGCCAGACATGGATGGTTATACTGTATACTGAGAGAGGGGGGAAATACACGCAAGCAAAGATAACACGGCTTCTGGCCCTTGATGTTCTTTAACAGGATGATCCCAATGTAGACTTGATGCCTGAGCCCTTTTCCACCCCAGGGTTTATATACACTACATAGTATACACTACATAGTATACAGCCCTCACTAAGTATCAGAATCCTCCCCCTCCGTTCTTATTCAGCCCGTTCTGCTGCTGCCTGTGAACCCCCCCCCCCCCCCCCCCCACACACACACACAGTGAATGGGATGGGCTGTTCCAAATGCATAGCAGAAAGAAATGAGACTGCTCTGGACAGGACCCCTACAGACGGCATGTTTAGCTAGCTCTGTCAAAGACTGCTGCTTCACAGCACAGGCATCTCTGGGAAACGTGACGTTACAAACACACACTGCTGTTCACACACACACACACACACACACACACACACACACACACACACACACACACACACACACACACACACACACACACACACACACTTCTAAAGATGGGAACATTATTCATTCAGGGGGTTATCACCAATTGTCATTTACATTTTCTCACCTCCCTCCGTCTTTTGTCTTTGCAGAGCTATTTATTTTGCTGCCTACAAAAAGTCGAAAGAGACGTTCAATGGTGTCTTCGTCCCTAACAGTGGAGTGGTGCACATGTCCTCAGCTGGCTTTGCAGGTGAGACCCAGTCTGAAGCAGAACATATTGGGACGTAGAGCCCTGGGACGTAGAGGACGTAGAGCCCTGGGACGTAGAGACGTAGAGGACGTAGAGCCCTGGGACGTAGAGCCCTGGGACGTAGAGCCCTGGGACGTAGAGCCCTGGGACGTAGAGGACGTAGAGCCCTGGGACGTAGAGCCCTGGGACGTAGAGGACGTAGAGCCCTGGGACGTAGAGCCCTGGGACGTAGAGCCCTGGGACGTAGAGCCCTGGGACGTAGCGTAGAGCCCTGGGACGTAGCGTAGAGCCCTGGGACGTAGAGGACGTAGAGCCCTGGGACGTAGAGGACGTAGAGCCCTGGGACGTAGAGGACGTAGAGCCCTGGGACGTAGAGGACGTAGAGCCCTGTGTCTGTGGAAGCACTACATCCTCATTCTGTATGAAACGCAAAGCGATGGCGCCATGTAAATGCTTCCACCTTATGCAAACAAATGTTTTTTATACCTGTTGTGTAAACAGGAGCAACATTTGCATCTAAGCATGAAGAAAAAATACAGTGGAATTGTGTTCACCAAAACATGTATGTATGTATGTATACACAGTACCAGTCAAAAGTTTGGACAGAATAATAGTGAAGAAGCCTCCCGGGTGACGCAGTGGTCTAAGGTACTGCATCGCAGCACTAGCCGGCCGCGACCGGGAGGTCCGTGGGGTAGACGCACAATTGGCCTAGCGTCGTCCGGGTTAGGGAGGGTTTGGCCGGTAGGGATATCCTTGTCTCATCGCGCACCAGCGACTCCTGTGGCGGGCCGGGCGCAGTGCACGGCTGGCTTCCGGGTTGGATGCGCGCTGTGTTAAGAAGCAGTGCGGCTTGGTTGGGTTGTGTTTCGGAGGACGCATGGCTTTCGACCTTCGTCTCTCCCGAGCCCGTACGGGAGTTGTAGCGATGAGACAAGATTGTAACTACTAACAATTGGATACCACGAAATTGGGGAGAAAAGGGGGGTAAAATTAAAATAATTTAAAAAAGAATAATAGTGAAGACATCAAAACCATTAAATAACACATGGAATCATGTAGTAAACCAAAAAAAGTGGTAAACAAATCAAAATATATTTGAGATTCTTCAAAGTAGCCACCCTTTGCCTTGATGACAGCTTTGCATACTCTATAGAATGTGTTGTATAATGATTTAATTTCTGCTCTGTCAGGAATCCTGGAGGATTTGACCTCCCTGACCTTTAGTTCTTTCCCTGAACTCCCATCCAGAGATATAAAATTAAATCTCTCTCTCTCTCTCTCTCTCTCTTGTCCCTCTTTCCTGCTCCATCCAGTGATATGACATGAAACTATCTGTTTCTACTTCCTGTTTCAGCCTTTGTTACAAACTCTCTCATGAACCCCGTATGGATGGTTAAGACCAGGATGCAGCTGGAGAGGAAGTATGTACTTTACATTCCTAACCGGTTCATCTGTCTTTTCATCTGTCTTTTGATTACACATTTAAATGCAGACAGACACCTTCAAGAGTTTCTCTACTAATGGTACAGAACACGGAGCTGGTGTTTTATTTCAGGGTTACTGTAACTAGTCTGATCACCAGGCACCACCACGTGTAATGTGCCCTTTGACGAGCCCCCCATCTTAGCTGCAGTGCTGTCCTTGTGTTACGCAGTGCAGCATGGTTTAACATGTGACCAGGCAGGCCCATAAATACCCGAGCTGCTGACGCATTAGGCTGTGTGGGAGGAGGAGGCTATATTAAGCGGCTGCTTGCATACCAAATTGCACCCCCCCCCCCCCTAGTCCCTAATATAGGGCACTACTTTTGACCAGAGCCCTATTCAAAAGCAGTGCACTATGTAGGGATTAAGGGGTGCCATTTTGGAGCAGAGAGGAGACCGTGTTGAGGTCAGTTACAAGGATAAGCAGGTTAACTGGTGACCTAGAGTCCTGTTTACCCTCTGGACTTGTCCATAAAGCTAGTCCCTCGAACTAGTGTTAACTGCTGGAGGAAAAACTCATCAAATATTATTCTAAGATATATATTTTGAAATGTATTAAGAAGCTAAAAAATATGTACTTAAATGTATATTTGGGAAAGGAAATGGAATATAGGAGGTATTGTCTGAGAGAACGCCCCCCCCCCCCCCCCCCCATCTTGTCATGTGACCTATTCAAATCAAATGTTATTGGTCACAGACACGTGTATAGCAGATGTTATTGGTCACAGACACGTGTATAGCAGATGTTATTGGTCACATACACGTGTTTAGCAGATGTTATTGGTCACATACACATGGTTAGCAGATGTTATTGGTCACATACATAGTTAGCAGATGTTATTGGTCACATACACGTAGTTAGCAGATGTTATTGGTCACATACACGTGGTTTGCAGATGTTATTGTGGGTGTAGTGTATTGCTTGTACCTCAGACTCCATATTTGACTGGAGTCTTGAGGTATGCTGACCTTTCCACACGACAACTGATGTGTTTGGTGAGGTGAAGTGTTGACTAGCTGTTGTGCTCCTGACACCTCTACACCTGGTGCTTTAGGGGACACCATACACCTCTATACCTGGTGCTTTAGGGGACACCATACACCTCTATACCTGGTGCTTTAGGGAACACCATACACCTGGTGCTTTAGGGAACACCATACACCTCTACACCTGATGCTTTAGGAGACACCATACACCTCTACACCTGGTGCTTTAGGGAACACCATACACCTCTACACCTGGTGCTTTAGGGGACACCATACACCTCTACACCTGGTGCTTTAGGGAACACCATACACCTCTATACCTGGTGCTTTAGGGGACACCATACACCTCTACACCTGGTGCTTTAGGGAACACCATACACCACTACACCTGGTGCTTTAGGGGACACCATACACCTGGTGCTTTAGGGAACACCATACACCTCTACACCTGATGCTTTAGGAGACACCATACACCTCTACACCTGGTGCTTTAGGGAACACCATACACCTCTACACCTGGTGCTTTAGGGAACACCATACACCTCTATACCTGGTGCTTTAGGGAACACCATACACCTCTACACCTGGTGCTTTAGGGAACACCATACACCACTACACCTGGTGCTTTAGGGGACACCATACACCTCTACACCTGGTGCTTTAGGGGACACCATACACCTTTATACCTGGTGCTTTAGGGAACACCATACACCTCTACACCTGGTGCTTTAGGGAACACCATACACCTCTACACCTGATGCTTTAGGAGACACCATACACCTCTACACCTGGTGCTTTAGGGAACACCATACACCTCTACACCTGATGCTTTAGGGGACACCATACACCTCTACACCTGGTGCATTTTTTAAATTTAACTAGGCAAGTCAGTTAAGAACAAATTCTTATTTACAATGACGGCCTAGCCTGTCCAAACCCGTACGACCCAATGTGGTCGTTCTATGGCCCCAATGTGTGCCGCCCTATGGGGGTCCCAATTACAGCCGGTTATGATACAGCCTGGATTCGAACCGGGATCTGTAGTGACACCACTAGCACTGAGACGCAGTGCCTTAGATCGCTGTGCCACTCGGGAGCCCCGCATTGAGGCGCACCATAGCAACCTGGAGCAAAACAAGTATTTCCTATTGGTTCAAATAGTACCACTCTGTTTTTTTTTTTTTTTCTTCTTCTGTTTTCCACAAATTTTAAGTTCCTACTGGAACATTTTTCTTTGAGTCTAATCTAACCTCTAAATTCCTCCAGGGCGCGAGGGGAGAAGAAGACCAACGCGCTGCAGTGTGCCCGTTACGTTTACAAGACCGAGGGCATGAGAGGTTTCTACCGGGGCCTGACGGCGTCCTACGCCGGCATCTCCGAAACCATGATCTGTTTCCTCATCTACGAGACGCTGAAGAAACGCCTGAACGAAGCGCGCTTCGCGTCGCCAAACAGCGAGACGGAAAAAGGGCCGTGGGACTTCCTAGGCCTGATGATGGCGGCTGCCTTCGCTAAGGGTTGTGCTTCCTGCATAGCCTACCCACACGGTAAGCGTGGGGTTAATGGGTAGTAAATAAAATGTTAGGATATTAACTTGTCATACCACACACTTCAACGGCCAAAATGCACATTGACGTTGGAGGCCAAAACCGTAGCTGTTAAATGAGAACGGCCCAATCAACGGTCATCTAGTCTACTGTGGAATAAGCTAACGCACATCATGACTCAAAGTTCTATCATGTTCGACTAATTTCAGTTTGTGACAAAACAAGGAGTGTAGAGAATCATTGTAAAAAGCAAAACCCCTGTGAAATCTCTTTTCAATAACCCAGAACATCCATTTTAAAGCTGTTCTTAAAGCCGGTGTACAAAACCAAAGCTAGACAACAACAAAAAAAGGGGAAGCATTGAAATGGCACTCATAGAATGGATCTACAGTTTATTAGACTTGCTTTCAATGAGAATGACAGATCTATAACTCGCATTTCTTTGTGAATTTGGTTGGGTCGCCCAGAAAGCTACAGACTTGACCTTTTTGAGTGAACAGCCTTTTATAAAAACTCCCCACTTTCCTTCCATCTTCGGGTCAAATACTCTGTAAACTGCATTCAAAATCACCTTCTAACTCGTCTGTCTCCCTTCATCAGAGGTGATTCGTACAAGGCTTCGAGAAGAGGGCAGCAAATATCAGTACTTCTTCCAGACAGCACGGTTGGTTGCAGTGGAGGAGGGCTACACTGCTTTTTACAGAGGACTCATTCCTCAGCTTATCAGACAGATCCCCAACACAGCCATCGTCCTCTCCACCTACGAACTCATTGTCCACCTGATGGGAGACTCCTCGCAATGATCAATGACAACGTGTTTTGGTCGGGCCCATCGGATGGAAAGGGCAACATGATGTAGCTATACCCCAAGGCACTTTGGGGACGAAAGAGACTATCGTGCAATTGCAGAAGAAAGGAAACTTGTGTTTTTGTGAATTGTTGGTTTCTCTTGAGGGAATTTGACAGCAGGTTTTACTGTTATCCAAAGGACCTGAAACTGATTTTTAAGAGTGCATCCCAAATAGCAAACTATCCCCTATCCCTATTTAGTGCACTACTTTTGACCAGGGCCTTATAGGCTCTAGTCAAAAGTAGTGCACTCTGTAAAGAATAGGGTGCCATTTGGGACTCTGAAATAATGTTTTATTTTAATGGAAGCATGTTATGTTAAGGTGTTCAGAAGAAATTGTGGTACTTACGACAGGATAACTCTAGCCCGAGTCCCAGATCGGTTTGTGCTGTTATTACCAACTCCATTGCTGTCGTTTTGAGTTGTAAGTTGGCAAGACGACACAAAACAGATCTGGGAATCGGGCTAGGACAACACCATGTCTGAGAAGAACTTTAGTTTCCGTTTTTTTTTTATCATACGATGTAAAAAAAAAAAAAAGGGTCATCTGAATAGAAGAGCAAAGTTAAATTCAACTAAATTATTTTCTTGTATTTCTGTATTGTTAAATGCTGTTTCTCTTCTGCTTATCCATGTTGAATGTACAACGTTCCACCACTGTCTTTGGCCACAGGTTATTTCATTACAGGTTAATTAATTACAGGTTATTTCATTACATGTTATTTCATTTCACACTAATGATGGGGGAAGAAGGTGCTAGCTAGAGTTGCTATTTGCCAGGCAAAAGCAAACACACACACACACACACACGTGTTAGTCATCATGATAGTTTATTCATTCACTACCACATGGTGAAGTTTTGATTAGAATTATCGCTGAGTAATGTATCATATTTTACATGACAAATACAGGTTCATCTGTATATTGTGTTTGTTAAAGAACATGGTCATCTTTTACAATATAATGACAACGTGAATGCTTATTTGACCAGTGGCTCAATAAAATTGCATCAATAAGTGGTTCGGTTCATTTGTTTTTGAATGATGTCATACTACAGTAACCTGGTTGGAAAATATGGATTTCACTTGGTGGTCTACAGTAAAAGATGGACTGGATTTTTTTTTGTGTTATGGATTTCACTTGGTGGTCTACGGTAAAAGATGGACTGGATTTTTTTTTTGTGTTATGGATTTCACTTGGTCTACAGTAAAAGATGGACTGGATTTTTTTTGTGTTATGGATTTCACTTGGTGGTCTACGGTAAAAGATGGACTGGATTATTTTGTGTTATGGATTTCACTTTGTCTACAGTAAAAGATGCTGAATGTCAACTGGATTTTCTCACTTCACAACTCCGTACCAAACTACACTTTACATAGTGGTTCAATCAAAAGTGAAAACCCTATGCCAGACTGAGAAGGGTGAATATATATTAACCCTTATCAAATGTAGTTTATCTGATTTTACTAGAACATCCTCATAAGTTGCATCAACTGTGTTTGGAGTGGACTGTCGACACTAAAATACTGTGGACACTAGAATACCGTGGACACTAGAATACCGTGGACACTAGAATACTGTCGACACTAAAATACTGTGGACACTAGAATACCGTGGACACTAAAATACCATGGACACTAAAATACCGTGGACACTAGAATACCGTGGACACTAGAATACCGTGGACACTAGAATACCGTGGACACTAAAATACCGTGGACACTAAAATACCGTGGACACTAGAATACCGTGGACACTAGAATACTGTGAACATTAAAATACTGTGGACGCGGCCTCCCGTCACCACAGACAATCTGTATCACAACCGGCCGTGACCAGGAGTCCCATAGGGCGGCGCACAATTGGCCCAGCATCGTCTGAGTTAAGGGAGGGTTTGGCCGAGGGGCTTTACTTGGCTCATCGCGCTCTAGTGACTCCATGTGGCGTTCCCGGGCGCCTGCAGGCTGACTTCGGTCGTCAGTTGAACGGTGTTTCCTCTGACACATTGGTGCGTCTGGCCTCCGGGTTAAGCGGGCGGGTGATTAAAAAGTGCGGTTTGGCGGGTCATGTTTCATGGGACACCTGACTCGA
Organism: Salvelinus namaycush; assembly: GCF_016432855.1. Taxonomy (NCBI): domain Eukaryota; kingdom Metazoa; phylum Chordata; class Actinopteri; order Salmoniformes; family Salmonidae; genus Salvelinus; species Salvelinus namaycush. The sequence goes on from NC_052322.1 coordinate 48,346,642, forward strand.
CCTTCGCCTCTCCCGAGCCCGTTGGGGAGTTGAAGCGATGAGACGATTGTAATTGGATCGCTATTGGATATCACGAAATTGGGGAGAAAAAGAGGGTAAAATACAACAACAAAAATATATATATACGGTGGACACTAAAATACTCTGGACACTGTAAAAATACTGTGGACACTAAAATACAATGAACATTAAAATACTGTGGACACAAATACTCTGGACACTGTAGAATACTGTGGACACTAAAATTATTTTGGACACTAAAATACTGTGGACATTTTAAATACAGTGGGTTGCAAACAGTGTAAAGTCATTGTTGTGGATTTGTAATACAATCCCATATGTGTGTTTTGTATCCAAAGTTGAACATTTAATTGTGATTTATAATATGTTTATTCATTGTCTATCAGTGCATGTAATAAAAGACAGTCTTAGTGCTTTACACAAAAAATAGTTTGAAAATGTTAAAGAAAGAACAATAAAATAATGATCTTCAAGGTATAATCAAACGTTAGTGTTTGTGGATGATTAATTCTAGTGTTTCTACTGGTCACCTGTTGCTTTGGAAACCTGCAAATGCATAACTTTTCCCTAAAACAAAGCCAGAAAAAAAACACAAATGAATACATTTGACAAGGAAAATGTAACAATTTTCCTCATAAGAAAGGATATTACCTCGTCAAACAGGTTTTAGCATTTCGCTGTTGCGGTAATCCCACTGTGGATTGAACAGATGAGGAAGTCTTGAGGGGGGAAAAAAAGATTTAGGGATAGGTTTAAGTGGTGAGGGAAATTCTGTTAAATATTAATTTATCATGCACAGGCCAAGTTGTTTTCTAATGACTTACCTTTGTACTGGCGTTTCCTCTTTGGTGACGAAGCTAGAGTAAACCAGAGTAAAATTAGACAGCGTTTAATTAACCGGTAGACAAATTGTATTTAAACTACTTCTACTTCAAAAAGTAGAAACATCTTCCCGTCTTCTGGGTCTTCATTTCTAGCCATCTTAATGTTTTTTTTAGTTTTTTTTTACACTATAATACTTACCAAGAAGATCATCAAAGAGTCCTTTACACCAGTTCCAGTTGTTCATAGGTTTGCTCATGCATGTCATATAACCTGCCACAAAGTGAGGGAAACCTAGCTGATTCCACCCTTGGTAAGAGACAACTTAAATGTATGCATCATAATTACAAGTGATGAAGTGAAACCAACTATCAATAATAGTAATATTTGAAAACTTTAACTATTATCACAGTGTAGACTTAAATAAATACACAGAGTGTACAAAACATTAGGAACGCCTTCCTAATATTGAGTTGCACCCCCTTTTGTCCTCAGAACAGCCTCAATTTGCCAGGGCATGGATTCTACAAGCAGGGCCAGGTTAATGCATCACCTTACCGGGGCTGAAGCCCGTGGCCCCAGGCCCGTGGGGCAAGGTGTTTCAAAAGCGATCCGCAGGGATGCTGGCCCATGTTGACTCAAATTGACTAGAGCTCAGCGTTCAACACCATAGTGCCCACAAAGCTCAAAACTCAAACTGGTGCGGCTGGCAACTACTACCATACCCTGTTCAAAGGAACTTAAATATTTTGTCTTGCCAATTCACCCTCTGAATGGCACACATACACAATCCATGTCTCAAGGCTTAAAAATCATTTTTTTTAACTTTAACCTGTCTCCTCCCTTTCATCTACACTGATTGAAGTGGATTTAACAAGTGACATCAATAAGGGATCATAGCTTTCACCTGGTCAGTCTTATGTCATGGAAAGAGCAGGTGTTCCTTGTGTTTTGTACACAGTGTAGACTTAAGTTAATACGGTCATTACAAAGAATGCCTTTTTTACTTACGTAACATATTGTCTTTCATCTCTCTCTCTGCTCTTTTTTCTGTTGGATTAAAAGAGTGTGAATTGGTGGAGTGCTCCGTCGTCTTACAATCAGACAGAAACACATCTAAATTCAATAGAAGGGCCAAACAATCCAGAGGAATCTACAGTTCCTTCAGAATGTTTTCACACCCCTTCACTTTTTCCACATGTTGTTGTTGTTACAGCTGGATTTTAAAATGGATTCAATTGCGATGTTGTGTCACTGGCCTTCACACAATATCCCATTATGTCAAAGTGGAATTATTTAAATATTATTTCGAGAGATTTTTTTCATTTTTCTTTTTTTTAAGCTGTGATGTCTTGAGTCAGTAAGTATTCAACCTCTTTGTTATGGCAAGACTACATAAGTTCAGGAGTAAAAATGTGCTTAACTTATATAATAAGTTGCATGAACTCAATAATAATAATAGTGTTTAACATGATTTTTGAATGACTACCTCATCTCTGTACCCCGCACATACAATGATCTACTGTATAAGGACCCTCAGTCGAGCAGTGAATTTCAAACACAGATTCAACCACAAAGACCAGGGAGGTTTTCCAGTGGCTCTTAAAGAAAGGCACACATTGATAGATGGGTAAAAAAAAAAAAAAAAGCAGACAATGAATATCCCTTTGAGCATGGTGATGTTATTAATTATACTTTTGATGGTGTATCAATACACCCAGTCACTACAAACATTCAGACGTCCTTCCTAACTCAGTTGCCAGAGAGGAAGGAAACCCCTCAGGGATTTCACCATGACGCCAATGGTGATTTTAAAACAGTTACAGAGTTTAATGGCTGTGATAGGAGAAAACTGAGGATGGATCAACAACATTGTAGTTACTCCACAATACTAACCTAATTGACAGAGTGAAAAGGAGGAAGCCTGTACAGAATAAAAATATTCCAAAACATGCATCCTGTTTGCAACAAGGCACTAAAGTAATACTGCAAATAATGTGGCAAAGCAATTAACTTTTTGTCCTGAATAGAAAGTGTTATGTTTGGGTCAAATCCAATACAACACATTACTGAGTACCACTCTCCATATTTTCAAGCATAGTGGTGGCTGCATCAAGTTATGGGTGTGCTTGTAATAATTAAGCACAGGCAAAATCCTAGAGGAAAACCTGGTTCAGTCTGCTTTCCACCAGACACTGGTTGATTAATTCACCTTTCAGCAGGATAATAACCTAAAAGACTCGAGTTGCTTACCAAGAAGACAGTGAATGTTCCTGAGTGGCCGAGTTACAGTTTTTGACTTAAATCTACTTGAAAATCTATGGCAGAGACCTGAAAAGGGTTGTCTATAAATGATCAACAACCAATTTGACAGAGCTTGAAAAATTTAAAAAATAATCATGTGGAAATATTGCACAATCCAGGTATGGAAAGCTCTTAGAGACTTAACCAGGAAGACTCACAGCTGTAATCATTGCCGAAGGTGCGTCTACAAATAAAAAAATAAATCTATGTAATCCATTTTGAATTCAGGCTGTAACACAACAAAATGTGGAATAAGTCAAGGGGTATGAATACTTTCTGAAGGCACTGTACATGAACATTTCGTATGTGTACATTTATGTGTACATTTTTAAATACAATTGTGTAATGATATAAATGAAATGATATCTGCCTTACTCATTTCCTTGATGTAGTTGTCATCCAGCTGACCATAGCAGCTTACCATTCCTTTCAAAGCATGGGAGAGCCAACAGCTCACAACGACTGAACATATGGAGCATATAGCAATCAGATTTAGCTGATATGAAAATTATAGAATACCTTGATGTCTAAGTACTTGTAGAAGACCTTGTTGTCTAAGTACTTGTATAAAATACTGTTGTCTAAATACTCATAGAATACCTTGTTATCTAAGTACTTATAGAATATCTTTGTTGTCTAAGTACTTATATAATACCTTGTTATCTAAGTACTTATAGAATACATTGTTGTCTAAGTACTTATATAATACCTTGTTATCTAAGTACTTATAGAATACCTTGTTGTCTAAGTACTTATTGAATACCTTGTTGTCTAAGTACTTATATAATACCTTGTTGTCTAAGTACTCATAGAATACCTTGTTGTCTAAGTACTTATAGAATACCTTGTTATCTAAGTACTTATAGAATATAATTGTTGTCTAAGTACTTATATAATACCTTGTTATCTAAGTACTTATAGAATACCCTGTTGTCTAAGTACTTATATAATACCTTGTTGTCTAAGTACTCATAGAATACCTTGTTGTCTAAGTACTTATAGAATACCTTGTTATCTAAGTACTTATAGAATATAATTGTTGTCTAAGTACTTATATAATACCTTGTTATCTAAGTACTTATAGAATACCCTGTTGTCTAAGTACTTATATAATACCTAGCTGTCTAAGTACTCATAGAATACCTTGTTGTCTAAGTACTCATAGAATACCTTGTTGTCTAAGTACTTATAGAATACATTGTTATCTAAGTACTTAAATAATACCTTGTTATCTAAGTACTTATAGAATACCTTGTTGTCTAAGTACTTATATAATACCTTGTTGTCTAAGTACTCATAGAATACCTTGTTGTCTAAGTACTCATAGAATACCTTGTTGTCTAAGTACTTATAGAATACCTTGTTATCTAAGTACTTATAGAATACCTTGTTGTCTAAGTACTTATATAATATCTTGTTTTCAAAGTACTTATAGAAAACCGTGTCTAAGTACTTATAGAATATATTTTTTGTCTAAGTACTTAAATAATACCTTGTTATCTAAGTACTTATAGAATACCTTGTTGTCTAAGTACTTATATAATACCTTGTTGTCTAAGTACTCATAGAATACCTTGTTGTCTAAGTACTTATAGAATACTTTGTTGTCTAAGTACTTATAGAATACCTTGTTATCTAAGTACTTATAGAATACCTTGTTGTCTAAGTACTTATATAATATCTTATTTTCAAAGTACTTATAGAATACCTTGTCTAAGTACTTATAGAATATCTTTGTTGTCTAAGTACTTAAATAATACCTTGTTATCTAAGTACTTATAGAATACCTTGGTGTCTAAGTACTTATAGAATACATTGTTGTCTAAGTACTTATATAATACCTTGTTTTCAAAGTACTCATAGCATACCTTGTTGTCTAGGTACTTATAGAATACATTGTTGTCTAAGTACTCATAGAATACCTTGTTGTCTAAGTACTCATAGAATACCTTGTTGTCTAAGTACTTACAGAATACCTTGTTATCTAAGTACTTCTAGAATACCTTGGTGTCTAAGTACTTATAGAATACATTGTTGTCTAAGTACTCATAGAATACCTTGTTTTCAAAGTATTAATTTTCACATTTCTCTTCAGCAACTTGCTAAATAGCAGGCTGATGGACTTTAAAACTGTATGGATGAATCAACACCACACCATCCTAGGAGGTCAAACTTCAAATGGGAACTATCACTTTTTAAGGCGATAATAAAAAAATCTGACCTGGATCATCAAAGATCAATGCAGACAACGGGGTAATGAACGGCTGTGCCTTATTAATGAGTCTGTCCATAAAACAACCTGCAAGAGAAAG
>NC_052322.1:48354600-48393954 GCF_016432855.1 Salvelinus namaycush
CTGTAATAATACTAAACTGTAATGAATCATTTCACTGTAATAATACTAAACTGTAATGAATCATTTCACTGTAACAATACTAAACTGTAATGAATCATTACACTGTAACAATACTAAACTGTAATGAATCATTACACTGTAATAATACTAAACTGTAATGAATCATTACACTGTAATAATACTCAACTGTAATGAACTTAACTCACATAACAGGGGCAGGTACTGTTGGAAGAATTGATCTACACAGCGGTTGGTGATTTTCCTACACTTGCGGACAATACAACCTGCAATATAAAAACCAGGTTGGTTACCAGTAATGATTGAAAAGGCCAAAAGACATCAGTTTTGATTTGGGGAAAAAAAATATAATAAGAAAATAAATAAAATATTATATTATATCAAGTATCATTGTTTTGATAATGCATATGATGAAAAGACGTGTATATACTTTAGGATATATAAAACCTCAAGATGATCTAATCAACGATGTATAAATGTATTATAACTGAGACACCTGACATTGTCCTCCTCACCCTTGAGCTGTTCTGTGGGGGCCTGTCCGTGTGTGTCCACACAGGCATTGATACTCCTGGCACATGTCGTTTTCATACAGCCTGAAATATATATCAACAGGTTGATGACAACACAATTGAATTAAACTAGCATATGCTTTAGTTTACACGGGGAATAAAAGGAATAGCCTGGTGCCACATCAGAAACAGACTGGCACTCATCCAATAAGGATAATGTTGTTTACCGGTTATATCAGAATGGAGTATTGGAAACTCTATTGCTCCACAGTCAGCTGGAAGCCCAGCTAGAGAAGGAATGAGATAGTGAGTTTGTTATATGTGTAACATGGTAATAACATTCATGATCATTTTCTCTTTAACTTTTTGAATGACAGTAGAGAGATTTAGTGCAGTTTGAGATGGCAGAGTAACACTGTTCAAACCTCACCCACATAACAGCTAATGTTTCTCCATGTTTATTATAATTCAGGTACAATAGATAAAGCCGTTAAGACAAATGTTACATTGTAATCACTTTGCCTTATGCACAATACTGTTAGAGTAAAAGTGGAATTACTACAGAGTAAAAGTGGAATTACTACAGAGTAAAAGTGGAATTACTACAGAGTAAAAGTGGAATTACTACAGAGTAAAAGTGGATTTACCACCGAGTAAAAGTGGAATTATCACAGAGTAAAAGTGGAATTACCACAGAGTAAAAGTGGAATTACCACAGAGTAAAAGTGGATTTACTACAGAGTAAAAGTGGATTTACTACAGAGTAAAAGTGGAATTACTACAGAGTAAAAGTGGAATTACCACAGAGTAAAAGTGGAATTACTACAGAGTAAAAGTGGAATTACCACAGAGTAAAAGTGGAATTACCACAGAGTAAAAGTGGAATTACCACAGAGTAAAAGTGGAATTACCACAGAGTAAAAGTGGATTTACCACAGAGTAAAAGTGGAATTACCACAGAGTAAAAGTGGAATTAAAAGTGGAATTACCACAGAGTAAAAGTGGAATTACCACAGAGTAAAAGTGGAATTACCACAGAGTAAAAGGAGAATTACCACAGAGTAAAAGGAAATTACCAAGGAGTAAAAATGGAATTACCACAGAGTAAAAGTGGAATTACCACAGAGTAAAAGTGGAATTAAAAGTGGAATTACCACAGAGTAAAAGTGGAATTACCACAGAGTAAAAGTGGAATTACCACAGAGTAAAAGGAGAATTACCACAGAGTAAAAGGAAATTACCAAGGAGTAAAAATGGAATTACCACAGAGTAAAAGTGGAATTACCACAGAGTAAAAGGAAATTACCACAGAGTAAAAGTGGAATTACCACAGAGTAAAAGGAAATTACCACAGAGTAAAAGTGGAATTACCACAGAGTAAAAGTGGAATTACCACAGAGTAAAAGTGGAATTACCACAGAGTAAAAGCAGAATTACCACAAAGTTAAAGGAGAATTACCACAGAGTAAAAGGAGAATGATCGTCAGAGTCTCTCTCGGCATGGTTTCACTCAAGTCTGCTCTCAACCTGTTCACATTTAACAGAAATAAATAGATGATTAAATATGAGAATATCTATTTTAAAAAACTCGATAAAATGCAGAGACATTTAAGAAATGAATACCTGATTCAGCCCCTCAAAGTCAGTGTGGTGTGTTGAAAGGTGATAGCGCATATGAGGCTTTTGGTTTCAGTTATGAATTTACGAATGCGAATGCTGTGGTCATTTGACTAGCTGTATATATTTTTTACAACTCGTTATCTGACTCATATAGTCAGATGAATTAGTGGGATGACAAAGCTCTTTCAGTGATTGGTGGGGGACTGTCTGTTATCAAAGGAGCATCAAGAATGTTTGTTCTCCTAAGATATTTTTCATCCATCCATATGGCTACCCTTACCTACAGTACCTGCACGCCGGTCATTACTTTCTACCAAGGATGGGCTACTTTCCTGTGCGATGGTTCGTCCCACTGAGGTATACACCGAGTATACTAAACATTAGGAACACCTTCCTCATATTGAGTTGCACCTCCCCCTTTTCGCCCTGAGAACAGCCTCAATTCATCAGGGCGTGGGCTCTACAAGGTGTTCAAATCAAATCAAATCAAATTGTATTGGTCACATACACATATTTATCAGATGTTATTGCGGGTGTAACAAACTGGGTTGTAGGCGTTCCACAGGGATGCTGGCAAATGTTGACTCCAATGCTTCCCACAGTTGTGTGGATGTCCTTTGGGTGGTGGAACATTCTTGATACACACAGGAAACCATTGAGTGTAAAAAAAAAAAAAACAGCAGCATTGCAGTTATTGACACAAACCGGTGAGCCTGTCACCTACTACTATACCCTGTTCAAAGGCACTGAAATATTTTGTCTTGCCCATTCACCCTCTGAATGGCACACATACACAATCCAAGTCTCAGTGGTGTCAAGGCTTAAAACCCCTTCTTTAACCGGTCTCCTCCCCCTTCATCTCTACATTGATTGAAGTGGATTTAACAGGTGCCATCAATAAGGGATTATAGTTTTTACCTGAATTCATCTGGTCAGTCTATGTCACGGAAAGAGCAAGTGTTCTTAATGTTTTGTATACTCAGTGTAGACCTGTAGCTTCATCCACACATACAGTATGAAATGGATACATTGTAGCAGAGTAGCTGGTGGTGAATGAGTGACCTCTGTCTGTGGGATGGAAGGATGGTCACACTTTAAAAAATGTTTTTTGTGGGATGGTCATTGGGTGTATTCATTACACATTGCAACAGAACACAATTACAGTTTGAGAACCAAACGGAAGTAAACAGAGCAAACAGAACTAAACGGGGAGGGACCTACATGAATTTGTCCAATAGAAAATCTTGTTTTCGTTGCGAAACGTTTCCGTTTGCAACAGACGAAACGTTTCGCTACATAATCGGTGTAATGAATAGACCCATCGTCACAAGCCAGAGAAAAACATTCAGTTCAATTCAAAAGGGCTTTATTGGCATGGAAAACATATGTTAACATCGCCAAAGCAAAAATAAATAGATAACAAACAAAAGTGAAATAAACAATCCGAAATGAACAGTAAACATTACACTCACAAAAGTTTAAAAGGAATAGAGAAATTCAAATGTCATATTGTGGCTATGTAGTTTTTTAACAATGTGATAATAATTGAAGCACTAAAGGGAATATGTATTAACATTAATATGGGTTGTATTTACAATGGTGTTTGTTCTTCCCCGGATGCCCTTTTCTTGTGGCAACAGGTCACAAATCTTGCTGCTGTGATGTCACACTGTGGAATTTGACCTAATATATATGGGAGTTTATCAAAATTCGATTTGTTTTCAAATTCTTTGTGTGTCTGTGTAATCTGAGGGAAATATGTGTCTCTAATACAGTCATATATTTGGCAGGTTAGGAAGTGCAGCTCAGTTTCCACCTCATTTTGTTGGCAGTGTGCACATAGCTCGTCTTATCTTGAGAGCCAGGTCTGCCTACAGAGGCCTCTCTCAATAGCAAGGCTATTTTTTTATTTAACCTTTATTTAACCAGGTAGGCAAGTTGAGAACAAGTTCTCATTTACAATTGCGACCTGGCCAAGATAAAGCAAAGCAGTTCGACACATACAACAACACAGAGTTACACATGGAGTAAAACAAACATACAGTCAATAATACAGTAGAAAAATAAGTATATATACAATGTGAGCAAGTGAGGTGAGATAAGGGAGGTTAATTTTCAGTCAGTCACAGTTGACAGGTATTTTACCACTGTGTACTTACTTTATGTTTAGGGCCAAATAGCATTCCAGTTTGCTTGTTTTTTTTTTGTTAATTGTTTCCAATGTGTCAAGTAATTATTTGTTTTCTTATGCTGTAATTGTTGTTGCTGTGTTGTTTGTGAACAGAGCCCCAGGGCCAGCATGCTCAGGGGTATCTTCTCCATGTTCATCTCTGTGTGTGGTGGTTTTGTGATGGAAGGTTTGGGAATCGCTTCCATACATTGTCTGATGACGTAAAAACAACGCGTCACGGACCTGTGTCTAGCTAGTTTTCGTAAACAAACAAAAAAAATGTTTTAAAGGATTTACCGAACGCCTTGAAGTGATTATATATGGATGATAAAGAATAATGTATCTATAATGTTAACTATAGCTACGCCATCTACCCCATTAGCTAACTATAGTAACTATATGCTAGCTAGTGAGCTAGCTAGCTCGTTTTTAAACATCATCTTCGCCTTCTCTCAAAAAAGTTTGATATTGAATGGACATTCATTTTAACGACAGAGTAGTGTTCTCCGTTTAAAATGTTAACATGTTTGATATCCGTTATTAAATGTGAAAAGAAGGACCGCGACGGACTAAGCACGTATGAAGGAATGTAGCTAGTTCGCTAACGCGAGTAGGTATGCTATAGCCAGTTGTACGAGCTAGCACACCGAAATCATTCGGCTAGTATTGCGCCGCGATAGTTTGACTTGTTAACCAGCCAGCTATAGTGGTGTCAAGTTGAAGGACTCCATTGTCCGGTGCATTTTGAGTAGTCTGTTCCCCAGAAAATCGCATCGAGCTGTCATCATCATCTCTCGACTCGCGGTCAAATGGAACGGTGACAAAGATGCTGAAGATTCTCCTTGTCCTTTGTACGCTAGGTCAGAGATGATTTAAATGTTTTGCTCTGTGCCTGATGATTATATGGTGTAATTTGTTGTTTGTTCATTCTAGAACTAGCTTAGTATTTCAATGTGCTCTTTGATGTGATGAGCAAGTGTCATAACCTTGACTGTAAAGGTACTGCTTTGTACTGTAGCAATGACTCCTCTGCAGTATTTTCATGATTATAGTTCTAATGTACTGTTTTCCTCTCTTCGTTATGCTGTTCCCATACAGGCTGTGCTCTTGTTACTTGGGATGGAGTCAATGCAGACGGTGAATTGCTCAAAATGATACCCTCTGCAGATGGCGTGTCGTTCATCCGGCTCGTCAATGGGGACAGTGAGTGTTCGGGGCGTGTGGAGGTATTCCAGAGGAACCAGTGGGGGACGGTATGTGACCATGGCTGGGACCTGAGGGAGGCTGACGTGGTGTGCCTGGAGCTGGGCTGTGGGCTGGCTGAGAACGCCCTCCGTGGAGCTGCGTTTGGCAGGGGCTCCAGAGAGATCTGGCTGAGGCACGTCCAGTGCTCTGGCCACGAGGCGAGCCTGACGCGATGTCCCAGGGTCCTCCACAGTTACCTCACCTGCACCCATAATAATGACGCTGGGGTGAAATGCTCAGGTGAGACTGAGGCCCAGGAGGATAGCCTGGTGCCAGATCTGTTGAAACTGTTTAACAGATCCCCAGGCTACAGGAGGCAAGGACACCTATAATAGTGAGGATTTGTTATGGGACAGAAAACATTTCCATGTTGGAATACATATGAACAATGGTAACGATTAACAATTGATAATATACGTGTGGTGTGATTTTTTTGTTTTGTTTGTTGTTGAGACAATGTATGTGGCTAGGAACTATCCTAATGGATATATAACATAGCTTTTGTCCCTTACAGGTACACTGTTGATGCCCACCCTGTCCCTGCTCTCCCCTCACACTGTCTTCTCTGCCGGGGAGGCGGTTCGCTTCAGCTGTACTGTGCTACTGGGCCACCACCTGAAGGACTTCCACCTGTATAAGAGGGGCATAGACACCCCGTTGGTGACTCAGAGGGTGGACTCTGCCCAGACCAGGGTGGAGCTGACTCTGTCAGACCAAGAGGCTACACACCAGGGCAGCTACAGCTGTCTGTACAGGATCAAGGGCAGCTCTCCCTCCTCCCTGCTCAGCTCTCCACCTAGCAACTCTATCAACATCACTGTGGGTGAGTCATCAGTTCGATATAAAATGGAAGAAAACAAAGCTATTTGCTACGATAATGCCCTAAAGTTCAGTGTTCATATGTTCAGGATAGATGGTAGTACCGCCTCATTTCACTCCATTTTCAAAACATGTTCTCCTTACTAAACACTTTACCTTTACTTTATCTTTTGTCATTTTTGGTTTTGTCTAAAGTCCTGACATCTTTTCCCAGAAACAAAAATGACTTGACTGTGACTTGTTTTGTAAGTTGGATCTATCCTGTAACTCAATGACGGGTCAAATTGATCCCCAACCCCCTGTTTTCCCCATCGCATCTTGCCAGTGGAGCTGCACACTCCTCTGCACTGGTACAACACGTCCATCGAGGCTCCCACAGGCTCTGTCATCAAAGGCCACAGCTTCAACATCACCTGCTCCACCGAGCAGCAGTACCCTGGAGGTAACTTGATTTAATTTATTGGATTCATTTTACAATTTGCCCTAGTCCTGGAGTAATTTCAATTGAGATTCTCCAGTCAGCAAGTTTTTTAGTCTTGGGCTAAGCTGTGCACGGGAAACCGGTCCATAGAGCCAAGAACAAGCAGTACATCGTTTTTGTAAATGTAGCTATCTAGTCATATTATCTTATTTCCTTACTAAGGTTCTTTCCAGCTGCGTCTGATCCGTTCCAAAGGCACGGTACGACAGTCGCTGCCTGCCCTCTCGCCCTTCGTCACCTTCGCCTTTTTAAACGCACAGCGTTCCAACGAGGGCTACTATTACTGCCTCTACAAGGTCCAGCTGGGCGGGAGAACCTTCATGTCCCGGGAGAGCCAACCGCTCCCTATCTCCATCAGAGGTGAGGCCATGCTAGTCAGCATCTAGGGCAGTAGCCTGGTCCATCGGAGGTGAGGCCATGCTAGTCAGCATCTAGAGCAGTAGCCTGGTCCATCAGAGGTGAGGCCATGCTAGTCAGCATCTAGGGCAGTAGCCTGGTCCATCGGAGGTGAGGGCATGCTAGTCAGCATCTAGGGCAGTAGCCTGGTCCATCAGAGGTGAGGCCATGCTAGTCAACATCTAGGGCAGTAGCCTGGTCCATCAGAGGTGAGGGCATGCTAGTCAGCATCTAGGGCAGTAGCCTGGTCCATCGGAGGTGAGGCCATGCTAGTCAACATCTAGGGCAGTAGCCTGGTCCATCAGAGGTGAGGCCATGCTAGTCAGCATCTAGGGCAGTAGCCTGGTCCATCGGAGGTGAGGCCATGCTAGTCAGCATCTAGGGCAGTAGTCTGGTCCATCAGAGGTGAGGGCATGCTAGTCAACATCTAGGGCAGTAGCCTGGTCCATCAGAGGTGAGGCCATGCTAGTCAACATCTAGGGCAGTAGCCTGGTCCATCAGAGGTGAGGCCATGCTAGTCAGCATCTAGGGCAGTAGCCTGGTCCATCAGAGGTGAGGCCATGCTAGTCAGCATCTAGGGCAGTAGTCTGGTCCATCGGAGGTGAGGCCATGCTAGTCAACATCTAGGGCAGTAGCCTGGTCCATCAGAGGTGAGGCCATGCTAGTCAGCATCTAGGGCAGTAGCCTGGTCCATCGGAGGTGAGGCCATGCTAGTCAGCATCTAGGGCAGTAGTCTGGTCCATCAGAGGTGAGGCCATGCTAGTCAACATCTAGTGCTGTAGCCTGGTCCATCAGAGGTGAGGCCATGCTAGTCAGCATCTAGGGCAGTAGTCTGGTCCATCGGAGGTGAGGCCATGCTAGTCAGCATCTAGGGCAGTAGCCTGGTCCATCAGAGGTGAGGCCATGCTAGTCAGCATCTAGGGCAGTAGTCTGGTCCATCGGAGGTGAGGCCATGCTAGTCAGCATCTAGGGCAGTAGTCTGGTCCATCAGAGGTGAGGCCATGCTAGTCAACATCTAGTGCTGTAGCCTGGTCCATCAGAGGTGAGGCCATGCTAGTCAGCATCTAGGACAGTAGCCTGGTCCATCAGAGGTGAGGCCATGCTAGTCAGCATCTAGGGCAGTAGCCTGGTCCATCGGAGGTGAGGCCATGCTAGTCAGCATCTAGGGCAGTAGCCTGGTCCATCGGAGGTGAGGGCATGCTAGTCAGCATCTAGGGCAGTAGCCTGGTCCATCGGAGGTGAGGCCATGCTAGTCAGCATCTAGGGCAGTAGCCTGGTCCATCAGAGGTGAGGGCATGCTAGTCAGCATCTAGGGCAGTAGTCTGGTCCATCGGAGGTGAGGCCATGCTAGTCAACATCTAGGGCAGTAGCCTGGTCCATCGGAGGTGAGGCCATGCTAGTCAACATCTAGGGCAGTAGCCTGGTCCATCGGAGGTGAGGCCATGCTAGTCAGCATCTAGGGCAGTAGCCTGGTCCATCAGAGGTGAGGCCATGCTAGTCAGCATCTAGGGCAGTAGTCTGGTCCATCAGAGGTGAGGCCATGCTAGTCAACATCTAGGGCAGTAGCCTGGTCCATCAGAGGTGAGGCCATGCTAGTCAGCATCTAGGGCAGTAGCCTGGTCCATCAGAGGTGAGGGCATGCTAGTCAACATCTAGGGCAGTAGCCTGGTCCATCGGAGGTGAGGCCATGCTAGTCAACATCTAGGACAGTAGCCTGGTCCATCAGAGGTGAGGCCATGCTAGTCAGCATCTAGGGCAGTAGCCTGGTCCATCAGAGGTGAGGCCATGCTAGTCAGCATCTAGGGCAGTAGCCTGGTCCATCAGAGGTGAGGGCATGCTAGTCAGCATCTAGGGCAGTAGCCTGGTCCATCAGAGGTGAGGGCATGCTAGTCAGCATCTAGGGCAGTAGCCTGGTCCATCAGAGGTGAGGGCATGCTAGTCAGCATCTAGGGCAGTAGCCTGGTCCATCGGAGGTGAGGCCATGCTAGTCAGCATCTAGGGCAGTAGCCTGGTCCATCGGAGGTGAGGCCATGCTAGTCAGCATCTAGGGCAGTAGCCTGGTCCATCAGAGGTGAGGGCATGCTAGTCAACATCTAGGGCAGTAGCCTGGTCCATCAGAGGTGAGGGCATGCTAGTCAACATCTAGGGCAGTAGCCTGGTCCATCAGAGGTGAGGGCATGCTAGTCAGCATCTAGGGCAGTAGCCTGGTCCATCGGAGGTGAGGCCATGCTAGTCAGCATCTAGGGCAGTAGCCTGGTCCATCGGAGGTGAGGCCATGCTAGTCAGCATCTAGGGCAGTAGCCTGGTCCATCAGAGGTGAGGCCATGCTAGTCAACATCTAGGGCAGTAGCCTGGTCCATCGGAGGTGAGGCCATGCTAGTCAGCATCTAGGGCAGTAGCCTGGTCCATCGGAGGTGAGGCCATGCTAGTCAGCATCTAGGGCAGTAGCCTGGTCCATCGGAGGTGAGGCCATGCTAGTCAGCATCTAGGGCAGTAGCCTGGTCCATCAGAGGTGAGGGCATGCTAGTCAGCATCTAGGGCAGTAGTCTGGTCCATCGGAGGTGAGGCCATGCTAGTCAGCATCTAGGGCAGTAGCCTGGTCCATCGGAGGTGAGGCCATGCTAGTCAGCATCTAGGGCAGTAGCCTGGTCCCAGATGTGTTTGTGCTGTATGGCCTACTCCTATGGTTGTTGAGTTGCCAAGACAACACAAACATATCCGAGGCCAGCCTACTAGGGCACCAACTCAGGCCTTGTGGATTGGTGTCATGAAGGTTATTTATCGATTTAGAACGGTGATCTGAATGTGTTTTTGTTGTTGTCATGGATTACCAGATTCTTAAATTCTAATGCAGAGAAAGAAACACAGATGATCATACAAATAGATGATCTAGTGTTTAGTTGTAATGAATTATATGAAAAACTCTAATGTAAACTGTTTATACTTTCATATAATGACTGTCTGTCCGTCTGGGTTGTGGCCATACATATATTCATGTTTGTTTGTGTCCATCATTGGTTGCGTCCACCCTTATCAGACCTGGAAGATATAAACCATCTATCACTTCTCATATTGTCTGTCCATCTGGGTCGTGTGGCCCTCATCAGACCCAGACCCAGTGTTGAGCCCTATGGTGATCAGCTGGCTGGCGTCTGCTCTGACCTTCCTCGTGGCTCTCCTCATCATCATCATCATCGTTGCCAGAGTGCTCTGCAAGAGGGAGAAGAAACCCTCGGAGCTAGAGAGAGAGACCAGAACCTGTGAGTCCTTGTCATGTATAATTCACCTTCCCACTCCTAGCTTTAGCCTAGAATCCAAGTTGGGGTCAGTTCCATTTCCAGTCAATTCAGAAAGTAAAACCAATTCCACATTTTCCTCATTGAAAAGTATTGAAGGGAATAGGAATTTCATTGTTCTTCCTGAATTGAAATGGAATTGACCCTAACCCCGCTGGAATCCAAACTGATATGCTTAGAAACAATGGTGAAACAAATCATATCAGTTTGTATTCCTGGCCATCTTCACTTACCACGGTCAAGGTAATTTAGAAGAATCATCCTGTATAACCATGAACACACTGACACGTCCATTTACATGTCTGATTTGATCAACAGGTGTGGACAACACTTACGTTGCCTTAGCAATAAAATTGTGAGTTGGGCAGTATATTTGGAGAAGGACCATGTGTTTTTGAGAGAACCGTAAAGGTGGAACCATGGAGAGACATTCCTGAGCTGACAAACCTTCCTGAAGGATGGCTCTGGAGCACAGGTGGAGAACACACACACAAGACCAAGTTACCAAAACACTACGAAGGAGACATCGACACGACATTGCCCCAGTCTCTCACCATCTACTAGTAGTACCTGTCTCTCACCATCTACTAGTAGTACCTGTCTCTCACCATCTACTAGTAGTACCTGTCTCTCACCATCTACTAGTAGTACCTGTCTCTCACCATCTACTAGTAGTACCTGTCTCTCACCATCTACTAGTAGTACCTGTCTCTCACCATCTACTAGTAGTACCAGTCTCTCACCATCTACTAGTAGTACCTGTCTCTCACCATCTACTAGTAGTACCTGTCTCTCACCATCTACTAGTAGTACCTGTCTCTCACCATCTACTAGTAGTACCTGTCTCTCACCATCTACTAGTAGTACCTGTCTCTCACCATCTACTAGTAGTACCTGTCTCTCACCATCTACTAGTAGTACCTGTCTCTCACCATCTACTAGTAGTACCTGTCTCTCACCATCTACTAGTAGTACCTGTCTCTCACCATCTACTAGTAGTACCAGTCTCTCACCATCTACTAGTAGTACCAGTCTCTCACCATCTACTAGTAGTACCTGTCTCTCACCATCTACTAGTAGTACCTGTCTCTCACCATCTACTAGTAGTACCTGTCTCTCACCATCTACTAGTAGTACCTGTCTCTCACCATCTACTAGTAGTACCTGTCTCTCACCATCTACTAGTAGTACCTGTCTCTCACCATCTACTAGTAGTACCTGTCTCTCACCATCTACTAGTAGTACCTGTCTCTCACCATCTACTAGTAGTACCTGTCTCTCACCATCTACTAGTAGTACCTGTCTCTCACCATCTACTAGTAGTACCTGTCTCTCACCATCTACTAGTAGTACCTGTCTCTCACCATCTACTAGTAGTACCTGTCTCTCACCATCTACTAGTAGTACCTGTCTCTCACCATCTACTAGTAGTACCTGTCTCTCACCATCTACTAGTAGTACCTGTCTCTCACCATCTACTAGTAGTACCTGTCTCTCACCATCTACTAGTAGTACCTGTCTCTCACCATCTACTAGTAGTACCTGTCTCTCACCATCTACTAGTAGTACCTGTCTCTCACCATCTACTAGTAGTACCTGTCTCTCACCATCTACTAGTAGTACCATGTCTCTCACCATCTACTAGTAGTACCAGTCTCTCACCATCTACTAGTAGTACCTGTCTCTCACCATCTACTAGTAGTACCTGTCTCTCACCATCTACTAGTAGTACCTGTCTCTCACCATCTACTAGTAGTACCTGTCTCTCACCATCTACTAGTAGTACCTGTCTCTCACCATCTACTAGTAGTACCTGTCTCTCACCATCTACTAGTAGTACCTGTCTCTCACCATCTACTAGTAGTACCTGTCTCTCACCATCTACTAGTAGTACCTGTCTCTCACCATCTACTAGTAGTACCTGTCTCTCACCATCTACTAGTAGTACCTGTCTCTCACCATCTACTAGTAGTACCAGTCTCTCACCATCTACTAGTAGTACCTGTCTCTCACCATCTACTAGTAGTACCTGTCTCTCACCATCTACTAGTAGTACCTGTCTCTCACCATCTACTAGTAGTACCTGTCTCTCACCATCTACTAGTAGTACCTGTCTCTCACCATCTACTAGTAGTACCTGTCTCTCACCATCTACTAGTAGTACCTGTCTCTCACCATCTACTAGTAGTACCTGTCTCTCACCATCTACTAGTAGTACCTGTCTCTCACCATCTACTAGTAGTACCTGTCTCTCACCATCTACTAGTAGTACCAGTCTCTCACCATCTACTAGTAGTACCTGTCTCTCACCATCTACTAGTAGTACCTGTCTCTCACCATCTACTAGTAGTACCTGTCTCTCACCATCTACTAGTAGTACCTGGTAGAATCCTGCATTAGAACATGACAGCAGCACTTGTAGGTAGAATAATTGTTAGGTCATCATCTATATACCAGGTACACTGTAATAAACACTACAATCAACAATGGAAAAGGGCAATGACTATAATGACCCTTTCTGGACACATTGGCCTTTCGGGAGCAGTTGTCATGCCAGCTACAACTGATAATTATGGACGTGAAATAGAGCACTGTGTTCCAATGATTTAAAATATCCAATGTAACTGTGTCTATCTCGATATCAAATCGTTTCTGGGTAACAATTAAGTACTTTACTGTGATTGTTTTCAAATAAAACGATCAAAAATAAACAAAAATATCTTCTTTTGCTAAGAATTTCTCAAGCAATCATTTTTCTAGGACCTGTCTGGGAGTGGTCTGAGTGCAGAAAACGGACTAATAACTAGTTCAGTTAACTAATATACTGCCTAGTGAGGTCACCAGGCAGGTCAAATCTCCATCCCACCTGCCTAGTGAGGTCACCAGGCAGGTCAAATCTCCATCCCACCTGCCTAGTGAGGTCACCAGGCAGGTCAAATCTCCATCCCACCTGCCTAGTGAGGTCACCAGGCAGGTCAAATCTCCATCCCACCAAAAACAAGTTGAAATCTCAGGTGGTCTTTTCAAACAGCTCTTACACTAAAAGGGCATTATCATCATTTTCATAGTATTATTCCAGCATCAATGTGGAAATATACACTGCTCAAAAAAATAAAGGGAACACTTAAACAACACAATGTAACTCCAAGTCAATCACACTTCTGTGAAATCAAACTGTCCACTTAGGAAGCAACACTGATTGACAATAAATTTCACATGCTGTTGTGCAAATGGAATAGACAAAAGGTGGAAATTATAGGCAATTAGCAAGACACCCCCAATAAAGGAGTGATTCTGCAGGTGGTGACCACAGACCACTTCTCAGTTCCTATGCTTCCTGGCTGATGTTTTGGTCACTTTTGAATGCTGGCGGTGCTCTCACTCTAGTGGTAGCATGAGACGGAGTCTACAACCCACACAAGTGGCTCAGGTAGTGCAGCTCATCCAGGATGGCACATCAATGCGAGCTGTGGCAAGAAGGTTTGCTGTGTCTGTCAGCGTAGTGCCCAGAGTATGGAGGCGCTACCAGGAGACAGGCCAGTACATCAGGAGATGTGGAGGAGGCCGTAGGAGGGCAACAACCCAGCAGCAGGACCGCTACCTCCGCCTTTGAGCAGGAGGAGCACTGCCAGAGCCCTGCAAAATGACCTCCAGCAGGCCACAAATGTGCATGTGTCTGCTCAAACGGTCAGAAACAGACTCCATGAGGGTGGTATGAGGGCCCGACGTCCACAGGTGGGGGTTGTGCTTACAGCCCAACACCGTGCAGGACGTTTGGCATTTGCCAGAGAACACCAAGATTGGCAAATTCGCCACTGGCGCCCTGTGCTCTTCACAGATGAAAGCAGGTTCACACTGAGCACGTGTGACAGACGTGACAGAGCCTGGAGACGCCGTGGAGAACGTTCTGCTGCCTGCAACATCCTCCAGCATGACCGGTTTGGCGGTGGGTCAGTCATGGTGTGGGGTGGCATTTCTTTGTGGGGCCGCACAGCCCTCCATGTGCTCGCCAGAGGTAGCCTGACTGCCATTAGGTACCGAGATGAGATCCTCAGAGCCCTTGTGAGACCATATGCTGACACATGCACATTTGTGGCCTGCTGGAAGTCATTTTGCAGGGCTCTGGTAGTGCTCCTCCTTGCACAAAGGCGGAGGTAGCGGTCCTGCTGCTGGGTTGTTGCCCTCCTACGGCCTCTTCCACGTCTCCTGATGTACTGGCCTGTCTCCTGGTAGCGCCTCCATGCTCTGGACACTACGCTGACAGACACAGCAAACCTTCTTGCCACAGCTCGCATTGATGTGCCATCCTGGATGAGCTGCACTACCTGAGCCACTTGTGTGGGTTGTAGACTCCGTCTCATGCTACCACTAGAGTGAGAGCACCGCCAGCATTCAAAAGTGACCAAAACATCAGCCAGGAAGCATAGGAACTGAGATGTGGTCTGTGGTCACCACCTGCAGAATCACTCCTTTATTGGGGGTGTCTTGCTAATTGCCTATAATTTCCACCTTTTGTCTATTCCATTTGCACAACAGCATGTGAAATTTATTGTCAATCAGTGTTGCTTCCTAAGTGGACAGTTTGATTTCACAGAAGTGTGATTGACTTGGAGTTACATTGTGTTGTTTAAGTGTTCCCTTTATTTTTTTGAGCAGTGTATATATAAAACACAGGAAAATCACATTTTAAATGATGGTCAACAAGAGAACAGTGGACACTTGTTGGACTGAAGAAAGATTCACTTAGGTTTGTCAGCTCCGCTCCTGAATGGAGTAGCTTGATAGCCTGGTCTCAGATCTGTTTGTGCTGACACGCCTCTGTTGGTGAGACAATAACAACAGAAGTGGGTAAGACGGCACAAACAGATCTGGGACCAGGCTAGAAGTTTGATATTGGTACTAAGACTGAAAGTTTGACTGTGAAACATCAATTATGTTGTTTACACTATTATTCTAATTCATTTTATTAAAAGACAGCACAGTACATTAAACAGGGGGCAACATCAAGGATAATGAATTCTTGCTTTTACAGATAGCGATCCAAAGGTTAAGAGAAATGTCTAACGTTGCAGCTATAGGAGTTGGGAAGGTAGCGCGCTAACAGATCTGGGACCATCTTACTGATAGTTGTGACGTTGCCTCGGATGCCCAGGCTTCGCTCCATTTGGAAAGATGGCTTTGAGACCCGTTGGGACGTCCATCTCCGAGAGAGACCCGTTGGGACGTCCATCTCCGAGAGAGACCCGTTGGGACGTCCATCTCCGAGAGAGACCCGTTGGGACGTCCATCTCCGAGAGAGACCCGTTGGGACGTCCATCTCCGAGAGAGACCCGTTGGGACGTCCTTCTCCGAGAGAGACCCGTTGGGACGTCCATCTCCGAGAGAGACCCGTTGGGACGTCCATCTCCGATAGAGACCCGTTGGGACGTCCATCTCCGAGAGAGACCCGTTGGGACGTCCATCTCCGAGAGAGACCCGTTGGGACGTCCATCTCCGAGAGAGACCCGTTGGGACGTCCATCTCCGAGAGAGACCCGTTGGGACGTCCATCTCCGAGAGAGACCCGTTGGGACGTCCATCTCCGAGAGAGACCCGTTGGGACGTCCATCTCCGAGAGAGACCCGTTGGGACGTCCATCTCCGAGAGAGACCCGTTGGGACGTCCATCTCCGAGAGAGACCCGTTGGGACGTCCATCTCCGAGAGAGACCCGTTGGGACGTCCATCTCCGAGAGAGACCCGTTGGGACGTCCATCTCCGAGAGAGACCCGTTGGGACGTCCATCTCCGAGAGAGACCCGTTGGGACGTCCATCTCCGAGAGAGACCCGTTGGGACGTCCATCTCCGAGAGAGACCCGTTGGGACGTCCATCTCTGAGAGCGAACCGTTGGGACGTCCTTCTCCGAGAGACCCGTTGGGACGTCCATCTCCGAGAGAGACCCGTTGGGACGTCCATCTCTGAGAGCGAACCGTTGGGACGTCCTTCTCCGAGAGACCCGTTGGGACGTCCATCTCCGAGAGAGACTAGCCAGTATCTAGAATCTATGGGGTTTTATATATCACTCGTTATGAATTACCACATTCACCGGTATCACTAAGTTCCATTCACTGTGGAGCTGGGAACAAATTACAAAGAAAAAATGATTTCTTACATTCTGTTATCACAGGTTGTATCTTCTACTAGTTAATACTACTAAGCTCTAATTCAAATGAAATAAAGAAATAGCAGACAAATTGATATAAAAACATTTATTTTAAAGTTGGAGAATCCTATGAATGACTCAATGGCTGGATACAAAATATATCTGAACAGTCAGAAAAATCTATGTAAACAGTTACTGTCCTGCTGAAAGTATTTTCATTTGTAAACTGAGTCTGTCCTAAATGGCATCCTATTACCTATATAGGACACAGCCTGTGCTTATAAACATTCTTGTGTGACCAAAGTGATCTCCTCTGATAACAGACCAAGTGTCTGAAAACTTTAAAAAGTTACTATTACAAATGATACTGCAGGTGTAGAAAAATAAAAAGCTGTGGCATGTCATGTGGTGACGCCAGGCGCTAACACGAGTACATCTAACAAAACCACAACTCACATTACAAATGACGATACACCGACCACAGCAATTACATTTCTATAAATGTATGGATAGAAATCATTAACAGTTCAAAATGCTACGGCGCTTCATTTAGAACTGTATTGTCCCCCACAATTAAATCGGGGGGGGGGGGGCTGTGGATCTGTTTACGATTGCCTTGTGTAGAACTTTAATGTCATTTAGAATTTTGCAACGTCATTTATAACTTTAAAACGTCATTTAGAATTTAGTGATGTCATTTAGAACTTTAAAACGTCATTTAGAATTTTGTGACGGCATTTAGAACTTTAATGCCAGGTGGGGTTCTCCTGAGGGGTTCTCCTGAGGGGTATACTACAATGCAGGATCCATGAGTTAGCCAGCTAACTTCCAGAAATAACTAGACATTTTCCAGTTAAAACTTAGATGTGTTTTTGGTTGTTGAGTCAATTAGACCCCCCATGCCCATTTCAAGCTACAGTACTGCTTTGTATTACTGTATACCCCCAAGAATGCAGAGAGAATATGAGGATACTGCATCTGGCTGACTAAACAAGACTATACAACTAGATGGCTCATTGTGTCAGGACCTTTCCACAAATAGCCATTACCAAATCATACCAAATAAACCGTATCATATACATTTACTGTGGGCTCTCTACATTTACTGTGGGCTGTGGGGGCTCTCTACATTTGTGAAGATGAAGATAGTACTGTGAGTAAAAGTGGCTTCACTATTACCCACAGTAGAAGCACCCTAAGATAGTTCTATGATAAACAGAACACTATATACACATCACCATCTAGTAACTACAATAGGAGTTGGGACAGGAGGAAATGTTACTGCTTTCCTTTCACCAATAGTAAAGTTCCCAGAACCCAATGTCAGTCACCTTATATAAAGAACACGCAAAAAGAGTTAAAAACAGGCATGGGAAATGCCATAATATATTTGTAAAATATGAAAAATGGGTCGTATTCATTAGGACACACGTAAATGAAACATTTTCAAAATATTGTCCAACAGAAAACAAGCGATTCTTATAGCGCAAGTTCAAATAGTACTTCCCCATTTTGGACCGTTTCTTGCCTAATGAACACATCCCAGATTGACATGTATTTGTAAATTTGATCATTGGATTTTGTTAAAGGGGCTACTCTCTGCAGACTCCATGTTAGTGAATATGAAGTAGAGGAACCCGGCTACGATCAGGAAGACCAGGAACTGGATCCAGAGAGGGATCAGTCTCCCAGAGCTCGTCGTGTTTTCCTTCTTCACGACACCTCCAGACTTCATCACGGGCGTTGGTTTGGAGTAGGATGATGAAGACGACGGTGTGTTGTAGACATGGGGCCTGAAAACAGTCTCAGACATGACTACATTCAGCTATGTGATCAGAACAACATAGTAAAAACTTCTTTAGTTAAGGGGATAGGTCCGTTTTTATACAGAGCCTTCATACACCTTGACTTAGTACACATTCTGTTGTGTTACAGCCTGAATTCAAAATTGATTCAATGTACACACAACACACAATACCCCATAATGACAAAGTTAGATATTTTTTTATACATGTTTGCAAATGTATTGAAAATGAAACACAAATCTAATTTACGTAAGAATTCACACCCGAGTCAATACTTGTTAGAATCACCTTTGGCAGCAATTACAGCTGTGAGTCGTTCTGGGTAAGTCTAAGAGCTTTGCAAACCTTGGATTGTACAAGATTTGCATACTTAAAAAAAAAAATTCTTCAAGCCTTGTCAAATTGGTTGTTGATCATTGCTAGGCAACCATTTCAGGTCTTGCCATTGGTTTTCAAGTAGATTTAAGTCACAACTGTAACTAGGCCACTTCTTGGTAAGCAACTCCAGTGTAGATTTGGCCTTGTGTTTTAGGTTATTGTCCTGCTGAAAGGTGAATTCCTCTCCCAGTATCTGGTGGAAAGCAGACTGAACCAGGATTTCCTCTAGGATAATGCCCGTGCTTAGCTTTATCCTGTTTCTTTTTATCCTTAAAAAAAACCTCCCATTTCCTTGCCAATGACAAGCATACCCATAATATGATGCAGTTACCACCATGCTTAAAAATATAAAAGTTATACTCCGATGTGTTGGATCTGCCCCAAACATAACACTTTGTATTCAGGACATGAAGTACATTTCTTTGTTACCTTTTTTGCAGTTTTACTTTAGTGCCTTATTACAAACACAATGTATGTTTTGGAATATTAGTATTCTGTACAGGCTTTCTTAATTTTCACTCTGTCATTTAGGTTAGATGCCCTTCTTTACGAGGCACTGGAAAACCTCCCTGGTCTTTGTGGTTGAATCTGTGTTTGAAATGTACTACTTGATTGAGAGGCCTTACAGATAATTGTATGTGTGAGGTACAGAGATGAGGTAGTCATTCAAAAAAAGAATGTTGAACACTATTATTGCCCACAGAGTCCATGCAACGTATGTGACTTGTTAAGCACCATTATTATTCCTGAACGCATTTAGGCGTTGCCATAACAACAGGGTTGAATACTTATTGACTCAAAACATTTCAGCTTTATTTTGTATTAATTTGTAAACATTTCTACAAACATAATTCCACTTTTACATTATGGAGTATTGTGTGTAGGCCAGAGACAACATCTCCATTGAATCTATTTTAAAATGAAGGCTGTGAAAAGTCACGGCATGGGAATACTTCCTGAAGACACTCGGGAAGTATTCAGACCCTTTTAGTTTCCCCACATTTTGTTAAGTTACAGCCTTGTTCTAAAATGTATGAAATTGTTTTTCCCTCATCAATCTACACACAATACTCCATAATTACAAAGCAAAAACAGGTTTAGAAATGTTTGCAAATATATTTAAAAAAAAGAACGGAAATATCACATTCACATAAGTATTCAGACCCTTTACTCAGTACTTTGTTGAAGCACCTTTGGCAGCGATTACAGCTACAAGCTTGGCACACCTGTATTTTGGGAGTTTCTCACATTCCTCTCTGCAGATCCTTTCAAGCTCTGTCAGGTTGGATAGGGAGCGTCACTGCACAGCTATTTTCAGGTCTCCAGAGGTTTTGGCTCTGGCTGGGCCACTCATTTTCAGGTTTCCTCCAGACGTGACGCTTGGCATTCAGGCCAAAGAGTTCAATCTTGGGTTCATCAGACCAGAGAATCTTGTTTCTCAAGGTCAGAGTCCTTTAGGTGCCTTTTGGCAAACTCCAAGCGGGCTGTCATGTGCCTTTTACTGAGGAGTGGCTTCCGTCTGGCCACTCTACCATAAAGGCCTGATTGGTGAGTACTGCAGAGATGGTTGTCCTGTCAAGGTGACCAACAGGTTTTTGGTCACCTCCCTGACCAAGGCCCTTCTCCCCCGATTGCTCAGTTTGGCCGGGCGGCCAGCTCTAGGAAGAGTCTTGGTGGTTCCAAACTTCCATTTAAGAATGATGGAGGCCATTGTGTTCTTGGGGACCTTCAATGCTGCAGAAATGTTTTGCTACCCTTCCCCAGATCTGTGCCTCGACACAATCCTGTCTCGGAGCTCTACGGACAATTCCTTCAACCTCATGGCTTGGTTTTTGCTCTGACATGCGCTGTCAACTGTGGGACCTTTTCTATAGACAGATGTGTGCCTTTCCATATCATGTCCAATCAATTGAATTTACCACAGGTGGACTCCAATCAAGTTGTAGAAACATCTCAAGGATGATCAATGGGAACAGGATGCACCTGAGCTCAATTTCCAGTCATATAGCACAGGGTCTGAATACTTATGTAAATAAGGTATTTAAAAAAAAAAAAATTTGCAAAAGATTCTAAAAACCTGTTTACTTTGTCATTATGGGTTATTGTGTGTAGATGTGAGGAAAATTGTTTATTTAATCCATTTTAGAATAAGGTTGTAACTTAACAAAATGTGGGGAAAGTGAAAGGGGTCTGAATACTTTATGAATGCCCTGTACTATAGGTACATTCCAATGGAACAGTGGACTACCTAGTGTATATGAATGAAGGATACATGTCAGAGAAGCAGAAATCACATCTCTGAACAATTAGTCTGGTTTCAGATTGGTTTATGCTGTATTGCCAGCTCGTATTGGTTGTTTTCGGGAACAATAATGACCATAGGACTTGGCAAGACCGCAACAGATCTGGGACCAGGCTATGAAAACATTTGTTATACATAAACAATGTGAAATCTGTTTAAACAAGACTTACTCATCAATGTACTGTCTTCCGCTGCTGTACTCTGGTCTTGATCTCGAATAGAGTTTACTGCAAAGGAGAGAGAAAAGCTTTGATACATTTTATTAAATCAACTGATCACAAAAACACTGAATAACATCACAACATTTACTAATGCAAAGCTATCTGTAAACATACTCATCCACCCGGTCCCTCTCTCTGTACTCTGGTTTTGATCTTGAATAGGGTTTACTGCAAAGGAGAGAGAGAGAGAGAAAATCTTTGATTAGTTGTATTGGTCCACTTTAAATCAACTGACCACAAAGCTATCTGTAAACATACTCATCCACCCGGTCCCTCTCTCTGTACTCTAGTTTTGATCTTGAATAGGGTTTACTGCAAAGGAGAGAGAGAGAGAGAAAAGCTTTGATTAGTTGTATTGGTCCACTTTAAATCAACTGATCACAAAAACACTGAATAACATCACAACATTTACTAATGCAAAGCTATCTGTAAACATACTCATCCACCCGGTCTATCTCGCTGTACTCTGGTCTTGAATAGGGTTTACTGCAAAGGAAAGAGAGAGAGAGAAAAGCTTTGATTAGTTGTATTGGTCCACTTTAAATCAACTGACCACAAAGCTATCTGTAAACATACTCATCCACCCGGTTTCTCTCGCTGTACTCGGGTCTTGAATAGGGTTTACTGCAAAGGAAAGAGTGAGAAAAGCTTTGATTAGTTGTATTGGTCCACTTTAAATCAACTGACCACAAAGTTATCTGTAAACATACTCATCCACCCGGTCTATCTCGCTGTACTCTGGTCTTGAATAGGGTTTACTGCAAAGGAAAGAGTGAGAAAAGCTTTGATTAGTTGTATTGGTCCACTTTAAATCAACTGACTACAAAGTTATCTGTAAACATACTCATCCACCCGGTTTCTCTCGCTGTACTCGGGTCTTGAATATGGTTTACTGCAAAGGAGAGAGTGAGAAAAGCTTTGATTAGTTGTATTGGTCCACTTTAAATCAACTGACCACAAAAACACTGAATAACATCACAACATTTACTAATGCAAAGCTATTTGTAAACATACTCATCCACACGGTCCCTCTCGCTGTACTCTGGTCTTGACCTCATGTAGGGTTTCCCATCTCCAGAAGGCCCCTCACTTCTAACCTGCAAATATGAGAAACAGAAGAAACAGAAGAATATATTATAAACTGGGTGGTTCAAGCCCTGAATGCTGATTGGCTGAAAAATCATTTATTTTAATTATTATGTTGATAACCAGTTTATAATAGCAGTAAGGCAATCCAGAGGTTTGTGGTATTAGGTCAATATACCACGGCTAAGGGTTGTATCCTAAGAACATCCCTTATCCGTGGTATATAGGCCATATACCACACCCCCCTCGTGCCTTATTGCATAATAAGACATTCTGTCTACAAAAGGAAATGTTGTTGAAACAAATGCAAACAAAATAATCATTACTTACTGGTGTCTGACAGGTAACGTAGGTGACTTCTTCCTCTGAAAGTAAGAAAAAAAGTAAACCAACATTCCTGAGTTCCACTGTCTTATTTACATTTTTATTTAACTTTTATTTAACTAGGCAAGTCAGTTAGGAACAAATTCTTATTTACAATGGCGGCCTAAAACCGGGCAAACCCTATCCAGGGCGACGCTGGGCCAATTGTGCGCGGCCTTATGGGACTCGCGATCACGGCCGGTTGTGATACAGCCCGGGATCGAACCAGGGTCTGTAGTGATACCACCTGCCTTAGACCGCTGCGCCACTAGGGAGCTTAGTTCAGTCTAATGGTAGATGTATGGCCTAAAGTAGCCTTGTGTTATCATGCATGTCTAACTTACGGTCCTCTCTGTAGAAGGTTCTGTCTGGGGATGGTTTTGTCACAGTGACCTTGGCTTTGGCCATGGCTTCTTTCAGCTTCTTCTCATACAGTGGTCTTGTAGTGTCTCCAATGCAGAAATGTTACATGTGGCTCAGTAATGCAATTAAACCATAGTTACATGACTATTAGAATATCATCAGTACATTTGAGGCTGTCTGGTCATAGACATGTAAGTTAGTCTATTAGGCAGGCCTACTCAGACTAGGAATTTGTAGC
Organism: Salvelinus namaycush; assembly: GCF_016432855.1. Taxonomy (NCBI): domain Eukaryota; kingdom Metazoa; phylum Chordata; class Actinopteri; order Salmoniformes; family Salmonidae; genus Salvelinus; species Salvelinus namaycush. The sequence continues at coordinate 48,378,054 of NC_052322.1, forward strand.
TAAAATAACTAGCTAACGTTAACTAAACTAAGCATACCCAGCCCATGTATTGTAACTTTAAAACATAGGCTGGCCTAGCCAACTACACTCCATGATTAACGATGGCTTTCGCGTCAATAATTTTTATTTTATTTTTTAACTAGTGTGGGAGGACTGGAGCTCTGATGTCACATAAAATTACGCTTTTATTTAAAAAAACGACCGATTTCAACTGTTTAAATGCGTGTTATTCTTTCATTTCCTGTGTAGTCGGAGCTGCAGTCTGCCCACACTAGTCAACTCCATAGTAAATCGTTGAGTGCAGTCGGCTCGGGCTGGGTAAATTTAGCTTAGCTTAACGTGAGATAACTCAAACTAATCAAAGCATGATTTACCGACGACAGGCCCATGCTTAATTCCATACTCATCCAGCAGGTCCTTGATTTCTTGGTCAGATTTATTGCTCAGTGCGGCCATACTGTCGGCGATATATTCGTAGCTACTCTGATTGAAACAGACAATTACTCGTGTTGACTAACAGTTACAGTTTCATTTACCAAAAAACCAACCTTCTGTCCCCACCCACTTCCACACAACATTCCTGTGTTATTTCCGGGTCCTCTTTGAACATTCTATTGAAACTGTGACAGCGCCCTCCTCTGAATTTCTTGCGCGTTGGCAACAGTCACGTAGTAACGTTACCAGAGAATTTATAAAATAAGATGTACATTTGTGTGCAACAACAACAAAAATGACTGACGCTTAAAGTTTAATGGAATTATAAATATACCCTTTTATTATCCACAAAACAGATAAAGACATGATGTAGATGATGCCATGATGAAAATAAGTGACAGACACTACAGAATATAAGGAGATAGCATTTGCCTTACAATTAAGCATTTTTTAACTTAACTACTGCTACTTTACGTTCTAATTATATTCAGACACATTGACAATACAGTACAGTTGTTAGGCAAGACAATTTTAGCCACATCACCAGTCCAAGTCCAGTTGGTATCTTGTCCACCAAAATGTCAGAAGTCCAATCACTGTCAACAGGGTTATCTTCACCAGTAACTTTAGCACCCTCAGACACTACAGAAACACAAGTGTGTCAGAGGAATCAATCAATGAATGATGCCATTTTTTTTTTTATAGCAAGTTGTGGGTTAAAGACTTACTCGGTCTCTCTTGGTGTGAGTCTGAGGCATTTTGCTGAGATCTTGTAGTTCTCCTTGTGGCTCCTGAGTCTCGGGTAAACTCATTGTCTGTCTCTCAGGCTCACTCTGCTCCTGAAATAGTCACAACATCGTCATGTGCTGGTGGCTGAAGGAAAGAGACAGAGAGAGAGAGAGAGAGAGAGAGAGAGAGAGACAAAGAGAGAGAGAGAGAGAGAGAGAGAGAGAGAGAGAGAGAGAGACAAAGGGAGAGAGAGAGACAAAGAGAGAGAGAGAGAGAGACAAAGAGAGAGACAGAGAGAGAGACAAAGAGAGAGAGAGAGAGAGAGAGAGAGAGAGAGAGAGACAAAGAGAGAGAGAGAGAGACAAAGAGAGAGAGAGAGACAAAGAGAGAGAGAGAGAGATAGAGATAGAGACAAAGAGAGAGAGAGACAAAGAGAGAGAGAGAGAGAGAGAGAGAGAGAGAGAGAGAGAGAGAGAGAGAGAGAGAGTGTGTGTGTGTGTGTGTTTGGGCGTGTGTGTGTGTGTGTGTGTGTGTGTGTGTGTGTGTGTGTGTGTGTGTGTTTGGGCTTGTGTGTGTGTGCGCGCACCTCAAGCCTTTCTGTAGAATCCAGGTCCTCGTCTCCATCAGATAAGTTGTCGACCAAATCTACATCACTGCTACTAAGAACATAGTAGACAGGCAGTGACATAGTAAATCATTTCACTCATCTAATACCACAGTAACATAGTAAATCATTTCACTCATCTATACCACAGTGACAGTGACAGTACATATGACATGTCTTGTTTAAGTAGAAATAGGCATTTTCTGGTTGGCGGTTGTCGTAAGTATTTTTATGGTTGTTATTTCACTTACCTGTCTGTGTATTCAATAACTTGAGGCAGGGGATCCATGCAGAACTGAACTCTAGGCTTCCTCACTGAAAAATCACATTCTGTTCCCTTGGCATTCTCCCCCTCTTCTTCATCATCATTATAAAACTTGTAGAATGCCTTGATTCTCTCTTTCTCTTGTTCCCAACTCCTATCATCCTCTTCATCGTCCTCTTCATCTGCAAGTTCTCCACTCTCTGTGATCCCAGACGCGTCATATTGGTAATCTTGAATTAAACCACCACGTTCCACATTATTTTCCCCTGTGTCCCAGCTTATATCAGTGTGAATGTGGCTCTTCAATCTTCCTGCTAGTTCCAGTTGAACTTTGCAAAGATGTTCCTCTTCTAAAGTGCCTGGCCCAGCCTCACCCCAAAGCCAAGTCTCCCGTTTATCCTCTCTTTGTTCAGCCTCCGATGTCCACAACGCTCCGGGGAAACTTTCCTCAGAATCAGATGATGACATGTTGCCGGTACCTCTGGAGATAGTTATAGCTGCTCTACAGCGTCTGGCCTCACTGTGAAGGGTAAAAGTGGGAACATCAGAGATGGTTTCTGAAAGATGCAGGTCGGCAGCAACACTCTGCTTGGAGCTGTCCTCCTCTCCACCTCCCCACTGAACTTGAAGAGGAGGATCCTCAGATCCCCGGTCTGTCCGAGGAAGACCCTGGTATCTTGGCTGCGCCGGGTGTTCTTCATTATACTTCTGTTGTTCCTCCTCATCCTCACTAGAACTGCCACTGGAACCATTGCTGTCACTCTGAGGTTCAAGATGGTATCCAATACTCTTCCTCGTGCTAGTGTCAATATTGGTATTGAACATCGCACAATCTTGCTCACCTTCTCCGCGTGGAGAGATAGCGGCTGTTACCTCTTCTGTGACGTCTACGTTCTCCTCTGTATTCCAGATTCCCTCCAAGGGACTAGACAGTTTCCCCCCATCCTTTTTGTATTTACATGGAGAGCAGACAGAGGGGTAATCTGCAAATCTTTCATCCGCCTCTTGGTGGTCGTCCCATTGGAACTCCTTAATTTTCTTCTGAAGCGGGTGTTCCACGAAGGTGTTGATCATAAGAGCTTGCACATTCTGCGTTGCTGCAGGATCTGGACAATCATAAACAACCTCTGGAGCTCCATCTTCATCTTGCTCTTCTTCCTCTTCATTCTCCTGAGGAACAGTCTGCTGGGAGAGTAAGTTCGCTACTTTATTTCCCTCTTTTCTCTGGTTTTTGGTGATAGAGCTAGTCAGGACCTCCGGGTCTGAATCAGATGATTCCTCTTGGTTTTCTTCAGCCGTCTGTCTTTCCTCTTCTTCACAATTACCTGCTGTGATCTCCATGGTGACATCTTCAGTGACACCCACAAAACACCTCACACCACTGTTCTCGTAAGCACCTTGCTCTGCGTTTCTGACTTCACGGTTTTCACTCTCTTGTTCGGCAAAAGGTTGTCCTGTGGTTACAATCTTCTCTATGTCCTGTAGAGCACCATCCCAGCTTTCTTCATCGTAGTGAACAACCACAGACCAACCCCCTGGCGAGCCAAGGTTCTTTATTCCTGTGTCCTCTTCTTCTCCTGAGTCCATCATCTCTGCCTCTTCCTCATCAATAGGTTGAGTATCCTCTTCTCCTGAACCCATCTCTTCTTCATCAATATGCTGTGTATCCTCATGTCCTGAACCTATCTCTTCCTCATCAGTATGTTGAGTCTCCTCTTCTCCCGAACCCATCTCTTCTTCATCAATATGTTGAGTCTCCTCTTCGTCATCATATTTCTCCTCTGAGATATGGTCAGATACAGTTTCATTTTCTCCACCAGGCTCTCCCTCTACCTCTTCCTGTCCTACATCTTCCTCTTCCTCTCTCAGCACCGGTAACGTTCCAGGAGACATGTCTGGCTTGGCTTTGTCAAAATGCACAGACTCAAAGTCTAACTCTCCTTCAGGGAAAGATGGGAGGGATGTGTCTGCAACGACAACATCACAGACAGAAAAACATCATATGAGATGGAAAATAATAACCAAGACAGAAAAACAAAAACTTTCAGGAAGTAATTGCACTAAATGTCAGTGAAGATGCAGTGCTCTAACTACCAGCTGCATAACACTTACCTGAAAATTCAAACTATATATGTCGTTGCATTTAGGTGCATTTAGTTTTTCAGTTTACCAAGAGACAAGCAGGCAAGAGACATGTTATGATTTAACGTTTGACAGCATTTCATTTCCTATTAAGTTTTTCTGATTTCTGACAGGAAGAGAGTGAGTTTAGTGTTACATCTGTTATTGCATCAGGTAGCTTCCTGTCAAAATGGGGATACAGAAATAGAACAAAACACATTGACAAGTCGTGACAGACAGACAGTACATAAAGAGAACTACAAAATAGTTTAAACTAATATGTTAATTAAAATGGCAGAAAATCACAGTCTGTTAAAAGCATTTGCTTTGTCATAAATAAAGTCACAAATGAGAAGATGTTTATGTGGATGTACTCACCGTAGATTCAACATGTCAGCCGTGCTGTGGTTTTTACTTTCAGATGTAGAACACAAGCACAGCCCTACCTCCATCCTTCAGAGACGTAGGTTACCACTTCCACCCTGTCTCTGTCTGTCTCTGGCAAATTAAGGTGCATCAACTGTCTAGGTCCTATACCATATACTAGGTCTAGGTCCTATACCATATACTAGGTCTAGGTCCTATACCATATACTAGGTCTAGGTCCTATACCATATACTAGGTCTAGGTCATATACCATATACTAGGTCTAGGTCATATACCATATACTAGGTCTAGGTCATATACCATATACTAGGTCTAGGTCCTATACCATATACTAGGTCTAGGTCATATACCATATACTAGGTCTAGGTCCTATACCATATACTAGGTCTAGGTCATATACCATATACTAGGTCTAGGTCATATACCATATACTAGGTCTAGGTCATATACCATATACTAGGTCTAGGTCATATACCATATACTAGGTCTAGGTCATATACCATATACTAGGTCTAGGTCATATACCATATACTAGGTCTAGGTCATATACCATATACTAGGTCTAGGTCATATACCATATACTAGGTCTAGGTCCTATACCATATACTAGGTCTAGGTCATATACCATATACTAGGTCTAGGTCATATACCATATACTAGGTCTAGGTCATATACCATATACTAGGTCTAGGTCCTATACCATATACTAGGTCTAGGTCATATACCATATACTAGGTCTAGGTCATATACCATATACTAGGTCTAGGTCATATACCATATACTAGGTCTAGGTCATATACCATATACTAGGTCTAGGTCATATACCATATACTAGGTCTAGGTCATATACCATATACTAGGTCTAGGTCATATACCATATACTAGGTATAGGTCCTATACCATATACTAGGTCTAGGTCCTATACCATATACTAGGTCTAGGTCATATACCATATACTAGGTCTAGGTCATATACCATATACTAGGTCTAGGTCATATACCATATACTAGGTCTAGGTCATATACCATATACTAGGTCTAGGTCATATACCATATACTAGGTCCTATACCATATACCATATACTAGGTCTAGGTCATATACCATATACTAGGTCCTATACCATATACCATATACTAGGTCTAGGTCATATACCATATACTAGGTCCTATACCATATACCATATACTAGGTCTAGGTCATATACCATATACTAGGTCTAGGTCATATACCATATACTAGGTCTAGGTCATATACCATATACTAGGTCTAGGTCATATACCATATACTAGGTCTAGGTCATATACCATATACTAGGTCTAGGTCATATACCATATACTAGGTCTAGGTCCTATACCATATACTAGGTCTAGGTCATATACCATATACCATATACTAGGTCTAGGTCCTATACCATATACTAGGTCTAGGTCCTATACCATATACTAGGTCTAGGTCATATACCATATACTAGGTCTAGGTCCTATACCATATACTAGGTCTAGGTCATATACCATATACCATATACTAGGTCTAGGTCCTATACCATATACTAGGTCTAGGTCCTATACCATATACTAGGTCTAGGTCATATACCATATACTAGGTCTAGGTCATATACCATATACTAGGTCTAGGTCATATACCATATACTAGGTCTAGGTCATATAACATATACTAGGTCTAGGTCATATACCATATACCATATACTAGGTCTAGGTCATATACCATATACTAGGTCTAGGTCCTATACCATATACTAGGTCTAGGTCATATACCATATACTAGGTTTAGGTCATATACCATATACTAGGTCTAGGTCATATACCATATACTAGGTCTAGGTCATATACCATATACTAGGTCTAGGTCCTATACCATATACCATATACTAGGTCTAGGTCCTATACCATATACTAGGTATAGGTCCTATACCATATACTAGGTCTAGGTCATATACCATATACCATATACTAGGTCTAGGTCCTATACCATATACTAGGTCTAGGTCCTATACCATATACCATATACTAGGTCTAGGTCCTATACCATATACCATATACTAGGTCTAGGTCATATACCATATACTAGGTCTAGGTCATATACCATATACTAGGTCTAGGTCATATACCATATACTAGGTCTAGGTCCTATACCATATACTAGGTCTAGGTCATATACCATATACTACGTCTAGGTCCTATACCATATACTAGGTCTAGGTCATATACCATATACCATATACTAGGTCTAGGTCCTATACCATATACTAGGTCTAGGTCATATACCATATACCATATACTAGGTCTAGGTCATATACCATATACTAGGTCTAGGTCATATACCATATACTAGGTCTAGGTCCTATACCATATACTAGGTCTAGGTCATATACCATATACCATATACTAGGTCTAGGTCATATACCATATACTAGGTCTAGGTCATATACCATATACCATATACTAGGTCTAGGTCATATACCATATACTAGGTCTAGGTCATATACCATATACTAGGTCTAGGTCCTATACCATATACTAGATCTAGGTCATATACCATATACCATATACTAGGTCTAGGTCCTATACCATATACTAGGTCTAGGTCATATACCATATACCATATACTAGGTCTAGGTCATATACCATATACTAGGTCTAGGTCATATACCATATACTAGGTCTAGGTCATATACCATATACTAGGTCCTATACCATATACCATATACTAGGTCTAGGTCATATACCATATACTAGGTCCTATACCATATACCATATACTAGGTCTAGGTCATATACCATATACCATATACTAGGTCTAGGTCCTATACCATATACTAGGTCTAGGTCATATACCATATACTAGGTCTAGGTCATATACCATATACCAGGTCTAGGTCATATACCATATACTAGGTCTAGGTCATATACCATATACCATATACCATATACCAGGTCTAGGTCATATACCATATACCATATACTAGGTCTAGGTCATATACCATATACCATATACCATATACCATATACTAGGTCTAGGTCCTATACCATATACTAGGTCTAGGTCATATACCATATACCATATACTAGGTCTAGGTCCTATACCATATACTAGGTCTAGGTCCTATACCATATACCATATACCATATACCATATACTAGGTCTAGGTCCTATACCATATACTAGGTCTAGGTCATATACCATATACTAGGTCTAGGTCATATACCATATACCAGGTCCTATACCATATACCATATACTAGGTCTAGGTCATATACCATATACTAGGTCTAGGTCATATACCATATACCATATACTAGGTCTAGGTCATATACATTTACATTTACATTTAAGTCATTTAGCAGACGCTCTTATCCAGAGCGACTTACAAATTGGAAAGTCCATACATATTCATCCTGGTCCCCCCGTGGGTATTGAACCCTGGTCCCCCCGTGGGAATTGAACCCACAACCCTGGCGTTGCAAGCGCCATGCTCTACCAACTGAGCCACACGGGACCAGAGATATACCATATACCATATACTAGGTCTAGGTCATATACCATATACCATATACTAGGTCTAGGACATATATCATATACCATATACCATATACTAGGTCTAGGTCATATACCATATACTAGGTCTAGGTCATATACCATATACCATATACTAGGTCTAGGACATATATCATATACCATATACCATATACTAGGTCTAGGTCATATACCATATACTAGGTCTAGGTCATATACCATATACCATATACTAGGTCTAGGTCATATACCATATACTAGGTCTAGGTCATATACCATATACTAGGTCTAGGTCCTATACCATATACTAGGTCTAGGTCATATACCATATACCATATACTAGGTCTAGGTCCTATACCATATACTAGGTCTAGGTCATATACCATATACCATATACTAGGTCTAGGTCATATACCATATACTAGGTCTAGGTCATATACCATATACTAGGTCTAGGTCATATACCATATACTAGGTCCTATACCATATACCATATACTAGGTCTAGGTCATATACCATATACTAGGTCCTATACCATATACCATATACTAGGTCTAGGTCATATACCATATACCATATACTAGGTCTAGGTCCTATACCATATACTAGGTCTAGGTCATATACCATATACTAGGTCTAGGTCATATACCATATACCAGGTCTAGGTCATATACCATATACTAGGTCTAGGTCATATACCATATACCATATACCATATACCAGGTCTAGGTCATATACCATATACCATATACTAGGTCTAGGTCATATACCATATACCATATACCATATACTAGGTCTAGGTCCTATACCATATACTAGGTCTAGGTCATATACCATATACCATATACTAGGTCTAGGTCCTATACCATATACTAGGTCTAGGTCCTATACCATATACCATATACCATATACTAGGTCTAGGTCCTATACCATATACTAGGTCTAGGTCATATACCATATACTAGGTCTAGGTCATATACCATATACCAGGTCCTATACCATATACCATATACTAGGTCTAGGTCATATACCATATACTAGGTCTAGGTCATATACCATATACCATATACTAGGTCTAGGTCATATACATTTACATTTACATTTAAGTCATTTAGCAGACGCTCTTATCCAGAGCGACTTACAAATTGGAAAGTCCATACATATTCATCCTGGTCCCCCCGTGGGTATTGAACCCTGGTCCCCCCGTGGGAATTGAACCCACAACCCTGGCGTTGCAAGCGCCATGCTCTACCAACTGAGCCACACGGGACCAGAGATATACCATATACCATATACTAGGTCTAGGTCATATACCATATACCATATACCATATACTAGGTCTAGGACATATATCATATACCATATACCATATACTAGGTCTAGGTCATATACCATATACTAGGTCTAGGTCATATACCATATACCATATACTAGGTCTAGGACATATATCATATACCATATACCATATACTAGGTCTAGGTCTAGGTCATATACCATATACCATATACCATAGCATATAACTTACTGGTGAACATATAAACATGGTTCTTATCTCCATTCTTGCATAATATGTTATAAAGGATCAATCCAAAATACTCTTCAGTCTGCAGATATCCCAAATATATAATGTATTAGTCTTTGTGCTGACTGGAATAATATATTTTCTCATACTCTATCTCATTATGATATTTTTCTGTCTGTGATGTTGATTTTGCAGACTCTATCCCTGAAGGAGAGTTAGACTTTGAGTCTCTCTATTTTGACAAAGCCAAGCCAGACATGTCTCCTGGAACATTATTGGTGCTGAGAGAGGAAGAGGAAGATGTAGGACAGGAAGAGGTAGTGGGAGAGCCTGGTGGAGAAAATGAAACTGTATCTGACCATATCTCAGTGGAGAAATATGATGTGAGAGTGAATGAAGAGGAGACTCAACATATTGATGAAGAAGAGATAGGTTCAGGAGAAGAGGAGATTCAACATATTGATGAAGAAGAGATAGGTTCAGGAGAAGAGGAGACAACATATTGATGAGGAAGAGATAGGTTCAGGAGAAGAGGAGACTCAACATATTGATGAGGAAGAGATAGGTTCAGGAGAAGAGGAGAATCAACATACTGATGAGGAAGAGATAGGTTCAGGAGAAGAGGAGAATCAACATACTGATGAGGAAGAGATAGGTTCAGGAGAAGAGGAGAATCAACATACTGATGAGGAAGAGATAGGTTCAGGAGAAGAGGAGACTCAACATATTGATGAGGAAGAGATGGGTTCAGGAGAAGAGGAGACAACATATTGATGAGGAAGAGATGGGTTCAGGAGAAGAGGAGAATCAACATACTGATGAGGAAGAGATAGGTTCAGGAGAAGAGGAGAATCAACATATTGATGGGGAAGAGATGAGCACAGCCTGTCTTTCTTAATTCCATTCTTTTGGTTTTAGTTTTGTGTGTATTGTTGTGAATTGTTAGATACTACTGCACTGTTGAAGTTAGGAACACAAACATTTCACTACACCCGCAATAACATCTCCTAAATATATGTATGTGACCAATAACATTTGATTTGATGGCTTCACCTTTAGAGTCTGTCGTGGAAAATTGCAAGATTATGTTATAATGCTTGTATTGCATTTAAAAAACAGAATCTAGGGAGGGTAAAACAGAATCTAGAGAGGGAAAAACAATCTAGAGAGGGAAACACAGAATCTATGGAGGGGAAAACAGAATCTAGGGATGGGAAAACAGAATCTAGGGAGGGGAAAACAGAATCTATGGATGGGAAAACAGAATCTAGAGAGGGGAAAACAGAATCTAGAGAGGGAAACACAGAATCTATGGATGGGAAAACAGAATCTAGGGAGGGGAAAACAGAATCTAGGGATGGGAAAACAGAATCTAGGGATGGGAAAACAGAATCTATGGAGGGGAAAACAGAATCTAGAGAGGTAAACACAGAATCTATGGATGGGAAAACAGAATCTAGGGAGGGGAAAACAGAATCTAGGGAGGGGAAAACAGAATCTATGGAGGGGAAAACAGAATCTAGGGATGGGAAAACAGAATCTAGAGAGGGGAAAACAGAATCTAGAGAGGGGAAAACAGAATCTAGAGAGGGGAAAACAGAATCTATGGAGGGGAAAACAGAATCTAGAGAGGGGAAAACAGAATCTAGAGAGGGGAAAACAGAATCTAGGGAGGGGAAAACAGAATCTATGGAGGGGAAAACAGAATCTAGAGAGGGGAAAACAGAATCTAGGGATGGGAAAACAGAATCTAGAGAGGGGAAAACAGAATCTAGGGATGGGAAAACAGAATCTATGGAGGGGAAAACAGAATCTAGAGAGGGGAAAACAGAATCTATGGAGGGGAAAACAGAATCTAGAGAGGGGAAAACAGAATCTAGGGATGGGAAAACAGAATCTATGGAGGGGAAAACAGAATCTAGAGAGGGGAAAACAGAATCTATGGAGGGGAAAACAGAATCTAGAGAGGGGAAAACAGAATCTATGGAGGGGAAAACAGAATCTAGAGAGGGGAAAACAGAATCTAGAGAGGGGAAAACAGAATCTATGGAGGGGAAAACAGAATCCAGAGAGGGGAAAACAGAATCTAGGGAGGGGAAAACAGAATCTAGGGATGGGAAAACAGAATCTAGAGAGGGGAAAACAGAATCTAGAGAGGGGAAAACAGAATCTAGGGATGGGAAAACAGAATCTATGGAGGGGAAAACAGAATCTAGAGAGGGGAAAACAGAATCTATGGAGGGGAAAACAGAATCTAGAGAGGGGAAAACAGAATCTATGGAGGGGAAAACAGAATCTAGAGAGGTAAACACAGAATCTATGGATGGGAAAACAGAATCTAGGGAGGGGAAAACAGAATCTAGAGAGGGGAAAACAGAATCAAGGGATGGGAAAACAGAATCTAGGGAGGGGAAAACAGAATCTAGAGAGGTAAACACAGAATCTATGGATGGGAAAACAGAATCTAGGGAGGGGAAAACAGAATCTAGAGAGGGGAAAACAGAATCTAGAGAGGTAAACACAGAATCTATGGATGGGAAAACAGAATCTAGGGAGGGGAAAACAGAATCTAGGGATGGGAAAACAGAATCTAGGGATGGGAAAACAGAATCAAGGGATGGGAAAACAGAATCTATGGAGGGGAAAACAGAATCTAGGGAGGGGAAAACAGAATCTAGGGATGGGAAAACAGAATCTAGGGAGGGGAAAACAGAATCTAGAGAGGGGAAAACAGAATCTATGGAGGGGAAAACAGAATCTATGGATGGGAAAACAGAATCTAGAGAGGGAAACACAGAATCTATGGAGGGGAAAACAGAATCTATGGAGGGGAAAACAGAATCTATGGATGGGAAAACAGAATCTAGGGATGGGAAAACAGAATCTAGGGATGGGAAAACAGAATCTATGGAGGGGAAAACAGAATCTAGGGATGGGAAAACAGAATCTAGGGAGGGGAAAACAGAATCTAGGGATGGGAAAACAGAATCTAGAGAGGGGAAAACAGAATCTATGGAGGGGAAAACAGAATCTAGAGAGGGGAAAACAGAATCTAGGGATGGGAAAACAGAATCTATGGAGGGGAAAACAGAATCTAGAGAGGGGAAAACAGAATCTATGGAGGGGAAAACAGAATCTAGAGAGGGGAAAACAGAATCTATGGAGGGGAAAACAGAATCTAGAGAGGGGAAAACAGAATCTAGAGAGGGGAAAACAGAATCTATGGAGGGGAAAACAGAATCCAGAGAGGGGAAAACAGAATCTAGGGAGGGGAAAACAGAATCTAGGGATGGGAAAACAGAATCTAGAGAGGGGAAAACAGAATCTAGAGAGGGGAAAACAGAATCTAGGGATGGGAAAACAGAATCTATGTAGGGGAAAACAGAATCTAGAGAGGGGAAAACAGAATCTATGGAGGGGAAAACAGAATCTAGAGAGGGGAAAACAGAATCTATGGAGGGGAAAACAGAATCTAGAGAGGGGAAAACAGAATCTAGAGAGGGGAAAACAGAATCAAGGGATGGGAAAACAGAATCTAGGGAGGGGAAAACAGAATCTAGAGAGGTAAACACAGAATCTATGGATGGGAAAACAGAATCTAGGGAGGGGAAAACAGAATCTAGAGAGGGGAAAACAGAATCTAGAGAGGTAAACACAGAATCTATGGATGGGAAAACAGAATCTAGGGAGGGGAAAACAGAATCTAGGGATGGGAAAACAGAATCTAGGGATGGGAAAACAGAATCAAGGGATGGGAAAACAGAATCTATGGAGGGGAAAACAGAATCTAGGGAGGGGAAAACAGAATCTAGGGATGGGAAAACAGAATCTAGGGAGGGGAAAACAGAATCTAGAGAGGGGAAAACAGAATCTATGGAGGGGAAAACAGAATCTATGGATGGGAAAACAGAATCTAGAGAGGGAAACACAGAATCTATGGAGGGGAAAACAGAATCTATGGAGGGGAAAACAGAATCTATGGATGGGAAAACAGAATCTAGGGATGGGAAAACAGAATCTAGGGATGGGAAAACAGAATCTAGGGAGGGGAAAACAGAATCTAGGGATGGGAAAACAGAATCTATGGAGGGGAAAACAGAATCTATGGAGGGGAAAACAGAATCTAGGGATGGGAAAACAGAATCTAGGGAGGGGAAAACAGAATCTAGGTAGGGGAAAACAGAATCTATGGAGGGGAAAACAGAATCTAGGGATGGGAAAACAGAATCTAGGGAGGGGAAAACAGAATCTAGGGATGGGAAAACAGAATCTAGGGAGGGGAAAACAGAATCTAGGGAGGGGAAAACAGAATCTATGGATGGGAAAACAGAATCTAGGGATGGGAAAACAGAATCTAGGGATGGGAAAACAGAATCTAGGGATGGGAAAACAGAATCTAGGGAGGGGAAAACAGAATCTAGGGATGGGAAAACAGAATCTAGGGATGGGAAAACAGAATCTAGGGAGGGGAAAACAGAATCTAGGGAGGGGAAAACAGAATCTATGGATGGGAAAACAGAATCTAGGGATGGGAAAACAGAATCTAGGGAGGGGAAAACAGAATCTAGGGAGGGGAAAACAGAATCTAGAGAGGTAAACACAGAATCTATGGATGGGAAAACAGAATCTAGGGAGGGGAAAACAGAATCTAGAGAGGGGAAAACAGAATCTAGAGAGGTAAACACAGAATCTATGGATGGGAAAACAGAATCTAGGGAGGGGAAAACAGAATCTAGGGATGGGAAAACAGAATCTAGGGATGGGAAAACAGAATCAAGGGATGGGAAAACAGAATCTATGGAGGGGAAAACAGAATCTAGGGAGGGGAAAACAGAATCTAGGGATGGGAAAACAGAATCTAGGGAGGGGAAAACAGAATCTAGAGAGGGGAAAACAGAATCTATGGAGGGGAAAACAGAATCTATGGATGGGAAAACAGAATCTAGAGAGGGAAACACAGAATCTATGGAGGGGAAAACAGAATCTATGGAGGGGAAAACAGAATCTATGGATGGGAAAACAGAATCTAGGGATGGGAAAACAGAATCTAGGATGGGAAAACAGAATCTATGGAGGGGAAAACAGAATCTAGGGATGGGAAAAACATAATCTAGGGAGGGGAAAACAGAATCTAGGGATGGGAAAACAGAATCTAGAGAGGGGAAAACAGAATCTATGGAGGGGAAAACAGAATCTAGAGAGGGGAAAACAGAATCTAGGGATGGGAAAACAGAATCTATGGAGGGGAAACAGAATCTAGAGAGGGGAAAACAGAATCTATGGAGGGGAAAACAGAATCTAGAGAGGGGAAAACAGAACTCTAGGAGGGGAAAACAGAATCTAGAGAGGGGAAAACAGAATCTAGAGAGGGGAAAACAGAATCTATGGAGGGGAAACAGAATCCCAGAGAGGGGAAAACAGAATCTAGGGAGGGGAAAACAGAATCTAGGGATGGGAAAACAGAATCTAGAGAGGGAAAACAGAATCTAGAGAGGGAAAACAGAATCTAGGGATGGGAATTTTAACCACCTAACCCTCCTGGACCACCTCTCCCTTCATAATGCCCAGCTCATGGTGGTTTGAACCTAACTCCCTGTGGACCATCTCTCCCTTCATAATGCCCAGATCATGGTGGTTTAACCCTAACCCTCCTGGGACAACCTATCCCTCTTAACGCCAGCTCTGGTGTTTAACCTAAACCACAACCACCCTGGACCACCTCCCCTTCATAATGACCAGCTCCTGTGGTTAACCGTAATTCCATGGACACCTTCTCCCTCCATTTAATGACGCTCCTCGGTGGTTTAACCCTAACCACAACCCCCCTGGACCACCTCTACCTTTCATAATGCCCAGCTCCTGCGTGTAACCTAACACAACCACTTGGGACCACCTCTCCCTCCATAATATCAGCTCTGGTGGCTTAACCCTAACCACAACCCCCCGGACCACCCCTTTATAATGCCCACTCTTGGTGGTCAACCCTAACCCTCCTGTGACCACATCTCCCTCCATAATGCCCAGCTCCTGGTTGGGTTTAACCCTAACTCCCTGTGACCACCTCTCCTCATAATTGCCCAGCTCCTGGTGGTTTAACCCGAACCTCCCTGGACCACCTCTCCTTCATATCATGACCAGCTCATGGTTGGTTTAACCATACCTCCACGGCACCACCTCTCCTCATTATGCCAGCTCCTGGTGGTTTAACCCTAACCACAACCCACCTGGAACCACCTCTCACTCTAAATGCTCAGTCCGGTGGTTTAACCCGAACCTCCCTGGACCACCTCTCCCTTCATAATGCCCAG
>NC_052322.1:48394054-48454285 GCF_016432855.1 Salvelinus namaycush
CTCCTGGACCAACCCTAACCCACAACCCCCCTGGACCCGCTCTCCCTTCATAATGCCCAGCTCCTGGTGGTTTAACCCTAACCCTCCTGGACCACTCTCCCTTCATAATGCCCAGCTCCTTGTGGTTTAACCCTAACCCACCTAGGACCACCTCTCCCTTCATAATGCCAGCTCCTGGTGGTTCAACCCTAAGCTCCCTGGACCACCTCTCCCTTCATAATGCCCAGCTCCTTGTGGTTAACCCAACCCTCCTGGACCACCTCTCCCTCCATAATGCTCAGCCCTGGTGGTTTAACCCTAACAACAACCCCCCTGGACCACCTCTCCCTTCATAATGCCCAGCTCCTGGTGGTTTAACCCTAACAACAACCCCCCTGGACCACCTATCCCTTCATAATGCCCAGCTCCTGGTGGTTCAACCCTAACCTCCCTGGACCACCTCTCCCTTCATAATGCCCAGCTCCTGGTGGTTTAACCCTAACCCTCCTGGACCACCTCTCCCTCCATAATGCTCAGCTCCTGGTGGTTTAACCCTAACAACAACCCCCCTGGACCACCTCTCCCTTCATAATGCCCAGCTCCTGGTGGTTTAACCCTAACAACAACCCCCCTGGACCACCTATCCCTTCATAATGCCCAGCTCCTGGTGGTTCAACCCTAACCTCCCTGGACCACCTCTCCCTTTATAATGCCCAGCTCCTGGTGGTTTAACCCTAACCTCCCTGGACCACCTCTCCCTTCATAATGCCCAGCTCCTGGTGGTTTAACCCTAACCTCCCTGGACCACCTCTCCCTTCATAATGCCCAGCTCCTGGTGGTTTAACCCTAACCCTCCTGGACCACCTCTCCCTTCATAATGCCCAGCTCCTGGTGGTTTAACCCTAACCACAACCCCCCTGGACCACCTCTCCCTTCATAATGCCCAGCTCCTGGTGGTTTAACCGTAACTTCCCTGGACCACCTCTCCCTCCATAATGCCCAGCTCCTGGTGGTTTAACTCTAACCACAACCCCCCTGGACCACCTCTCCCTTCATAATGCCCAGCTCCTGGTGGTTTAACCCTAACCACAACCCACTTGGACCATCTCTCCCTCCATAATGATCAGCTCCTGGTGGTTTAACCCTAACCACAACCCACCTGGACCACCTCTCCCTTCATAATGCCCAGCTCTTGGTGGTTCAACCCTAACCCTCCTGGACCACCTCTCCCTCCATAATGCCCAGCTCCTGGTGGTTTAACCCTAACCTCCCTGGACCACCTCTCCCTTCATAATGCCCAGCTCCTGGTGGTTTAACCCTAACCTCCCTGGACCACCTCTCCCTTCATAATGCCCAGCTCCTGGTGGTTTAACCCTAACCTCCCTGGACCACCTCTCCCTTCATAATGCCCAGCTCCTGGTGGTTTAACCCTAACCACAACCCCCCTGGACCACCTCTCCCTTCATAATGCCCAGCTCCTGGTGGTTTAACCCTAACCTCCCTGGACCACCTCTCCCTCCATAATGCCCGGCTCCTGGTGGTTTAACCCTAACCACAACCCACCTGGACCACCTCTCCCATCATAATGCCCAGCTCCTGGTGGTTCAACCCTAACCCTCCTGGACCACCTCTCCCTCCATAATGCCCAGCTCCTGGTGGTTTAACCCTAACCTCCCTGGACCACCTCTCCCTTCATAATGCCCAGCTCCTGGTGGTTTAACCCTAACCTCCCTGGACCACCTCTCCCTTCATAATGCCCAGCTCCTGGTGGTTTAACCCTAACCTCCCTGGACCACCTCTCCCTTCATAATGCCCAGCTCCTGGTGGTTTAACCCTAACCCTCCTGGACCACCTCTCCCTTCATAATGCCCAGCTCCTGGTGGTTTAACCCTAACCTCCCTGGACCATCTCTCCCTTCATAATGCCCAGCTCCTGGTGGTTTAACCCTAACCCTCCTGGACCACCTCTCCCTTCTTAACGCCCAGCTCCTGGTGGTTTAACCCTAACCACAACCCCCCTGGACCACCTCTCCCTTCATAATGCCCAGCTCCTGGTGGTTTAACCGTAACTTCCCTGGACCACCTCTCCCTCCATAATGCCCAGCTCCTGGTGGTTTAACCCTAACCACAACCCCCCTGGACCACCTCTCCCTTCATAATGCCCAGCTCCTGGTGGTTTAACCCTAACCACAACCCACTTGGACCACCTCTCCCTCCATAATGATCAGCTCCTGGTGGTTTAACCCTAACCACAACCCACCTGGACCACCTCTCCCTTCATAATGCCCAGCTCTTGGTGGTTCAACCCTAACCCTCCTGGACCACCTCTCCCTCCATAATGCCCAGCTCCTGGTGGTTTAACCCTAACCTCCCTGGACCACCTCTCCCTTCATAATGCCCAGCTCCTGGTGGTTTAACCCGAACCTCCCTGGACCACCTCTCCCTTCATAATGCCCAGCTCCTGGTGGTTTAACCCTAACCTCCCTGGACCACCTCTCCCTTCATAATGCCCAGCTCCTGGTGGTTTAACCCTAACCACAACCCACCTGGACCACCTCTCACTCCATAATGCTCAGCTCCTGGTGGTTTAACCCTAACCTCCCTGGACCACCTCTCCCTTCATAATGCCCAGCTCCTGGTGGTTTAACCCTAACCACAACCCCCCTGGACCCGCTCTCCCTTCATAATGCCCAGCTCCTGGTGGTTTAACCCTAACCTCCCTGGACCACCTCTCCCTCCATAATGCCTGGCTCCTGGTGGTTTAACCCTAACCACAACCCACCTGGACCACCTCTCCCTTCATAATGCCCAGCTCCTGGTGGTTCAACCCTAACCCTCCTGGACCACCTCTCCCTCCATAATGCCCAGCTCCTGGTGGTTTAACCCTAACCTCCCTGGACCACCTCTCCCTTCATAATGCCCAGCTCCTGGTGGTTTAACCCTAACCCTCCTGGACCACCTCTCCCTTCATAACGCCCAGCTCCTGGTGGTTTAACCCTAACCTCCCTGGACCATCTCTCCCTTCATAATGCCCAGCTCCTGGTGGTTTAACCCTAACCCTCCTGGACCACCTCTCCCTTCTTAACGCCCAGCTCCTGGTGGTTTAACCCTAACCACAACCCCCCTGGACCACCTCTCCCTTCATAATGCCCAGCTCCTGGTGGTTTAACCGTAACTTCCCTGGACCACCTCTCCCTCCATAATGCCCAGCTCCTGGTGGTTTAACCCTAACCACAACCCCCCTGGACCACCTCTCCCTTCATAATGCCCAGCTCCTGGTGGTTTAACCCTAACCACAACCCACTTGGACCACCTCTCCCTCCATAATGATCAGCTCCTGGTGGTTTAACCCTAACCACAACCCAGCTGGACCACCTCTCCCTTCATAATGCCCAGCTCTTGGTGGTTCAACCCTAACCCTCCTGGACCACCTCTCCCTCCATAATGCCCAGCTCCTGGTGGTTTAACCCTAACCTCCCTGGACCACCTCTCCCTTCATAATGCCCAGCTCCTGGTGGTTTAACCCGAACCTCCCTGGACCACCTCTCCCTTCATAATGCCCAGCTCCTGGTGGTTTAACCCTAACCTCCCTGGACCACCTCTCCCTTCATAATGCCCAGCTCCTGGTGGTTTAACCCTAACCACACCCCACCTGGACCACCTCTCACTCCATAATGCTCAGCTCCTGGTGGTTTAACCCTAACCTCCCTGGACCACCTCTCCCTTCATAATGCCCAGCTCCTGGTGGTTTAACCCTAACCACAACCCCCCTGGACCACCTCTCCCTTCATAATGCCCAGCTCCTGGTGGTTTAACCCTAACCTCCCTGGACCACCTCTCCCTCCATAATGCCTGGCTCCTGGTGGTTTAACCCTAACCACAACCCACCTGGACCACCTCTCCCTTCATAATGCCCAGCTCCTGGTGGTTCAACCCTAACCCTCCTGGAC
Organism: Salvelinus namaycush; assembly: GCF_016432855.1. Lineage (NCBI taxonomy): Eukaryota > Metazoa > Chordata > Actinopteri > Salmoniformes > Salmonidae > Salvelinus > Salvelinus namaycush. Next base: position 48,397,983 of record NC_052322.1, read on the forward strand.
CACCTCTCCCTCCATAATGCCCAGCTCCTGGTGGTTTAACCCTAACCTCCCTGGACCACCTCTCCCTTCATAATGCCCAGCTCCTGGTGGTTTAACCCTAACCTCCCTGGACCACCTCTCCCTTCATAATGCCCAGCTCCTGGTGGTTTAACCCTAACCTCCCTGGACCACCTCTCCCTTCATAATGCCCAGCTCCTGGTGGTTTAACCCTAACCCACCTGGACCACCTCTCCCTTCATAATGCCCAGCTCCTGGTGGTTTAACCCTAACCCTCCTGGACCACCCACCTGGACCACCTCTCAGTCCATAATGCTCAGCTCCTGGTGGTTTAACCCTAACCCTCCTGGACCACCTCTCCCTCCATAATGCTCAGCTCCTGGTGGTTTAACCCTAACAACAACCCACCTGGACCACCTCTCCCTTCATAATGCCCAGCTCCTGGTGGTTTAACCCTATGTAGTAACAATGCATTATCAATGCAAAGGAGACAGAGCAACACAATGTTATATCTATATAATAACAATAGAATAGTTATATAATTACAATGTTATAACAATGTAATAACAATATAATTACAATGTTATATCTATATAATAACAATAGAATAGTTATATAATTACAATGTTATAACTATGTAATAACAATAGAATAGTTATAAAACTACAATGTTAGAACTATGTAATAACAATATAATTACAATGTTATATCTATATAATAACAATATAATTACAATGTTATAACTATATAATAACAAGAGAATAGTTATATAACTACAATGTTATAACTATGTAATAACAATATAATTACAATGTTATAACTATATAATAACAATAGAATAGTTATATAATTACAATGTTATAATGTAATAACAATAGAATAGTTATATAATTACAATGTTATAACTATGTAATAACAATATAAATACAATGTTATAACTATGTAATAACAATATAATTACAACGTTATAACTATATAATAACAATAGAATAGTTATATAATTACAATGTTATAACTATGTAATAACAATATAAATACAATGTTATAACTATGTAATAACAATATAATTACAATGTTATAACTATGTAATAACAATATAATTACAATGTTATATCTATATAATAACAATAAAATAGTTATATAATTACAATGTTATAACAATGTAATAACAATATAATTACAATGTTATATCTATATAATAACAATAGAATAGTTATATAATTACAATGTTATAACTATGTAATAACAATATAATTACAATGTTATAACTATGTAATAACAATATAATTACAATGTTATAACTATGTAATAACAATATAATTACAATGTTATAACTATATAATAACAATAGAATAGTTATATAATTACAATGTTATAACTATGTAATAACAATAGAATAGTTATATAATTACAATGTTATAACTATGTAATAGCAATATAATTACAATGTTATAACTATGTAATAACAATAGAATAGTTATATAATTACAATGTTATAACTATGTAATAACAATATAATTACAATGTTATAACTATGTAATAACAATAGAATAGTTATATAATTACAATGTTATAACTATGTAATAGCAATATAATTACAATGTTATAACTATGTAATAACAATAGAATAGTTATATAATTACAATGTTATAACTATGTAATAACAATAGAATAGTTATATATTACAATGTTATAACTATGTAATAACAATAGAATAGTTATATAATTACAATGTTATAACTATGTAATAACAATAGAATAGTTATATAATTACAATGTTATAACTATGTCATATCAATATAATTACAATACAACTGATTGGCTCAAATGCATTAAAGATAAAAATTCCACAAATTAAATTTTAACAAGGCACACCTGCTAATTGAAATGCATTCCAGGTGACTACCTCATGAACCTGGTTGAGAGAATGCCAAGAGTGTGCAAATCTGTCATCGAGTAAAAGGGTGGCTACTTTGAAGAATCTCAAGAATCTCAAATACATTTTGATTTTTTTAACACTTTTTGGGTTACTACATGATTCCATATGTGTTATTTCATAGTTTTGATGTTGTCGCTATTATTCTACAATGTAGAAAATAGTAAAAAATAAAGAAAAACCCTTTAATGAGTAGGTGTGTTCAAACTTTTGACTGTTACTGTGTGGTTGAAAAAGTACCCATTGTAATACTTGAGTAAAAGTAAAGATACCTTCATAGAAAGTTACTCAAGTAAAAGTGAGTCACCCAGTAAAATACTACTTGAGTAAAAGTCTAAAAGTATTTGGTTGTAAATATATATATATGAGTATCAAAAGTAAATGTAATTGCTAAAATATAAGTAAAAGTATAAATTGTTTCAAATTCCTTCTACTAAGCAAACCATTCTCTCTTTTAAAAATGTATGGATTGCCAAGGCCGCTCTCCAACACAGAAATAATTGACAAAAGATACATTTGTGTTTAGTGAGTCTGCCAGATCAGAGGCAGAAGGGATGACCACGTGATGTCTTGATAAGTGTGTGAATTGGACCATTTTCCTGTCCTGCTAAGCAGTACTAAGTACTTTTGGGTGTCAGGTAAAATGTATGGAGTAAAAAGTACATTATTTTGTTTAGGAATGTAGTGAAGTAAAAGTATTCAAAAATATAAATAGTAAAGTAAAGTGCAGATACCACCAAAAACTACTAAAGTAGTCATTTAAAGTATTTTTACTAAAGTGCTTTACACCACTGCTGGTATAAAAAATAGTTTTTTTTGCCTGTTATCTTGGCATTAATACGTGTCACATATCAGTTTGCAGAAATATATATATCTTTGAGTTAATAAAGCAGCATACAAACATGGTCCTTTTTTGTTTTCTTTCTTAAAGCAGCTCCAAAATGCAGGTGTTTCAGCCTAGCTCAGTGCTTTCTGTGGTGGTGGGGCAGCCAGTGGAAAATATGGAGCGTAGGGGGGGGTAATGTTCTCTAGTTGCGCCGTGATTGGCTCAGTGTTCTGTCACAGGAATCAAGGACAGGAGGAATCAAGCACAGGAGGAATCAAGCACAGAAGGAATCAAGGACAGGAGGAATCAAGCACAGAAGGAATCAAGGACAGGACGAATCAAGCACAGAAGGAATCAAGGACAGGAGGAATCAAGCACAGAAGGAATCAAGGACAGGAGGAATCAAGGACAGGAGGAATCAAGGACAGGACGAATCAAGCACAGAAGGAATCAAGGACAGGAGGAATCAAGCACAGAAGGAATCAAGCTCAGAAGGAATCAAGGACAGGACGAATCAAGTACAGAAGGAATCAAGGACAGGAGGAATCAAGCTCAGAAGGAATCAAGGACAGGACGAATCAAGCACAGAAGGAATCAAGGACAGGACGAATCAAGCACAGAAGGAATCAAGGACAGGTCGAATCAAGCACAGAAGGAATCAAGGACAGGACGAATCAAGTACAGAAGGAATCAAGGACAGGAGGAATCAAGCTCAGAAGGAATCAAGGACAGGACGAATCAAGCACAGAAGGATGCCTTGTACTTTTCCCAGACAGAGCTAAAGACGGACCACACTCCCTGCCGTTCCTGTTGCCATACAGAGGAGGACCAACGGGCCGGAAGCCATTCCCATTCGCCTGTTGACCAATGATGTTCTCCAGATTACTTGTGAGAAAGAGAGAGGTTCAGGAGGTGTGTGTGTGTCGTACTGGTCTCTGCTTGGCTCTCTGCGAGGTTCAGGAGGAGCGTTGTGTTGGACAGCCTTGTCCAGGTCTCTGATGGATTCTGTCTAGCGGAACAAACAGATCAATATCCTATTTATACAGGTTAGTTTCATTAAGACACTGCTAGGTGACAACAGGAGGAGCATTAGCATTGTGTTGCACAGCCCTGTCCAGGTCTCTGTTGGGTTCTGCCTAGAGGAACAGACAGCACCACTCTGTCTCAGGATAACTCATACACTACGCCACTACATCCAAAGGTGGAATGGGGGTTGAGGAGGAAGTCATGGGAGCAACAGTTCCCAACGTGAAATCATTTTGACATGTATAATGTGCATTATAAGCTGTGTTCCTGGTATTGTCACAGTGGTGAATTCCTAGAGTGACTTTTTCTTCTAATTCCAGCCCTGACTAAATCTATCCAAGATATTCTCCTTCAAAAATGTAACAACAACAAATATATATATATATTATATCCACTCATCCACTGATGTTTCCCAGAGTCAGACAGTGGGATGAACTTTGACATGAATTTACAACTTGACATCTTTACCCTGAAAAGGGCCTCTGTTTAACTTGTCGGTATTAGCTGATGTTATGGTGAAATCTGTAACTCGTTCATGTACTGTGGCATTAGGGTGGTGAACTCTGTAACTCATTCATGTACTGTGGCATTAGGGTGGTGAACTCTGAAACTCATTCATGTACTGTGGCATTAGGGTGGTGAACTCTGTAACTCGTCCATGTACTGTGGCATTAGGGTGGTGAAATCTGTCTCACTCACCCCGACCTACTCACACTGGAGCATGAAGACCCAGCTGTCCAACACTGCCTTGGTCTGGACTACACATCCCAGAGGGCACAGATTCCAGCTCTGCCTGTCGAGAGAACAGAGGGGTAGGGAGAAGGTGAACAGGGAGTTGTAGGCACAGCTCTCCAACACTGCCTTGGTCTGGACTACACTTCCCAGAGGGCACAGATTCCAGCTCTGCCTGTAGAGAGAACATAGAGACACAGCATACAATTAATTGCCTGGACACAGATGAGCTATACAACACCCAATAAATACCACTTTGTTTAATTTGCATCCTTAATATGGTATTCCAAATCCACACCCCTATATCACACATTCACATGAATGACTGAACTTTGGAAAGGGGGGATACCTAGTCAGTTGTACAACAGAAAGGGGGGATACCTAGTCAGTTGTACAACAGAAAGGGGGGATACCTAGTCAGTTGTACAACAGAAAGGGGGATACCTAGTCAGTTGTACAACAGAAAGGGGGATACCTAGTCAGTTGTACAACAGAAAGGGGGGATACCTAGTCAGTTGTACAACAGAAAGGGGGATACCTAGTCAGTTGTACAACAGAAAAGGGGGATACCTAGTCAGATGTACAACAGAAAGGGGGATACCTAGTCAGTTGTACAACAGAAAGGGGGATACCTAGTCAGTTGTACAACAGAAAGGGGGATACCTAGTCAGTTGTACAACAGAAAGGGAAAGGGGGGATACCTAGTCAGTTGTACAACAGAAAGGGGGATACCTAGTCAGTTGTACAACAGAAAGGGGGATACCTAGTCAGTTGTACAACAGAAAGGGAAAGGGGGGATACCTAGTCAGTTGTACAACAGAAAGGGGGATACCTAGTCAGTTGTACAACAGAAAGGGGGATACCTAGTCAGTTGTACAACAGAAAGGGGGATACCTAGTCAGCTGTACAACAGAAAGGGGGGATACCTAGTCAGTTGTACAACAGAAAGGGGGGATACCTAGTCAGTTGTACAACAGAAAGGGGGGATACCTAGTCAGTTGTACAACAGAAAGGGGGATACCTAGTCAGTTGTACAACAGAAAGGGAAAGGGGGGATACCTAGTCAGTTGTACAACAGAAAGGGAAAGGGGGGATACCTAGTCAGTTGTACAACAGAAAGGGGGATACCTAGTCAGTTGTACAACAGAAAGGGGGATACCTAGTCAGTTGTACAACAGAAAGGGAAAGGGGGGATACCTAGTCAGTTGTACAACAGAAAGGGGGATACCTAGTCAGTTGTACAACAGAAAGGGGGATACCTAGTCAGTTGTACAACAGAAAGGGGGATACCTAGTCAGCTGTACAACAGAAAGGGGGGATACCTAGTCAGTTGTACAACAGAAAGGGGGGATACCTAGTCAGTTGTACAACAGAAAGGGGGATACCTAGTCAGTTGTACAACAGAAAGGGGGATACCTAGTCAGCTGTACAACAGAAAGGGGGATACCTAGTCAGTTGTACAACAGAAAGGGGGATACCTAGTCAGTTGTACAACAGAAAGGGGGATACCTAGTCAGATGTACAACAGAAAGGGGGATACCTAGTCAGATGTACAACAGAAAGGGGGATACCTAGTCAGTTGTACAACAGAAAGGGGGGATACCTAGTCAGTTGTACAACAGAAAGGGGGGATACCTAGTCAGTTGTACAACAGAAAGGGGGATACCTAGTCAGTTGTACAACAGAAAGGGGGATACCTAGTCAGTTGTACAACAGAAAGGGGGATACCTAGTCAGCTGTACAACAGAAAGGGGGGATACCTAGTCAGTTGTACAACAGAAAGGGGGGATACCTAGTCAGTTGTACAACAGAAAGGGGGATACCTAGTCAGTTGTACAACAGAAAGGGGGGATACCTAGTCAGTTGTACAACAGAAAGGGGGATACCTAGTCAGTTGTACAACAGAAAGGGGGATACCTAGTCAGTTGTACAACAGAAAGGGAGATACCTAGTCAGTTGTACAACAGAAAGGGGGATACCTAGTCAGTTGTACAACAGAAAGGGGGATACCTAGTCAGTTGTACAACAGAAAGGGGGATACCTAGTCAGTTGTACAACAGAAAGGGGGATACCTAGTCAGTTGTACAACAGAAAGGGGGGATACCTAGTCAGCTGTACAACAGAAAGGGGGATACCTAGTCAGTTGTACAACAGAAAGGGGGAATACCTAGTCAGTTGTACAACAGAAAGGGGGATACCTAGTCAGTTGTACAACAGAAAGGGGGGATACCTAGTCAGTTGTACAACAGAAAGGGGGATACCTAGTCAGTTGTACAACAGAAAGGGGGATACCTAGTCAGTTGTACAACAGAAAGGGAGATACCTAGTCAGTTGTACAACAGAAAGGGGGATACCTAGTCAGTTGTACAACAGAAAGGGGGATACCTAGTCAGTTGTACAACAGAAAGGGGGATACCTAGTCAGTTGTACAACAGAAAGGGGGATACCTAGTCAGTTGTACAACAGAAAGGGGGGATACCTAGTCAGCTGTACAACAGAAAGGGGGATACCTAGTCAGTTGTACAACAGAAAGGGGGAATACCTAGTCAGTTGTACAACAGAATAGGGGATACTTAATCAGTTGTACAACTGAATGCCTTCAACTGAAATGTGTCTTCCTCATTTAACCCAACTTCTGAATCAGAGAGGTGCGGGGGGCTGCCTTAATCGACATCCATGTCTTCGGCGCCCGGGGCACAGTGGGTTAACTGCCTTATTCAGGTGCAGAATGACAGATTTTTACCTTATCAGCTCGGGGATTCAATAACCTTTCGGTTACTGGCCCAAAGCTCTAACCACTAGGCTACCTGCCGCCCCTATTTGATCTCCACAGGATAGTCTGTCACCAGCATTCGACACAGACAGAGACGATACAGACACACAACAAACAGTCATGTCTGTTATTGACAACGCATCTATTACAGAGACAGAAACCTTGGTCTCCATTTACAAACAACAATATATACATTTTGATACGTTGTACATTGTTTGGAGACAGGTGTCAGTTAGCTAGCTTGGTCTCGATGTCGTTGAGATGGAGGCATCCTCCCTGGACGTCCAGGATCATCTCCTGTCCCCAGACCAGGCCCTTAGCCTCCAACCTCTGCAGCCTGGTCACACAGTCATCCAGGCTGAGCACCTCCTGGCCCGTCCAACTCACACGGTAAACAGGTGCTAGAATGGAATAGAATAGAATGTGAACAGGAGCTGCTAAGCAGAGTTATAGGGAGACATGACTCCTATTCTACATGACAGTAAAATCATACCAGATCTACACAATGTATTTCAATCTGAATTTTCATAATTAACCTTACCTCCACCCTGCACTGGAAGTTGTCTGTTGTTTGTTTCATTGTTTCTGAATACTCCTTCCTTTGAGCTAAAATATTGAATTGAATCGTTAGGCCTAGTGCTTTTTGAAATATTGAATTGAATCGTTAGGCCTAGTGCTTATTGAAATATTGAATTGAATCATTAGGTCTAGTGCTTATTGAAATATTGAATTGAATCATTAGGCCTAGTGCTTATTGAAATATTGAATTGAATCATTAGGCCTAGTGCTTATTGAAAGATTGAATTGAATCATTAGACCTATTGCTTCCCAAAATGATTCCCTCATTGGGTAAACATGATTGAGGTGTGAACCGTGTACTCACTGTATATGGACTTGGCACTGGGCCTGGACCATACTGGACCATACTGGACCTCTGAGAGGGGGGATCCTCCTGAGGGAACCCTCTACAACACACACGTCAACCAGTACGGACTCTTCTGTGTACTTATAGGCACTAAAACATTACTATATGTCGTCTGACACTAGATCAACAAGCATCTGTGAAGTGCACTATTACCAGTATCAACATAAGTTGAAAACAGCTAGACTGAGAGTTGTAGGATTGCAGAGTAGACTGTCGTAACAGTTTCCTGTGGACACCTTTGATATAAGGTGCTAGATCATATTATCACTACTGGCTTTCCTTGACCAGATCTAGCACTCCACTTAATAATCAACACAATGACACTACAGGTGTATTCTGTACCTTGGCTGAGATTACAGATGTATTCTGTACCTCGGTTGAGATTACAGGTGTATTCTGTACCTCGGTTGAGATTACAGGTGTATTCTGTACCTCGGTTGAGATTACAGGTGTATTCTGTACCTCGGTTGAGATTACAGGTGTATTCTGTACCTCGGTTGAGATTACAGGTGTATTCTGTACCTCGGTTGAGATTACAGGTGTATTCTGTACCTCGGTTGAGATTACAGGTGTATTCTGTACCTCGGTTGAGATTACAGGTGTATTCTGTACCTCGGTTGAGATTACAGGTGTATTCTGTACCTTGGGTTGAGAGGAAAACGACCTGGTACTACTCCCAAAACATGTTTTAATCGTGACGTCACCAATCTGCAAAGGTCACGATAGTGCATCAGCAGGTGTTGTGAAACAGAGTGTGACCTGTTGGCCGGGTACAGGAAGGAATGTTTCCTCTGCTGTACACCACATCACAGAACGTTGACTTGGAATGATCATTCAACTCTAGTTCTATGGAAGCCTCACTCCCCTTTACTTCTGATCGAGTAATCAGTATTAAAAGCTGAGACGGCTATTATAATTCCAGAATTTATTCAGTATATGACTTAGTAGTAAAAGGAAACCAAAGAAGGAACAAGCTGTTACACGTACATTTGGCATCAATAAGACACTGGTTAATCACTACCAATGGATTGGTTTGAGAGTCTATCATAGTTGTCATGACGTTGCTCTCTTTGGGTACAGCGAGCACCATCCCCCTTTCTGTCTGCTGCGACCTCAGGTCGTAAATTAGGAGGAGATTGTCTCTATACTGTGGCCATGAGGAGATAGAGTGAGTTTTCATAGAGAGAACAAAGGAACTTCTTCCACCTCACAGAACTTGAGAACTTGAACAATATTCATGTTCTGGAGAATGTATAAACGGTCGGTGAAGAATCCAGCTTCGAACTGGTCCGTTTGGTACAATTTTGTGACACTCATGGGAGACAATACAGCCACATTACCATAACGCTGTTTATATAATAGCCTCAGTTATGAGGATTGTATCTAATTGCTGTACAGGATGAATGAGGAAAGATTAAACTATTTGTGAAATTATGGGATGCTATGTAATGATGTAATGTGAGAGAATTGTATATCTGTGTAAAGTTTCACTTAAGTCACTGGCACGCCCCCATGAACACAGGCATGATCTGGCGTCATGGGTCAGCCCTTTCTGCTCTTCCGAATAAAACCCCCACCTTGAGAATTTCTCAACAGACCATGTTTCTCTCAATTACGAGAGGACAAAGGTTGCAGACCAGCTTACCTCGATAACGAGAGGGCCAAGGTTTGAGAGGAGACCAGCTTACCTCGATAACGAGAGGGCCAAGGTTTGAGAGAAGAACAGCTTACCTCGATAACGAGAGGGCCAAGGTTTGAGAGAAGACCATAAACCTGAGTATAAGCTAAGGTTTGAGTAGATGGCTGAATCTTTTAACCAAACCACGTGGTTAAACTCTTAAGACTATCGATACCGACAGAATAAGAACAAGTCTTTGATATTAATTACTAGTCTGCAGCTAGGAATTTGGTATCGACAACCGCCGAAACATCTAATCTAAAACGACATGAATGTCACTCTGAACTATCCATTCTAACCACAACAGAGACGACTAAATGGGGATTCATAATAAACCCCAGGAAGCGTAGCTGCTGCCTCGGCAGGAACTAAAATGGGGATCCATAATAAACCCCAGGAAGCGTAGCTGCTGCCTCGGCAGGAACTAAAATGGGGATCCATAATAAACCCCAGGAAGAGTAGCTGCTGCCTTGGCAGGAACTAATGGGGATCCATAATAAACCCCAGGAAGAGTAGCTGCTGCCTTGGCAGGAACTAATGAGGATCCATAATAAACCCCAGGAAGAGTAGCTGCTGCCTTGGCAGGAACTAATGGGGATCCATTATAAACCCCAGGAAGCGTAGCTGCTGCCTTGGCAGGAACTAATGGGGATCCATTATAAACCCCAGGAAGAGTAGCTGCTGCCTTGGCAGGAACTAAATGGGGATCCATAATAAACCACAGGAAGAGTAGCTGCTGCCTTGGCAGGAACTAATGGGGATCCATTATAAACCCTAGGAAGAGTAGCTGCTGCCTTGGCAGGAACTAATGGGGATCCATTATAAACCCTAGGAAGAGTAGCTGCTGCCTTGGCAGGAACTAATGGGGATCCATTATAAACCCCAGGAAGAGTAGCTGCTGCCTTGGCAGGAACTAATGGGGATCCATTATAAACCCTAGGAAGAGTAGCTGCTGCCTTGGCAGGAACTAATGGGGATCCATTATAAACCCCAGGAAGCGTAGCTGCTGCCTTGGCAGGAACTAATGGGGATCCATTATAAACCCCAGAAAGAGTAGCTGCTGCCTTGGCAGGAACTAATGGGGATCCATAATAAACCCCAGGAAGAGTAGCTGCTGCCTTGGCAGGAACTAAATGGGGATCCATAATAAATACAAATGCATAACGTTTCACTTAATACTGCCAACAAACATTACAACACTCATACTATTATTTTATGGCCAATCCTTCAGACATTACAGTATCTTATGCCTTAAAACATGAAGTCCAATATTACCTGTGAAAATAGCCTGTGTCCTGTTCACTGGTTCATGATCAACCTGCTCATATTTCACTGTTGGCATACATGTTTAAGACAAAGCCTCCCCAAACCCATCGGCAGGTAAATAGCACAAATATCCAACCTTAACTTCCTGTTTTAAACATCACAGTCAAAGTCAAATTGAGTAGGGTGTATTCAGTGAGGCAAAAATAATCTGATCAAATATATTGATTTCACAATAATGACGTAGTACATATTGAAAACATTCTCTATCTGTGGTTAAGAACACCAAACTAGAACTGAATAAAATGAAACTTTATTTTATGATCAGTTGACATGTACAGTATACACACACACATATGGACAGACCATATATGGTTAAATATATATGGAAATTGTTTATTTGTAATGAAGTGAGCATCAAACAGTTGGGGTTCAGGAGAGAAGGTCTAGACAGGTGAATTAAGCAGTGGCCTTAGCCTGCTGGACTTTAGCCAACACCTTCAGGTCTGTGATGCACTTTGCAATACTCGTCTTCTCCTGAAACACAAAATTAACACTTTCTTTGGTTACTACATGATTCCATATGTGTTATTTCATAGTTTTTGATGTTTTCACTATTATTCTACAATGTAGAAATAAAGAAAAACCCTTGAATAAGTAGGTGTCCAAACTTTTGACTGGTACTGTATATAGACCTACCCCCTCTATACACACACCCCTTAAATACACTAATACATACACACACACCCCTTAAATACGCACACAGACCCCTTAAATACAGCAGTCAAGTACATCATGTCCCCATCTCTATACTGACTATATTCTTTTCAAGAGGGCCACCATTGTTCCTGTTCCCAAGAAAGCTAAGGTAACTGAGCTAAATGACTACCGCCCCGTAGCACTCACTTCCGTCATCATGAAGTGCTTTGAGAGACTAGTCAAGGACCATATCACCTCCACCCTACCTGACACCCTAGACCCACTCCAATTTGCTTACCGCCCCAATAGGTCTACAGACGATGCAATCGCCATCACACTGCACACTGCCCTATCCCATCTGGACAAGAGGAACACCTATGTAAGAATGCTGTTCATTGACTACAGCTCAGCATTTAACACCATAGTACCCTCAAAACTCGTCATTAAGCTCGAGACCCTGTGTCTCAACACAGCCCTGTGCAACTGGGTCCTGGACTTCCTGACGGGCCACCCCCAGGTGGTGAGGGTAGGTAACAACATCTCCACCCCGCTGATCCTCAACACTGGGGCCCCACAAGGGTGCGTTCTGAGCCCTCTCCTGTACTCCCTGTTCACCCACGACTGCGTGGCCATGCACGCCTCCAACTCAATCATCAAGTTTGCAGACGACACTACAGTGGTAGGCTTGATTACCAACAACGACGAGACGGCCTACAGGGAGGAGGTGAGGGCCCTCGGAGTGTGGTGTCAGGAAAATAACCTCTCACTCAACGTCAACAAAACAAAGGAGATGATTGTGGACCTCAGGAAACAGCAGAGGGAGCACCCCCCTATCCACATCGACGGGACAGTGGTGGAGAAGGTGGAAGGTTTTAAGTTCCTCGGTGTACACATCACGGACAAACTGAATTGGTCCACCCACACAGACAGTGTGGTGAAGAAGGCGCAGCAGCGCCTCTTCAACCTCAGGAGGCTGAAGAAATTCGGCCTGTTACCTAAAACACTCAAACTTTTACAGATGCACAAACCGAGAGCATCCTGTCGGGCTGTATCACCGCCTGGTACGGCAACTGCTCCGCCCACAACCGTAAGGCTCTCCAGAGGGTAGTGAGGTCTGCACAACGCATCACCGGGGGCAAACTACCTGCCCTCCAGGGCACCTACACCACCCGATGTCACAGGAAGGCCAAAAAGATCATCAAGGACAACAACCACCCGAGCCACTGCCTGTCCAACCCGCTATCATCCAGAAGGCGAGGTCAGTACAGGTGCATCAAAGCAGGGACCGAGAGACTGAAAAACAGCTTTTATCTCAAGGCCATCAGACTGTTAAACAGCCACCACTAGCACAGAGAGGCTGTCCATTCTGTGTCAATAACATTGAGTGGCTGCTGCCAACATACTGACTCAAATCTCTAGCCACTTTAATAATGGAAAAATTGATGTAATCAATTTATCACTAGCAACTTTATTTAATGTTTTCATACCCTACATTACTCATCTCATTTGTATATACTGTACTCTATACCATCTACTGCATCTTGCCTATGCCGTTCTGTACCATCACTCATTCATATATTTGTATTCCTTCCTTTACACTTGTGTGTATAAGGTAGTAGTTGTGGAATTGTTAGGTTAGATTACTCGTTGGTTATTACTGCATTGTCGGAACTAGAAGCACAAGCATTTCGCTACACTCGCATTAACATCTGCTAACCATGTGTATGTGACAAATAAAATTGTATATGATTTATATACACTCCAGTCAAATACATAATGTCTCCCATCCCTAACCCACCTGCTGGGGGGTGATGCTGGTGACAACGTTCTTCTCCACCCAGTTAACCATGTGTTCCTGCTCCATGCGCCGATGAAGGGTCTGCAGGGCGATCTGGTAGTCCAGCCTCTTCTTCACATCGTTGGTCACCATGTGGACCCTCTCTCTGCGGTTGGTCTCCAGTAGCATGGCCACGTTGTTCTGAGGTGGGGGTGGGGGGGGGGGGGGAACGGAGAAGAGAAGACATTAGCACACTATCTCATGCTAAAATCATACCAAGACATTAGGGTCTGGTTTCCCAGACCAGACACGGTTTAGTCCTGGATTAAAAAAACACTCTTTCAACAGATATTCTCCATTCACAATGCTTTTTAATCCAAGTTTACGCTTTAATGAAGTCTGTGTCCGGAAAAACCCAGCCCTAGGAGTGGTTACACAGACCCAGATGAACCCCTGGACTGAAGACCATGTTAAACAGGTCATTCAAAAGGGATTGATTTGACCTCGTCGGAGTGTGTGGTTTTGAGCCTAGGGGTTTTAGCTCATCTTTACCATAGAGACGAGACCCAGGTTCTAACCTCATGTCACACTCACCCGCTTAGCGTCGAAGAGCATCTGTCGTCCCTCTGCCCTCCACTGCTCCTTCTTCTCATCCTGGACGGCCTGAGCCAAGCTAGTCATGGCCAGGTCCTTCACTTCCTGAGCCTTCTGCACTTTCTCCTGCAAAACCAGAACAGAACACACAGCCAACGTCAGAGGGTCAAAACCAGAACACAGGTAACAGAGGGTCATAGGTCAGCTATGAGACTACGAACCTCAGAGGGACATCGCATATGGTGGACATTTTGCATAACATATGAAATGTCTCAGGACTGGTGACTTTAAGGGGGGGGCTAAAAGCCTCAATAGAGAATTCAGTAGAAACAAGGCTGTGTGTTAACATGGTGCATCTTCTCAGTACTCCAGAGCAGAAACACTGCTGGGGGAGTACTAGAGGAGTTGGGGCTGCTGGGGGGGGTACTGGAGGAGTTGGGGCTGCTGGGGGGGGTACTGGAGGAGTTGGGGCTGCTGGGGGGGGGGGTACTGGAGGAGATGAGAAACACTGCTCCAGAACTACTACAAAAGTCCAAACGATTTATGACAAGACCTGCAATTAATGATCAAATAGGCCAAACAAAACAATGGACAAATTTCGCACCTCGTTCAGTTTGTCAGCGAAAGCTGCAACGTCGGGGCCGAACTTCCTGACACCGTAGATGATGACCGTACCCATGCAGGCAGCAGCGAAGGTCTCATGGTTGATGATGTAGATCTCCTTGGAGAGAATGTATGTGAGCAGCCCAGCACCCAGCATGTAGGGGCCTGAAGACAACAGGAGAGGAGAAGCCAACGTTTATTTAGTGTAATTTACAGAGGAGAAGAGTGAGAGAAGCAGAACAGGATTTGGTTTCCGAGCTGGTCATGGGTGCACCTCAGCCACGCTCAAGGTCCTAAACGATATCATAACCGCCATCGATCGATAAGAGACAATACTGTGCAGTTATATTCATCAACCTGGCCAAGGCTTTCGACTCTGTCAATCACCACATTCTTATCGGCAGACTCAACAGCCTTGGTTTCTCAAATGACTGCCTCGCCTGGTTCACCAACTACTACTCCTCCGCCAGTACAAAAAAAGTATGAATGTATGTAATTGTAAGTCGCTCTGGATAAGAGCGTCTGCTAAATGACTTAAATGTAAATGTACTTCTCTGATAGAGTTCAGAGTGTCAAATCGGATGGCCTGTTGTCCAGACCTCTGGCAGTCTCTATGGGGGTGCCACAATGTTCAATTCTCAGGCCGACTCTCTTCTCTGTATACATCAATGATGTCGCTCTTGATGCTGGTGATTCTCTGATCCACCTCTACGCAGACGACACCATTCTGTATACTTCTGGCCCTTCTTTAGACACTGTGTTAACAACCCTCCAGGCGAGCTTCAATGCCATACAACTCTCCTTCCGTGGCCTCCAACTGCTCTTAAATGCAAGTAAAACTAAATGCATGCTCTTCAACCGATCGCTGCCCACACCTGCCCGCCCGTCCAGCATCACTACTCTGGACGGTTCTGACTTAGAATATGTGGACAACTACAAATATCTAGGTGTCTGGTTAGACTGTAAACTCTCCTTACAGACTCACATTAAGCATCTCCAATCCAAAATGAAATCTAGAATCGGCTTTCTATTTTACAACAAAGCATCCTTCACTCATGCTGCCAACATACCCTCGTAAAACTGACTATCCTACCGATCCTTGACTTTACAAAATAGCCTCAAACTCTACTCAGCAAATTGGATGCAGAATTGGATGCAGTCTATCACAGTGCCTTTCGTTTTGTCACCAAAGCCCCATATACTACCCACCACTGCGACCTGTATGCTCTCGTTGTCTGGCCCTCGCTGCCAAACCCACTGGCTCCAGGTCATCTATAAGTCTTTGCTAGGTAAAGCCCCACCTTATCTCAGCTCACTGGTCACCATAGCAGCACCCACCCGTAGCACGCGCTCCAGCAGGTATATTTTACTGGTCACCCCCAATTTTACTGGTCACCCCCAAAGCCAATTCCTCCTTTGGCTGCCTTTCCTTCCAGTTCTCTGCTGCCAATGACTGGAATGAATTGCAGAAATCACTGAGACTCATATCTCCCTCTCTAACTTTAAGCACCAGCTGTCAGAGCAGCTCACAGATCACTGCACATAGCCCATCTGTAAATAGCCCATTCAACTACCTCATCCCCATTACTGTTATTTATTTTCTTTTGCTCCTTTGCACCCCAGTATCTCTACTTGCACACTCATCTTCTGCACATCTATCACTCCAGTGTTTAATTGCTATATTGTAATTATTTCGCCAACATGGCCTATTTATTGCCTTACCTTACCTCATTTGCACACACTGTATATAGACCTTTTCTACTGTATTATTGACTGTATGTTTGTTTATTCCATGTGTAACTCTGTGTTGTTGTTTTGTGTCGCACTGCTTTGCTTTATCTTGGCCAGGTCACAGTTGTAAATGAGAACGTGTTCTCAACTGGCCTACCTGGTTAAATAAAGGTGAAATAAAAAAAATTAAAAAACAAGGATGTAGGAACCTGGGGGTGATAATAGAACACTAGTGAGGAGAGTGTCAAGGGGAAAAGTAGATGGGAAGAGGAAGAGGGGATGGGAGGGGATGGGAGTGGGAGGAGAGCGGATAGGGAGGGGATGGGAGTGGGAGGAGAGCGGATAGGGAGGGGATGGGAGTGGGAGGAGAGCGGATAGGGAGGGGATGGGAGTGGGAGGAGAGCGGATAGGGAGGGGATGGGAGTGGGAGGAGAGCGGATAGGGAGGAGAGCGGATAGGAGGGGGAGGTGGAGAGTGAAAGTTCATGGCCACATTCAATAGGCAAATGTTGATTATGTAGATAGAAATGTCATGAATACAGATTAAATTATTAGTTATTCAACATGTCAGTGAGGCATGTTTGTTCTACATGTCAGTGAGGCATGTTTGTTCTACATATCATATTTCTATCTGAACACCGTTCCAGGTTTGTGGAAGTTCTGCTGACCTGTGACTCCAGTCTTGGCGTACAGGAGCTGGAAGAGCTCCTCAGGGATGATGCCATGGCGTGTCTTGCCTCCCTTCTCTGGCAGAGCGGGGACTGGAGCTTGGCTGTTGGGGGACGTGTGGAGGTGGGACAGCTGGACCAGCCTGGGAGGACAGGGGACAGGCAGACTTTATTGTAGGAACTACGGAGAGGACGGGCATGTAGATCTTCAATGTAGAGTTCAAGGTCAGCATTATCATTTTGTCACCCTCATTTAATTTATCTAGTTCGCCAATTCAAACTACTGGACCATTAAAATTACATATCTAGTGTTGTGAATTGGCATTTAGGGAAAGGGGAATACCTGGTCAGTTGCACAACAATGCATTGAACCGAAATGCATCTTCCGCATTTAACCCAACCCCTCAATCAGGCACAGCCTTAAATCAACATCCACGTCATCAGTGACCAGGGACCTGTTAATGTTGGGGGTTAACTGCCTTGCCAGCTCAGGGCTTTTAATGGTCTCCTTCTCTGCACTTCCCCACGCCAAGCCCCTCACGCCAACAAAGATGAGAGATCACTTATTCCTCTCTGACAAGCGGTTTCAACTCGTCTTTGAGGTTTGGTCAAACAGAACCGGTCATATGGACAAACACAATGACATTGTTTTACTGTAATAGAGGAGAACGTAACCTTTTTACAAAGATACCTTTTCATGTCTCAACTCCCAAAATGTAGAATTAAGTAGACCCGACTAAAACGAGAGCATCATTGAACATGATTGTGGAAAATTAATGTTCAGCATTTTAGCCACATACTGTTACTTGCTAGCTGTCTAGTCTGTTTAATAAAATGCGCATTGAGCATAAAAATATATATTTATACAAGGAATTTGCAACTCGTTCTCATTCTGAGAAATAAGCATCTTATCCAGGTTGGCCACTTGGTTTCAACATCTAAACAAAATGAACAGGCCGTGTTGTTCAAACAGTTGGAGACAGACAGGAGGGTGTATTCATAACAGTTCAACTGTTCTACCTTGTTAGCAATCAAATAGATCCAAGTTGGCTAGACTTTAAAATATAAATTTTATTTAAACTTTACTTAACTACAATGATGGCCTACCCCGTCCAAACCCTAACGACGCTGGGCCAATGGGGCAGCAGGAAGCCTAGTGGTTAGAGCGTTGGGCCAGTAACCAAAAGATTGCTGGATCGAATCCCCGAGCTGACAAGGTAAAAAAAAATCTGTCGTACTGCCCCCTGAGCAAGGCAGTTAACCCACTATTCCCCGGGCGCCGAAAACGTGGATGTCGATTAAGCCAGCCCTACATACGGAAAACATTTCAGTTGAAGGCATTCAGTTGTACAACTGACTCGGTTTGAAATGCAGTGTACTGACATTTAATTGTGTAATGTTTAGAACGTCATCTAGCTTCAGTTATAATAAGAGCATACCCAGCGCCGAGGGGACCACTGCTTTTTACAGCATTAGCTGGAGAAGAGAAAAAAACAGTCAATATAATTAAAAAGACAAGAAACATGTTTTGAATGTCATTAATTTAAGTGTCAATTAAACATGTGGTTGTTTGAAAGAGTCTGCTCTGTTGCTAAAAAAAAAAATGCACATAATGGTAGAGAATAATACGGACTTTTACTTATGCAGTCAAACAGAGTCTGTGCTAGGGAACTGTGCCCACTTACAAGGTTTCGCTAGCCAACGTTAAGTCAGCTGTCAAGTGCAATAGCCATCTACAAGTGTTAGTATGCTAGCTAACGTTTGTTAACAAGTTAGCTGCCGTCCAGGTTTCGACATTGTCCCTAGCTAGATAACCAACTAACGTTAGTTAGCTAAATGTTTTGCTAACAACAAATACCTACTTCAAAACACCAATATCACGCATGATGAACTTGCACGATGAGTTGCCAACTGTCAGTTACAGTAAAGTTAGCTATGCTAACAGTTAACTGTGGAATGCTTGCCACCTTTCCAAACAAGCAAGGGCAGAGATCAGAGACTAGTCTGGCTAACGTAAAAACAATGACTACTACCTTGACATTTACAGTAACTAAATAACGTTAGTTATTCCAAAACATGAGTGCAATAACTACCCAGATTGGACAATAAAGAATAATTTGCACGTAACATTTACGGTTTGCTAGCTATATTTACCCTGTTCTTGCTACGTTAGCATGTTGCTCATTCAATTGTGATTGCGGCCTTCTCCTCCAGACTTTACCCTTCAGCTTTACATTCAAGTCAGCCACACTTCGTGGCATTACTACTGCTATTTCAACTCAATAGTACGCATGAAACGCTGACATTGCATACCTGAAACGAAAACGATCCTAGACAGCATGGTTAAACGAATAAGTGCCAAGTCTTAGATTTCCTGGCCACCTTCTCTTCGTGCCCTTCTACTGCAAAGAGCCACACAAGGATGGCGGAGAAATAGGAAATCATTGTCAAACGTCGCGAGATTATAAACGGGATTTGTATGTCCCTGTCATACAAATTGTCCTGTTGTTCAATGTTTAATCCACTAGGTAGCACACAAGTGAAATACATATGACCTTTGCCGCACGGGATATTTAGTTAAGCTCCTAAATATAGTTGCAGTTGAATTTGTTTTTAGCGTTATGAAAGGCCTAGTTTGAAAGCACAGTGTTTCAAGTCCAGAGGCAATCAGCCCCATGCTATTTTCAAACACACACACACAAAATAATACATTGATAGGAGTTTTACAGTGTATATGCATCATGTCCAGTAGTTACATATTATACCAGCTTACAGTATGTACCGAAGTACATACCTAGTACATAACACCCAGCTGACCAGTCTCGCTGAGATAGGGAGAGAGAAAACGACCAAATAGCTACCTTCTACACCCAACTACAGTGTCAACTGGGCATGGCAGTCTCTAATCAATGGGTCCCACCAGTGTGTGGCATCATTGGTGCTACAGCTTGTTGGTGAGATAGAGGAACATGCATGACGTGGTTCCCCATCCCCTTCACTTCCTGAAAAAAAACATGCAAGACAGACAGAGCGATTTGAGAAAGACAGAGAATCTACAAGGTGGACACGGATTAGAAGACAGAGAAGCTTGGCTGTTTTTTGTGTGTTTTTTTTTTTTTTACTTCACACCGCCTCTTCAGGATCCATTACTTCAAACAATATTGATGACTGAGCAGGTAACATGTACCTATAACTCTATGTAGTTATGTTAAACCTCCCTGTAGTCATGCTTCCCTTCCCTACTGAAACTCTGTTGTCACAGCAGCCAGATAAATGTCTTATTTTGTGTTTAACTATCTTCTTCAACTTGCTTTTTTTTTTTACATAAAGCCTTTAGCAAACTGACAGATGTTTATTGCGCTTTAGTTCGACAAACTTTCTGTGTTACATGTACACATTTGTCAAGTTTGAGGAGCAATGAAGAGCTCCCTGTCAACTGTAAAATGTTATGAGAGAAGTTGAACTGCGGTTTGAGAAATAACAACCAGTTGTAGGCTAATTATACATTCACGTCATCTGCTTCTCGAGGTGTGTGTCATTTACTGATTGAGTATCCGCCGCCTTATCCATCACGTTATCCACCAGGTTATTCACCAGGTTATCCACCAGGTTATTCACCAGGTTATCCACCAGGTTATTCACCAGGTTATTCACCAGGTTATCCACCAGGTTATTCACCAGGTTATTCACCAGGTTATCCACCAGGTTATCCACCACGTTATTCACCAGGTTATTCACCAGGTTATTCACCAGGTTATTCACCACGTTATTCACCACGTTATTTACCAGGTTATTCACCAGGTTATTCACCAGGTTATTCACCAGGTTATTCACCACGTTATTCACCACGTTATCCACCAGGTTATTCACCAGGTTATTCACCACGTTATTCACCAGGTTATTCACCAGGTTATCCACCAGGTTATTCACCAGGTTATTCACCAGGTTATTCACCAGGTAATTCACCACGTTATTCACCAGGTTATTCACCACGTTATTCACCAGGTTATCCACCACGTTATTCACCAGGTTATCCACCAGGTTATTCACCACGTTATTCACCAGGTTATTCACCAGGTTATTCACCAGGTTATTCACCAGGTTATTCACCACGTTATTCACCACGTCATTTACCAGGTTATTCACCAGGTTATTCACCAGGTTATTCACCACGTTATTCACCACGTTATCCACCAGGTTATTCACCAGGTTATTCACCACGTTATTCACCAGGTTATTCACCACGTTATTCACCACGTTATCCACCAGGTTATCCACCAGGTTATTCACCAGGTTATTCACCACGTTATTCACCACGTTATTCACCAGGTTATCCACCACGTTATTCACCAGGTTATCCACCACGTTATTCACCAGGTTATCCACCAGGTTATTCACCACGTTATTCACCAGGTTATTCACCAGGTTATTCACCAGGTTATCCACCAGGTTATCCACCAGGTTATTCACCAGGTTATCCACCAGGTTATTCACCAGGTTATTCACCAGGTTATCCACCAGGTTATCCACCAGGTTATTCACCAGGTTATCCACCAGGTTATTCACCAGGTTATTCACCAGGTTATCCACCAGGTTATTCACCAGGTTATCCACCAGGTTATTCACCAGGTTATCCACCAGGTTATCCACCAGGTTATTCACCAGGTTATTCACCAGGTTATTCACCAGGTTATTCACCAGGTTATCCATCACGTTATCCACCAGGTTATTCACCAGGTTATTCACCAGGTTATTCACCAGGTTATTCACCAGGTTATCCATCACGTTATTCACCAGGTTATTCACCAGGTTATTCACCACGTTATTCACCAGGTTATTCACCAGGTTATTCACCAGGTTATTCACCAGGTTATTCACCACGTTATTCACCACGTTATTCACCACGTTATTTACCAGGTTATTCACCAGGTTATTCACCAGGTAATTCACCAGGTTATTCACCACGTTATTCACCACGTTATCCACCAGGTTATTCACCAGGTTATTCACCACGTTATTCACCAGGTTATTCACCAGGTTATCCACCAGGTTATTCACCAGGTTATTCACCAGGTTATTCACCACGTTATTCACCAGGTTATTCACCACGTTATTCACCAGGTTATCCACCACGTTATTCACCAGGTTATCCACCAGGTTATTCACCACGTTATTCACCAGGTTATTCACCACGTTATTCACCAGGTTATTCACCAGGTTATTCACCACGTTATCCACCAGGTTATTCACCAGGTTATTCACCACGTTATTCACCAGGTTATTCACCAGGTTATTCACCAGGTTATTCACCAGGTTATTCACCAGGTTATCCACCAGGTTATTCACCAGGTTATTCACCACGTTATTCACCAGGTTATTCACCAGGTTATTCACCAGGTTATTCACCACGTTATTCACCACGTTATTCACCACGTTATCCACCAGGTTATTCACCACGTTATCCACCAGGTTATTCACCACGTTATTCACCAGGTTATTCACCAGGTTATTCACCAGGTTATTCACCACGTTATTCACCACGTTATTCACCAGGTTATTCACCACGTTATTCACCACGTTATTCACCAGGTTTATTCACCACGTTATTCACCAGGTTATTCACCAGGTTATTCACCAGGTTATTCACCACGTTATTCACCAGGTTATTCACCACGTTATTCACCAGGTTATTCACCACGTTATCCACCAGGTTATTCACCAGGTTATTCACCACGTTATTCACCAGGTTATTCACCAGGTTATTCACCAGGTTATTCACCAGGTTATCCACCAGGTTATTCACCAGGTTATTCACCACGTTATTCACCACGTTATTCACCAGGTTATTCACCACGTTATTCACCACGTTATCCACCAGGTTATTCACCAGGTTATTCACCAGGTTATTCACCACGTTATTCACCAGGTTATTCACCAGGTTATTCACCAGGTTATTCACCACGTTATTCACCACGTTATTCACCAGGTTATTCACCAGGTTATTCACCACGTTATTCACCAGGTTATTCACCACGTTATTCACCAGGTTATTCACCACGTTATTCACCAGGTTATTCACCACGTTATTCACCAGGTTATTCACCACGTTATTCACCAGGTTATTCACCAGGTTATTCACCACGTTATTCACCAGGTTATTCACCAGGTTATTCACCAGGTTATCCACCAGGTTATTCACCAGGTTATTCACCACGTTATTCACCAGGTTATTCACCAGGTTATTCACCAGGTTATTCACCACGTTATCCACCAGGTTATTCACCACGTTATTCACCAGGTTATTCACCAGGTTATTCACCACGTTATTCACCAGGTTATTCACCAGGTTATTCACCAGGTTATTCACCACGTTATTCACCAGGTTATTCACCACGTTATTCACCACGTTATTCACCACGTTATTCACCACGTTATTCACCACGTTATTCACCACGTTATTCACCATGTTATTCATCACGTTATTCACCAGGTTATTCACCAGGTTATTCACCAGGTTATCCACCAGGTTATCCACCAGGTTATTCACCAGGTTATTCACCACGTTATTCACCAGGTTATTCACCACGTTATTCACCAGGTTATCCACCAGGTTATTCACCAGGTTATTCACCAGGTTATTCACCACGTTATTCACCACGTTATTCACCAGGTTATTCACCAGGTTATCCATCACGTTATTCACCACGTTATTCACCAGGTTATCCACCAGGTTATTCACCAGGTTATTCACCAGGTTATTCACCAGGTTATTCACCACGTTATTCACCAGGTTATCCACCAGGTTATTCACCAGGTTATTCACCAGGTTATTCACCACGTTATTCACCACGTTATTCACCAGGTTATTCACCAGGTTATTCACCACGTTATTCACCAGGTTATTCACCAGGTTATTCACCAGGTTATCCACCAGGTTATTCACCACGGTATCCACCACCTCCACTCCTGCATTCATTTAGCCAATCTGACACAACCATTTTAACTGCTATATTTGTCATGTGTCTCTACATGTCAATTGCAATAACAATATACTTTATTTTTTAACATATTCACTTGCAGTTGTAAGACTAGGCCTACACCCTCATCATAACAACCAGACTACCATGGAGACCCTGGATATCACCCTGACCAAGTGGTTTAAGGTGAGAGAATAACAACTCTGCCTGATGAAGGTCTCTGGCTGAAAGGTCACGCTATGTTTTTAACCTTGGAGTCGTGCTTCAACTTCTGATGCGTCATTCGTTTATTTAAGGTAGCACCGCTATTCCAGTTGTTTGACCATAAAACCCTCTATTGCGCCAGGTGAAAGAATACGACCAGAAGAGTGAGCAGCGGGCAGAGAAACACGAGGGACTCCGGGGACGTAACAACATCACTTCCTGTCGGAGCCCAACCAGAGAACTGGACACACGGTGGATCAAGAAGGAGCTGAGGCGGAAGAGACAGGAGGAATTCGATATAAGACGATCGGTCAGCCCAGAAAGGGCCAAAGATTCTGGAAAGGTCAAGGACGACAGTTGTGTCATCTGTGACACAGCCAAGTCAGAGACGGTGGAGGCTAAGGTCAGTGTGACCCCTAAGTCAAATCTGCATGGGTCACAAAGGGCGAAAGACTCTGCAAAGGTCAAGGATGACAGTTGTGTCATCTGTGACGAAGCGAAGACAGAGTCTTTGCAGTGTAACATCAATTGGCCTATGCCCCCTAGGCTTATGTCCAATGGACGGCCATTGATAATGGCTCGAAGAATAAAGACATCCAAAGATGACCTGGACAACAGTGAATGGGTAAAAGAAAACACATGTAATTCATGGTTTACCACCTACTTTACTACATGCCTATTGGTTTACCATCTACTTTACCGCATGCCTATTGGTTTACCATCTACTTTACTCTATGCCTATTGGTTTACAATCTACGTTACTACATGCCTATTGGTTTACAATCTACTTTACTACATGCCTATTGGTTTACAATCTACTGTACTACATGCCTATTGGTTTACCATCTACTTTACCGCATGCCTATTGGTTTACCATCTACTTTACTACACGCCTATTGGTTTACCATCTACTTTACTACATGCCTATTGGTTTACAATCTACTTTACTGCATGCCTATTGGTTTACCATCTATTTACTACATGCCTATTGGTTTACCATCTACTTTACTACATGCCTATTGGTTTACCATCTACTTTACTGCATGCCAATTGGTTTATCATCTACTTTACTGCATGCCAATTGGTTTACCATCTATTTACTACATGCCTATTGGTTTACCATCTACTTTACTACATGCCTATTGGTTTACCATCTACTTTACTGCATGCCAATTGGTTTATCATCTACTTTACTGCATGCCTATTGGTTTATCATCTACTTTACTGCATGCCTATTGGTTTATCATCTACTTTACTGCATGCCTATTGGTTTATCATCTACTTTACTGCATGCCTATTGGTTTATCATCTACTTTACTACATGCCTATTGGTTTACCATCTACTTTACTACATGCCTATTGGTTTACCATCTACTTTACTGCATGTCTATTGGTTTTAACAATATATTTGAAGTGTATCTTGCTAATAGGGCTACAGTCTATAGTCTGATTCTGACTATCCAGGGCTCATTTATTCATTAAGGTAACGTTACAGCATAATTATTCAGTTCCTTCATTATCACTGTTGTATTTACCAGGCCTCAATATGGAAAAATGAGAAGAGCAGTACTAGAACACTAGAGGCAGTTTCCTCCACCTTCACCACCTCCACCCCAACCTTCACCACCTCCACCCCAACCTTCACCACCTCGACCAGAGAACCACCCACCTCCACCCCTACCTCCACCCTGAAGACGTCCACCCCGAGCAGAGAACTAGTCCAGCCCAGGTTAAAAGCCTCGACAAAACAACCACCCACCTCCACCCCTAACTCCACCCCTACCTCCACCCCTACCTCCACCTCTACCTCGACCCCTACCTCCAACCCTACGTCCACCCCGAGCAGAGATCTAGTCCAGCCCAGGTTAAAAGCCTCTACAAAACAACCACCCACCTCCACCCCTACCTCCACCCCTACCTCCACCCCTACCCCCATCCTTACCTCCACCCCTACCTCCACTCCTACCTCCACCCCTACCTCCACACCTACCTCCACCCCTACCTCCACCCCTACCTCCACCCCTACCTCCACCCTGAAGACGTCCACCCCGAGCAGAGAACTAGTCCAGCCCAGGTTAAAAGCCTCGACAAAACAACCACCCACCTCCACCCCTACCTCCACCCCTACCTCCACCCCTACCTCCACCTCTACCTCGACCCCTACCTCCAACCCTACGTCCACCCCGAGCAGAGATCTAGTCCAGCCCAGGTTAAAAGCCTCTACAAAACAACCACCCACCTCCACCCCTACCTCCACCCCTACCTCCACCCCTACGTCCACCCTTACCTCCACCCCTACCTCCACTCCTACCTCCACACCTACCCTCCACCCCTACCTCCACCCTACTCCACTACCTCCACCCCTACCTCACACCTACCTCCACCCCTACCTCCACCCCTACCTCCACCCCTACCTCCACTCCTACCTCCACCCCTACCTCCACCCCTACCTCCACCCTGAAGACCTCCACCCCGAGCAGAGATCTAGTCCAGCCCAGGTTAAAAGCCTCGACAAAGAAAGGAAAGGGTACTTCTATTTCTTTATAACACTTCCATACAATACAATTATGACCAAGTCATATTTAATGAAAACATTGCCATTTCACTCTACCAGGCATCCTGAAGGGTACAGGAGGTAAGAAGACACAGCAAGAAGTCAGCTCACAGACAGAGTGAGTCTCAATCATGTATTTGTCTTGAAATGATGGTGTATAAAACCCACAAACTGTAGTAGCAGAAAACACATCAAATCTCTGATTCTGTTGTTTTCTTGATGTCAGTCTCTGTAACAAAATAAATGTTTTCTATATACAGGCCTGGCTCTATGTACACATCTGGCTCTATATACAGGCCTGGCTATGTTACCGTCAAGGAATCTGTGAGTTTCCACAATCCACCTTGCTCACAATTGTGTGCAGTGCCATATAGATCAGTCACTACAGTCTGAGGTTAAATACACCCCCCCCCCCCCCCCACCCCCTTGTACAGATCAGTCACTACAGTCTGAGGTTAAATACCCCCCCCCCCCCCCCATACAGATCAGTCACTACAGTCTGAGGTTAATACCCCCCCCCCCCCATATAGATCAGTCACTACAGTCTGAGGTTAAATACCCCCCCCCCCCCATATAGATCAGTCACTACAGTCTGAGGTTAAATACCCCCCCCCCCCCCCCATATAGATCAGTCACTACAGTCTGAGGTTAAATACACCCCCCCCCCCCATATAGATCAGTCACTACAGTCTGAGGTTAAATACCCCCCCCCCCCCCCCATATAGATCAGTCACTACAGTCTGAGGTTAAATACCCCCCTCCCCCCATACAGATCAGTCACTACAGACTGAGGTTAAATACACCCCCCCCATATTGATCAGTCACTACAGTCTGAGGTTAAATACCCCCCCCCCCATATAGATCAGTCACTACAGTCTGAGGTTAAATACACCCCCCCCCCCCCCATACAGATCAGTCACTACAGTCTGAGGTTAAATACCCCCCCCCCCCCCCATATAGATCTGTCACTACAGTCTGAGGTTAAATACCCCCCTCCCCCATACAGATCAGTCACTACAGACTGAGGGTAAATACACCCCCCCCCCCCCCCCCCCCCATATAGATCAGTCACTACAGTCTGAGGTTAAATACCCCCCCCCCCCCCCCCATATAGATCAGTCACTACAGTCTGAGGTTAAATACACCCCCCCCCCCCCCATACAGATCAGTCACTACAGTCTGAGGTTAAATACCCCCCATATAGATCAGTCACTACAGTCTGAGGTTAAATACCCCCCCCCCCCATATAGATCAGTCACTACAGTCTGAGGTTAAATACCCCCCCCCCCCCCCATATAGATCAGTCACTACAGTCTGAGGTTAAATACCCCCCCCCCCCATATAGATCAGTCACTACAGTCTGAGGTTAAATACCCCTCCCCCATACAGATCAGTCACTACAGACTGAGGTTAAATACACCCCCCCATATAGATCAGTCACTACAGTCTGAGGTTAAATACCCCCCCCCCCCCCATATAGATCAGTCACTACAGTCTGAGGTTAAATACCCCCCCCCCCCCATATAGATCAGTCACTACAGTCTGAGGTTAAATACCCCCCCCCCCCCCCCCCCCCCCCCCCATATAGATCAGTCACTACAGTCTGAGGTTAAATACACCCCCCCCCCCCCCCCCATATAGATCAGTCACTGCAGTCTGAGGTTAATACACCCCCCCCCCCCCCCCCATACAGATCAGTCACTACAGTCTGAGGTTAAATACCCCCCCCCCATATAGATCAGTCACTACAGTCTGAGGTAAATACCCCCCCTCCCCCATACAGATCAGTCACTACAGACTGAGGTTAAATACACCCCCCATATAGATCAGTCACTACAGTCTGAGGTTAAATACCCCCCCCCCCCCCATATAGATCAGTCACTACAGTCTGAGGTTAAATACCCCCCCCCCCCCCCATATAGATCAGTCACTACAGTCTGAGGTTAAATACACCCCCCCCCCCCCATATAGATCAGTCACTACAGTCTGAGGTTAAATACACCCCCCCCCCCCCCCCCCATATAGATCAGTCACTACAGTCTGAGGTTAAATACACCCCCCCCCCCCCCCCCATACAGATCAGTCACTACAGTCTGAGGTTAAATACCCCCCCCCCCCCCCCCATATGATCAGTCACTACAGTCTGAGGTTAAATACCCCCCTCCCCCATACAGATCAGTCACTACAGACTGAGGTTAAATACCCCCCCCCCCCATATAGATCAGTCACTACAGTCTGAGGTTAAAACAATACCACCCCCCCCCCCCCCCATATAGATCAGTCACTACAGTCTGAGGTAAATACCCCCCTCCCCCATACAGATCAGCACTACAGACTGAGGTTAAATACCCCCCCCCCCATATAGATCTGTCACTACAGTCTGAGGTTAAATACCCCCCTCCCCCATACAGATCAGTCACTACAGACTGAGGTTAAATACACCCCCCCCCCCCCCCCCCATATAGATCAGTCACTACAGTCTGAGGTTAAATACCCCCCCCCCCCCCCCCCCATATAGATCAGTCACTACAGTCTGAGGTTAAATACACCCCCCCCCCCCCCATACAGATCAGTCACTACAGTCTGAGGTTAAATACCCCCCCATATAGATCAGTCACTACAGTCTGAGGTTAAATACCCCCCCCCCCCATATAGATCAGTTACTACAGTCTGAGGTTAAATACCCCCCCCCCCCCATATAGATCAGTCAACTACAGTCTGAGGTAAATACCCCCCCCCCCCCCATATAGATCAGTCACTACAGTCTGAGGTTAAATACCCCCCCCCCCCCCCCCCCATATAGATCAGTCACTACAGTCTGAGGTTAAATACACCCCCCCCCCCCATATAGATCAGTCACTACAGTCTGAGGTTAAATACACCCCCCCCCCCCCCCCCCCCCATATAGATCAGTCACTACAGTCTGAGGTTAAATACACCCCCCCCCCCCCCCCCATACAGATCAGTCACTACAGTCTGAGGTTAAATACCCCCCCCCCATATAGATCAGTCACTCACAGTCTGAGGTTAAATACCCCCCTCCCCCATACAGATCAGTCACTACAGACTGAGGTTAAATACACCCCCCCCATATAGATCAGTCACTACAGTCTGGGTTAAATACCCCCCCCCCCCCCATATAGATCGTCACTACAGTCTGAGGTTAAATACCCCCCCCCCCCCCCATATAGATCAGTCACTACAGTCTGAGGTTAAATACCCCCCCCCCCCCCCCCCCCCCATATAGATCAGTCACTACAGTCTGAGGTTAAATACAACCCCCCCCCCCCCCATATAGATCAGTCACTACAGTCTGAGGTTAAATACACCCCCCCCCCCCCCCCATATAGATCAGTCACTACAGTCTGAGGTTAAATACACCCCCCCCCCCCCCATACAGATCAGTCACTACAGTCTGAGGTTAAATACCCCCCCCCCCCCCCCATATAGATCAGTCACTACAGTCTGAGGTTAAATACCCCCCTCCCCCATACAGATCAGTCACTACAGACTGAGGTTAAATACCCCCCCCCCCATATAGATCAGTCACTACAGTCTGAGGTTAAATACACCCCCCCCCCCCCCCCCCACATATGATCAGTCACTACAGTCTGAGGTTAAATACACCCCCCCCCCCCCCCCCATACAGATCAGTCACTACAGTCTGAGGTTAAATACCCCCCCCCCCCCCCCATATAGATCAGTCACTACAGTCTGAGGTTAAATACCCCCCTCCCCCATACAGATCAGTCACTACAGACTGAGGTTAAATACACCCCCCCCATATTGATCAGTCACTACAGTCTGAGGTTAAATACCCCCCCCCCCATAAGATCAGTCCACTACAGTCTGAGGTTAAATACACCCCCCCCCCCCCATACAGATCAGTCACTACAGTCTGAGGTTAAATACCCCCCCCCCCCCCCCACCATATAGATCAGTCACTACAGTCTGAGGTTAAATACCCCCCCTCCCCATACAGATCAGTCACTACAGACTGAGGTTAATACACCCCCCCCCCCCCCCCCCATTAGATCAGTCACTACAGTCTGAGGTTAAATACCCCCCCCCCCCCCATATAGATCAGTCACTACAGTCTGAGGTAAATACACCCCCCCCCCCATACAGATCAGTCACTACAGTCTGAGGTTAAATACCCCCCCATATAGATCAGTCACTACAGTCTGAGGTTAAATACCCCCCCCCCCCATATAGATCAGTCACTACAGTCTGAGGTTAAATACCCCCCCCCCCCTATAGATCAGTCACTACAGTCTGAGGTTAAATACCCCCCCCCCCCCCCATATAGATCAGTCACTACAGTCTGAGGTTAAATACCCCCCCCCCCCCCCATATAGATCAGTCACTACAGTCTGAGGTTAAATACACCCCCCCCCCCCATATAGATCAGTCACTACAGTCTGAGGTTAAATACACCCCCCCCCCCCCCCCATACAGATCAGTCACTACAGTCTGAGGTTAAATACCCCCCCCCCCCCCCATATAGATCAGTCACTACAGTCTGAGGTTAAATACCCCCCCCCCATACAGATCAGTCACTACAGACTGAGGTTAAATACACCCCCCCCATATTGATCAGTCACTACAGTCTGAGGTTAAATACCCCCCCCCCCCATACAGATCAGTCACTACAGTCTGAGGTTAAATACCCCCCCCCCCCCCCCATATAGATCAGTCACTACAGTCTGAGGTTAAATACCCCCCTCCCCCATACAGATCAGTCACACAGACTGAGGTTAAATACACCCCCCCCCCCCCCATGTAGATCAGTCACTACAGTCTGAGGTTAAATACCCCCCCCCCCCCCCATATAGATCAGTCACTACAGTCTGAGGTTAAATACACCCCCCCCCCCCCATACAGATCAGTCACTACAGTCTGAGGTTAAATACCCCCCCATATAGATCAGTCACTACAGTCTGAGGTTAAATACCCCCCCCCCCCCATATAGATCAGTCACTACAGTCTGAGGTTAAATACACCCCCCCCCCCCCCCCCCCATATAGATCAGTCACTACAGTAACAAAATGTTCTTTTAACTTTCCCCTGTTCCTCCTTGACAGGAAGTTATTCAGCTGGATGTTTACTTGCAGGTAAAACGTTTTTTTTGTTTTTTTTACCCAACCTGTAATGTGGCCAGTTAAACATGTGTCCGGCTAGTTGTCCTTTAAGGAAGTGTTTGGCCTTCATATGACATCCTGTTCTGTTCCTCCTCGCGGCAGGAAGCTCTATGGAGAGAGGAGGGCCTGAAGAAGAAGTTGGCTGTTCTCCAGAAGCGTGGCTCCACCCTGCTGCATCACTCTGACACCCTATGGACTGTAAGACACTTACCTGCCTCACATACCACACCCACTTTCCTCATACCTGCCTCACATACCACACCCACTTTCCTCATACCTGCCTCACATACCACACCCACTTTCCTCGTACCTGCCTCACATACCACACCCACTTTCCTCGTACCTGCCTCACATACCACACCCACTTTCCTCGTACCTGCCTCACATACCACACCCACTTTCCTCGTACCTGCCTCACATACCACACCCACTTTCCTCGTACCTGCCTCACATACCACACCCACTTTCCTCGTACCTGCCTCACATACCACACCCACTTTCCTCATACCTGCCTCACATACCACACCCACTTTCCTCATACCTGCCTCACATACCACACCCACTTTCCTCATACCTGTCTCACATACCACACCCACTTTCCTCATACCTGCCTCACATACCACACCCACTTTCCTCCTACCTGCCTCACATACCACACCCACTTTCCTCCTACCTGCCTCACATACCACACCCACTTTCCTCATATCTGCCTGACATACCACACCCACTTTCCTCCTACCTGCCTTACATACCACACCCACTTTCTCCTACCTGCCTGACATACCACACCCACTTTCCTCCTACCTGCCTGACATACCACACCCACTTTCCTCATACCTGCCTCACATACCACACCCACTTTCCTCATACCTGCCTCACATACCACACCCACTTTTCTCATACCTATCTCACATACCACACCCACTTTCCTCATATCTGCCTGACATACCACACCCACTTTCCTCCTACCTGCCTTACATACCACACCCACTTTCTCCTACCTGCCTGACATACCACACCCACTTTCCTCATACCTGCCTCACATACCACACCCACTTTCCTCATACCTGCCTCACATACCACACCCACTTTCCTCGTACCTGCCTCACATACCACACCCACTTTCCTCATACCTGCCTCACATACCACACCCACTTTCCTCATACCTGCCTCACATACCACACCCACTTTCCTCATACCTGCCTCACATACCACACCCACTTTCCTCATACCTGCCTCACATACCACACCCACTTTCCTCATACCTGCCTCACTGTTGTGGAATTTTGTAATCAATGTTCATAAATTGCAATTATCTTTATAGGTCTGCAACCCAGAATGTGTAAAGTTCTGGTTTAAATGAAACAGACAGAATTCCCAACTCACAATTAGTCAAATCCAATTTTATTCGTGAGAGCTCTCCCGTGCATATCCAAAGATGTTCCTTTTATAACATTCTCTTAACCTAGGCACATACATACACACTAACATGAGGAGAGCTATCATATCTACTTCTCTACCATTCTCACCACAGTTGATCACTACCCAGCTGACAGTTCCATTCCCCCCCCAGATAAGGGAAACCTGTTGTGTTTCTCTGTTTCTGACTACGGTACAGCAGACAGGATGAGACTGTAGTGTTCTCTGTTTCTGACTACGGTACAGCAGACAGGATGAGACTGTAGTGTTTCTCTGTTTCTGACTACGGTACAGCAGACAGGATGAGACTGTAGTGTTTCTCTGTTTCTGACTACGGTACAGCAGACAGGATGAGACTGTAGTGTTCTCTGTTTCTGACTACGGTACAGCAGACAGGATGAGACTGTAGTGTTTCTCTGTTTCTGACTACGGTACAGCAGGCAGGATGAGACTGTAGTGTTCTCTGTTTCTGATTACGGTACAGCAGACAGGATGAGACTGTAGTGTTTCTCTGTTTCTGACTACGGTACAGCAGACAGGATGAGACTGTAGTGTTCTCTGTTTCTGACTACGGTACAGCAGACAGGATGAGACTGTAGTGTTTCTCTGTTTCTGACTACGGTACAGCAGACAGGATGAGACTGTAGTGTTCTCTGTTTCTGACTACGGTACAGCAGGCAGGATGAGACTGTAGTGTTCTCTGTTTCTGACTACGGTACAGCAGGCAGGATGAGACTGTAGTGTTCTCTGTTTCTGACTACGGTACAGCAGACAGGATGAGACTGTAGTGTTTCTCTGTTTCTGACTACAGTACAGCAGACAGGATGAGACTGTAGTGTTCTCTGTTTCTGACTACGGTACAGCAGGCAGGATGAGACTGTAGTGTTTCTCTGTTTCTGACTACGGTACAGCAGACAGGATGAGACTGTAGTGTTCTCTGTTTCTGACTACGGCACAGCAGACAGGATGAGACTGTAGTGTTTCTCTGTTTCTGACTACGGCACAGCAGACAGGATGAGACTGTAGTGTTTCTCTGTTTCTGACTACGGTACAGCAGACAGGATGAGACTGTAGTGTTCTCTGTTTCTGACTACGGTACAGCAGGCAGGATGAGACTGTAGTGTTTCTCTGTTTCTGACTACGGTACAGCAGACAGGATGAGACTGTAGTGTTTCTCTGTTTCTGACTACGGTACAGCAGGCAGGATGGGTCTGTGGTTAACGGCTAGCTTCCTTCTGCTCTCGTCTGTACCTTGCTCACAGAGTAACATCAGAGAACATCAGTATCTAGGAAGAGAGATTGCTGTAGCTCTCATACAGGAAGGGTGTGTTCTTATTGTTTCTGTTCACAACAGACTGTGTCTGCCTTTAATTGGTGCATATACGGGACAGACCGTGGCGACGAGTAAGGAGACTCGTTGGTGGTGTCAACCAGCCGTTAGTCTTTCCTCAGCAGATTTCAGTAGTGCAACACGTTTCCTCTCCACTCCCACAGACAAGCTGCAATGAAGACCTACTAAAGAACAAGATCAGAGCATTGGAAACACAGCTGCAAGTCTGCCTGCAGGTAAGAATAGCACCCTGCTGCATCCGCAGCTGTGGACTGAGGATGTGCTCCTTCTCAGCAAAGATAAAATATCACTCTTGTCAGTTCTAGTTTGTCCTATTTTGTTGTCAGATGCTTCTAATGTTTGCAACATGAGTTTGAAAAGTATGTGTTTGGCATCCCGGTAAAATGTCATTAGTAGGATCTATAACAGTTGTATGCTGCCCTTTGGTTAAAACAACCATTCAGGCAATATCTCGGTTCAGAACCAACAACCATCTCATACTGATCCGATGATACTGTACACAGAGAGTGGTGTTGCCATGTGGTTTGTGGGTTATACCTCCTTAAGCTCATGTATTTGTATTTATTAATATGGAACCCCATTAGTTCCTGCCAAGACAGCAGCTACTCTTCCTGGGGTTTATTATGGATCCCCATTAGTTCCTGTCAAGGCAGCAGCTACTCTTCCTGGGGTTTATTATGGATCCCCATTAGTTCCTGTCAAGGCAGCAGCTACTCTTCCTGGGGTTTATTATGGATCCCCATTAGTTCCTGCCAAGACAGCAGCTACTCTTCCTGGGGTTTATTATGGATCCCCATTAGTTCCTGTCAAGGCAGCAGCTACTCTTCCTGGGGTTTATTATGGATCCCCATTAGTTCCTGTCAAGGCAGCAGCTACTCTTCCTCAGGTTTATTATGGATCCCCATTAGTTCCTGTCAAGGCAGCAGCTACTCTTCCTGGGGTTTATTATGGATCCCCATTAGTTCCTGTCAAGGCAGCAGCTACTCTTCCTGGGGCTTATTATGGATCCCCATTAGTTCCTGCCAAGGCAGCAGCTACTCTTCCTGGGGTTTATTATGGATCCCCATTAGTTCCTGTCAAGGCAGCAGCTACTCTTCCTGGGGTTTATTATGGATCCCCATTAGTTCCTGTCAAGGCAGCAGCTACTCTTCCTGGGGTTCATTATGGATCCCCATTAGTTCCTGTCAAGGCAGCAGCTACTCTTCCTCAGGTTTATTATGGATCCCCATTAGTTCCTGTCAAGGCAGCAGCTACTCTTCCTGGGGCTTATTATGGATCCCCATTAGTTCCTGCCAAGGCAGCAGCTACTCTTCCTGGGGTTTATTATGGATCCCCATTAGTTCCTGTCAAGGCAGCAGCTACTCTTCCTGGGGTTTATTATGGATCCCCATTAGTTCCTGTCAAGGCAGCAGCTACTCTTCCTGGGGTTCATTATGGATCCCCATTAGTTCCTGTCAAGGCAGCAGCTACTCTTCCTGGGGTTTATTATGGATCCCCATTAGTTCCTGTCAAGGCAGCAGCTACTCTTCCTCAGGTTTATTATGGATCCCCATTAGTTCCTGCCAAGGCAGCAGCTACTCTTCCTGGGGTTTATTATGGATCCCCATTAGTTCCTGCCAAGGCAGCAGCTACTCTTCCTGGGGCTTATTATGGATCCCCATTAGTTCCTGCCAAGGCAGCAGCTACTCTTCCTGGGGTTTATTATGGATCCCCATTAGTTCCTGCCAAGACAGCAGCTACTCTTCCTGGGGTTTATTATGGATCCCCATTAGTTCCTGCCAAGACAGCAGCTACTCTTCCTGGGGTTTATTATGGATCCCCATTAGTTCCTGCCAAGACAGCAGCTACTCTTCCTGGGGTTTATTATGGATCCCCATTAGTTCCTGCCAAGGCAGCAGCTACTCTTCCTGGGGTTTATTATGGATCCCCATTAGTTCCTGCCAAGGCAGCAGCTACTCTTCCTGGGGTTTATTATGAATCCCCATTAGTTCCTGCCAAGGCAGCAGCTACTCTTCCTGGGGTTTATTATGGATCCCCATTAGTTCCTGCCAAGGCAGCAGCTACTCTTCCTGGGGTTTATTATGGATCCCCATTAGTTCCTGCCAAGGCAGCAGCTACTCTTCCTCGGGTTTATTATGGATCCTCATTAGTTCCTGCCAAGGCAACAGCTACTTTTCCTGGGGTTTATTATGGATCCCCATTAGTTCCTGCCAAGACAGCAGCTACTCGTCCTGGAGTCCAGCAAAATTAAGGCATTACAATACATTTCACAACAGATTTCACAACAGGCCCCTACTCTACTACCACATATCTACAACACAAAATCCATGTGTGTATATAAAGCGTATGTTATCATGTGTGTGTATGCATGTGTCTCTGCCTGTGTGTGTGTGTCTCTTCACAGTCCCCGCTGTTCCATAAGGTGTATTTTTGTCTGTTTTTTAAATCTGATTCTACTGTTTGCGTCAGTTACCTGATGTGGAATAGAGTTCCATGTAGCCATGGCTCTATGTAGTACTGTGCGCCTCCCATTGTCTGTTCTGGACTTGGGGACTGTGAAGAGACCTCTGGTGGCATGTCTTGTGAGGTATGCATGGGTGTACGTATGTCTATGTATGACCAGTTTATAACTTGCTGTTCTCACAGAAACTCCCCTTGGATGGAGTGAAGAAGCTAGTGATACAGATGGAGAAACAGAAGGGAGCGTATGAGGAGAAAGCCTTGGAGGTCATCCAGAGGGCAACAGAGGAGAAAAAGGAAGCTCTCAGTCAAGCTGAGACACTCGAGGTTGGGGTCTCTCTCTCTCTCTCTCTCTCTCTCTCTCTCTCTCTCTCTCTCTCTCTCTCTCTCTCTCTCTCTCTCTCTCTCTCTCTCTCTCTCTCGCTCTGGCACATACAGATACCCTGTTCATACCTGCCTCACATAACACACTCTCAGTCAAGCCGAGACACTCGAGGTTGGGGTCTTTCTTTGTCTCTGTCTCTCTATCTGGCACATACAGACACCCTGTTCATGTACATGCCGGCACTTTGCATCTATACTCAACTGATGTTAAGTTTTGTCTATAATGAGATGCATTTCACCAGGTTTCTACTGTCGAGATAGTGTATTGAAAAACTATGAAGCCCTACATTGATAACACTTGTAGTGGCTTGTCTTGTATAATGTAGATGTACTTCTCTGTCCACTAGGTGCTGTCTCTCTGTATAATGTAGATGTACTTCTCTGTCCACTAGGTGCTGTCTCTCTGTATAATGTAGATGTACTTCTCTGTCCACTAGGTGCTGTCTCTCTGTATAATGTAGGTGTACGTCTCTGTCCACTAGGTGCTGTCTCTCTGTATAATGTAGGTGTATTTCTCTGTCCACTAGGTGCTGTCTCTCTGTATAATGTAGGTGTACGACTCTGTCCACTAGGTGCTGTCTCTCTGTATAATGTAGATGTATTTCTCTGTCCACTAGGTGCTGTCTCTCTGTATAATGTAGGTGTATTTCTCTGTTCACTAGGTGCTGTCTCTCTGTATAATGTAGGTGTATTTCTCTGTCCACTAGGTGCTGTCTCTCTGTATAATGTAGGTGTATTTCTCTGTCCACTAGGTGCTGTCTCTCTGTATAATGTAGATGTATTTCTCTGTCCACTAGGTGCTGTCTCTCTGTATAATGTAGGTGTATTTCTCTGTTCACTAGGTGCTGTCTCTCTGTATAATGTAGGTGTATTTCTCTGTCCACTAGGTGCTGTCTCTCTGTATAATGTAGGTGTATTTCTCTGTCCACTAGGTGCTGTCTCTCTGTATAATGTAGGTGTATTTCTCTGTCCACTAGGTGCTGTCTCTCTGTATAATGTAGGTGTATTTCTCTGTCCACTAGGTGCTGTCTCTCTGTATAATGTAGGTGTATTTCTCTGTCCACTAGGTGCTGTCTCTCTGTATAATGTAGGTGTATTTCTCTGTCCACTAGGTGCTGTCTCTCTGTATAATGTAGGTGTATTTCTCTGTCCACTAGGTGCTGTCTCTCTGTATAATGTAGGTGTATTTCTCTGTCCACTAGGTGCTGTCTCTCTGTATAATGTAGGTGTATTTCTCTGTCCACTAGGTGCTGTCTCTCTGTATAATGTAGGTGTATTTCTCTGTCCACTAGGTGCTGTCTCTCTGTATAATGTAGGTGTATTTCTCTGTCCACTAGGTGCTGTCTCTCTGTATAATGTAGGTGTATTTCTCTGTCCACTAGGTGCTGTCTCTCTGTATAATGTAGGTGTATTTCTCTGTCCACTAGGTGCTGTCTCTCTGTATAATGTAGGTGTATTTCTCTGTCCACTAGGTGCTGTCTCTCTGTATAATGTAGGTGTATTTCTCTGTCCACTAGGTGCTGTCTCTCTGTATAATGTAGGTGTATTTCTCTGTCCACTAGGTGCTGTCTCTCTGTATAATGTAGGTGTATTTCTCTGTCCACTAGGTGCTGTCTCTCTGTATAATGTAGGTGTATTTCTCTGTCCACTAGGTGCTGTCTCTCTGTATAATGTAGGTGTATTTCTCTGTCCACTAGGTGCTGTCTCTCTGTATAATGTAGGTGTATTTCTCTGTCCACTAGGTGCTGTCTCTCTGTATAATGTAGGTGTATTTCTCTGTCCACTAGGTGCTGTCTCTCTGTATAATGTAGGTGTATTTCTCTGTCCACTAGGTGCTGTCTCTCTGTATAATGTAGGTGTATTTCTCTGTCCACTAGGTGCTGTCTCTCTGTATAATGTAGGTGTATTTCTCTGTCCACGAGGTGCTGTCTCTCTGTATAATGTAGGTGTATTTCTCTGTCCACTAGGTGCTGCCTCTCTGTATAATGTAGGTGTATTTCTCTGTCCACTAGGTGCTGTCTCTCTGTATAATGTAGGTGTATTTCTCTGTCCACTAGGTGCTGTCTCTCTGTATAATGTAGGTGTATTTCTCTGTTCACTAGGTGCTGTCTCTCTGTATAATGTAGGTGTATTTCTCTGTCCACTAGGTGCTGTCTCTCTGTATAATGTAGGTGTATTTCTCTGTCCACTAGGTGCTGCTGCAGGCAGCCAGAGTGGAAGCGGCTCAGTGGCAGGGTCTGTGTGAGGAAATGAAGGAGAGCTCAGAACAGCTGAAGAAGAAACAGGAGATCAGCTCTGAACAGGTTCTTCAACTGCAGAACCAACTGGAGGTACAGTAGCCGCTGCTGTGCAGACAGCAGCTATCGCAGACTGGAGTGTTCTGTGAGGCACTGAAGGATGCCATCATAGTCAGTCAGCCTCTGGCGAAGTGAGACTACATCATGATCAGGGAGACCGCTGCATATTGTACGATCCATTGGGTTACTGTCATTTAACTCACTGGAGTTGGATAAAATGTGGATCTGAAACATATTTAAATTCTGGAGAGAAAAAAAAACGTTTGTCTAGACATAGCTGTGTGATGTGTATATTAATGCTCAAGTAAGAGGCTGGTTGGTGTCTGTTGTGTGCAGCTGGCCAGGGGTCAGGAGGCGGGGCTGAGGGAGGAGCTGGGGGCAGTACAGCGAGTGGAGGAGGAGTTACAGTCCAACATTGTTCTACTGGAAGAACAGAACGAGAACCTGAGGGAACAAATCCAGGAGTTGAGAGGTTAGAGGTCATACAAATAACACATATAGTTTGATACACACACACACCAATTTTCATGGGGTTCTGCATCTAAATATATTTTAGTAGTAAAGTAGAAACTAAAGGAATTAATTAATGAATGGCTTTCTCATATTGCCTTGCCTGACTCCTAGATGCCAGAACTGAGACTCAGGAGGTGTCCCTGGATGAATCCTTGGCCCAGTTGGATGTGTCTCTGGAGCAGTCAGAGGAGGAGGAGCGGACCCTGGCCCAGTTGGATGTGTCTCTGGAGCAGCCAGAGGAGTTGGAACGGACCCTGGCCCAGTTGGATGTGTCTCTGGAGCAGTCAGAAGAGTTGGAACGGACCCTGGCCCAGTTGGATGTGTCTCTGGAGCAGTCAGAGGAGGAGGAGCGGACCCTGGCCCAGTTGGATGTGTCTCTGGAGCAGTCAGAGGAGGAGGAGCGGACCCTGGCCCAGTTGGATGTGTCTCTGGAGCAGTCAGAGGAGGAGGAGCGGACCCTGGCCCAGTTGGATGTGTCTCTGGAGCAGTCAGAAGAGTTGGAACGGACCCTGGCCCAGTTGGATGTGTCTCTGGAGCAGTCAGAGGAGGAGGAGCGGACCCTGGCCCAGTTGGATGTGTCTCTGGAGCAGTCAGAGGAGGAGGAGCGGACCCTGGCCCAGTTGGATGTGTCTCTGGAGCAGTCAGAGGAGGAGGAGGAGGAGGAGGAGGAGGAACAGCTGATTGTATCGTCACAGCAGAAGCAGTTATCATGGGGAGATGGAGATCAGGTTCTGGAGCAGCTCCGTCACGCTCTGGACCGACTACAGCTGAAGGAGAGGGAGGTGAGGGAGGAAGGGGTTCATAAACCCAGGCCTCGTAGTGATTACAGGAGAATAATGACAGTTATTACATGTTCATTGAAACGTTGCCAATAAGTAGGAATGGAATGACAGGAGCTCCGCCCTCCTGAATTGGACCAATAAGTGGAACAGGAATATTTAATTCTCAGCTAAATGTAAAGATGTTTCAATTCAGTTCCCAAATTCTATTTCATACACAATGGTGAAAAAAATTGGTATTTCATAGTGTCTGTGTGTGTGTGTGTGTGTGTGTGTGTGTGTGTGTGTGTGTGTGTGTGTGTGTGTGTGTGTGTGTGTGTGTGTGTGTGTGTGTGTGTGTGTGTGTGTGTGTGTGTGTGTGTGTGTGTGTGTGTGTGTGTGTGTGTGTGTGCAGTGTGAGGAGCTGCAGAACGATCTGGAGGCCGTGGAGGCAGAGTGCCAGTCGTGCCAGGTCCGTCTGACGCAGTGCAGGGACGAACTCCGACAGCTCAGCCACCGACGCAGCAGCAGGGTGTGCAGGGTGAGTGTGTGTTTGTGTGTGTGTGTGTGTGCAGCACCCTCCCTTTGTTGTTGTCCCCCCCCCCCCCACAGGTTAACTTTTTAAAGACCAGAATTGTATGTACTTTTGCTTGTGTTTGTAGAAGCCCTGTGTCTCGTGGATATGTCTCTGTGTTCCACTACTACTGCTCCTGGCCATGGTGGCGGCGGCCATCTTGTGGGCGTGGCATCCTCCCT
Source organism: Salvelinus namaycush (assembly GCF_016432855.1). NCBI lineage: Eukaryota > Metazoa > Chordata > Actinopteri > Salmoniformes > Salmonidae > Salvelinus > Salvelinus namaycush. Next base: position 48,440,024 of record NC_052322.1, read on the forward strand.
TCAAGGACCAAGTCCAGGACCTGTACTCAGCTGTAGAGGAACACATAGAGGACTATCTACTGCAGGCCGTCTCTCCACAACACGTTGGCTGCTTCAGGCCTGTCTGACCACAGCACGTTGGCTGCTTCAGGCCTGTCTGACCACAGCACTAGCCTGAGTCCCACATCGGTTTGGGCTCTCTTGCCAACTCTAAGACATTGGACTTGACAAGACAGTACAAAGAGATCTGGGACTCAGGCTACCACAGCACAGCTCAGGTTTAAGATTTATAGTTTGATTGAGTTTGTTTTGTGTATATTAAGAATTTTTGTTAAGGTATTATTAATTAATTTTTTAACAAAAAAATCTAACAAAAACAATCCAAATGATAAAAGACAAAACAATCTATTAATTTAATTTATATTTATAACTCAGAACCTTTGTGTGCCTTTATAGATGAATTGAGAATGACAACTAAGCATTAGTTGCTTTTGATTCCAACTTTAAAGTAGTCTCTGCAGATAGAGTTCGATTGACTTAAACATCAATGTTTACAATGTTACACATTACACAAACTTTGGGATAAAAATAACAATTTACTGCCTATCAGTGGAAGCTGCTGAGAGGAGGACGGCTCATAGTAACGGCTGGAATGGAGTCAATGAAATGGAATCAAACCACATGGAAACCACGTCATGGAAACCACGTCATGGAAACCACGTCCTCCCAGCAGCCTCCTCTGCTGCATATGCATCGTTATGTAATAATTGTTCAATATCTTTGTTTGAAATGATTATATTGGACTAATGCACCTCATATTTTAGTTGTACAAAAAAATCGTGCAGATCATGAAAATCATTAGAAAAGTATCATAATAAGTATTCTGTTTTGTGTCATTTTGTTTGAGAAACAGAGACCGGGATTCAATCCAATCAGCTGTATATCAGCGTTGTAGCGCGCTTGACATTTAAAGGTAACTTCCAAGTGTCACGAATCCCGCCGAGGATGGTGCCTCTTCCTGTTCGGGCGGCGCTCGGCGGTCGTCGTCACCGGCCTACTAGCTGCCATCGATTCTTTTCTTTTTGTTTCTGTTAGTTTGGGCTGATTGGGTGCACCTGTTTTGAGTTTAGTTTGGTGGATAGGCTATTTAAGGGCAGGTAGCCCGCTGGCTTTTGTGCGGGCTTGTATTCTGTTATTTGGTGTTGGATTGTGATGTGGATTTTATTATTTTCTCGGGACAGTTTAGTCCGGTGTGTGTGTACTCCTAGCAGCTCTGACACCGAGGCGACATGCAGTCTCCGCGAGTGTGGAAACATTGCCTTTAAAAGGTGCAAGGCACGATCGGATCGGATCGGATCTCGGCCTTAATGTTAATGATTGTGTTTACATTATTGTCACAAGTGCTGTCCATTTTTGTGGAGTTTGTGGAAATCGACTGTAATAAAATGACTGTAGAAGGTCCAATATAGTAAAAAAAAAAGTATAATATCCGAAGACATAACAAAAAGATAAAGTACACTGCTCAAAAAAATAAAGGGAACACTTAAACAACACAATGTAACTCCAAGTCAATCACACTTCTGTGAAATCAAACTGTCCACTTAGGAAGCAACACTGATTGACAATAAATTTCACATGCTGTTGTGCAAATGGAATAGACAACAGGTGGAAATTATAGGCAATTAGCAAGACACCCCCAATAAAGGAGTGGTTCTGCAGGTGGTGACCACAGACCACTTCTCAGTTCCTATGCTTCCTGGCTGATTTTTTGGTCACTTTTGAATGCTGGCGGTGCTTTCACTCTAGTGGTAGCATGAGACGGAGTCTACAACCCACACAAGTGGCTCAGGTAGTGCAGCTCATCCAGGATGGCACATCAATGCGAGCTGTGGCAAGAAGGTTTGCTGTGTCTGTCAGCGTAGTGTCCAGAGCATGGAGGCGCTACCAGGAGACAGGCCAGTACATCAGGAGATGTGGAGGAGGCCGTAGGAGGGCAACAACCCAGCAGCAGGACCGCTACCTCCGCCTTTGAGCAGGAGGAGCACTGCCAGAGCCCTGCAAAATGACCTCCAGCAGGCCACAAATGTGCATATGTCTGCTCAAACGGTCAGAAACAGACTCCATGAGGGTGGTATGAGGACCCGACGTCCACAGGTGGGGGTTGTGCTTACAGCCCAACACCGTGCAGGACGTTTGGCATTTGCCAGAGAACACCAAGATTGGCAAATTCGCCACTGGCGCCCTGTGCTCTTCACAGATGAAAGCAGGTTCACACTGAGCACATGTGACAGACGTGACAGTCTGGAGACGCCGTGGAGAACGTTCTGCTGCCTGCAACATCCTCAAGCATGACCGGTTTGGCGGTGGGTCAGTCATGGTGTGGTGTGGCATTTCTTTGGGGGGCCGCACAGCCCTCCATGGGCTCGCCAGAGGTAGCCTGACTGCCATTAGGTACCGAGATGAGATCCTCAGACCCCTTGTGAGACCATATGCTGGTGCGGTTGGCCCTGGGTTCCTCCTAATGCAAGACAATGCTAGACCTCATGTGGCTGGAGTGTGTCAGCAGTTCCTGCAAGAGGAAGGCATTGATGCTATGGACTGGCCCGCCCGTTCCCCAGACCTGAATCCAATTGAGCACATCTGGGACATCATGTCTCGATCCATCCACCAACGCCACGTTGCACCACAGACTGTTCAGGAGTTGGCGGATGCTTTAGTCCAGGTCTGGGAGGAGATCCCTCAGGAGACCATCCGCCACCTCATCAGGAGCATGCCCAGGCGTTGTAGGGAGGTCATACAGGCACGTGGAGGCCACACACACTACTGAGCCTCATTTTGACTTGTTTTAAGGACATTACATCAAAGTTGGATCAGCCTGTAATGTGGTTTTCCACTTTAATTTTGAGTGTGACTCCAAATCCAGACCTCCATGGGTTGATAAATTTGATTTCAATTGATAATTTTTGTGTGATTTTGTTGTCAGCACATTCAACTATGTAAAGAAAAAAGTATTTAATAAGAATATTTCATTCATTCAGATCTCGGATGTGTTATTTTAGTGTTCCCTTAATTTTTTTTAGCAGTGTATATGAAATAAAACTTACAGCAGATGGAGGGGTGACTGTCCTGGAGGGGTGACTGTCCTGGAGGGGTGACTGTCTTGGAGGGGTGACTGTCCTGGAGGGGTGACTGTCCTAGAGGGGTGACTGTCCTGGAGGGGTGACTGTCCTAGAGGGGTGACTGTCCTAGAGGGGTTACTGTCCTGGAGGGGTGACTGTCCTGGAGGGGCGACTGTCCTAGAGGGGTGACTGTCCTGGAGGGGGTGACTGTCCTGGAGGGGTGACTGTCCTGGAGGGGTGACTGTCCTGGATGAGTGACTGTCTTGGAGGGGTGACTGTCCTGGAGGGGGTGACTGTCCTGGAGGAGTGACTGTCCTGGAGGGGTGACTGTCCTGGAGGGGCGACTGTCCTAGAGGGGTGACTGTCCTGGAGGGGTGACTGTCCTGGATGAGTGACTGTCCTGGAGGGGTGACTGTCCTGGATGTGTGACTGTCCTGGAGGGATGACTGTCCTGGAGGGGGTGACTGTCCTGGAGGAGTGACTGTCCTGGAGGGGTGACTGTCCTGGAGGGGCGACTGTCCTAGAGGGGTGACTGTCCTGGAGGGGTGACTGTCCTAGAGGGGTGACTGTCCTGGAGGGGTGACTGTCCTGAAGGGGCGACTGTCCTAGAGGGGTGACTGTCCTGGAGGGGTGACTGTCCTGGAGGGGTGACTGTCCTGGAGGGGTGACTGTCCTGGATGAGTGACTGTCCTGGAGGGGTGACTGTCCTGGAGGGGGCGACTGTCCTGGAGGAGTGACTGTCCTGGAGGGGACGACTGTCCTGGAGGAGTGACTGTCCTGGAGGGGTGACTGTCCTGGAGGGGTGACTGCTTGTTCAGATTCTCGATTCTGCTGTATATTTGTCAAATTATCATTGAGTATGTGGTTCTGTAAATTGCCAAAGCTGTGTGAGCATGCCTGATCCCATTTGATGACCTGGAGCAGGCAATGTTTCAAGATAAAGGATTTATGAAACAATGACACTCACTGAAATGGTTTGAAAATCACCAACTGCTAAATGAGCAGACACGGAAGGTAGCAATTATACTTCCGGAAAATGGGTCCCTGAAAACAGAGTTTGAAGCAGGGACTTCACAGTTTCTTCTTCCAATACACCTCTGGCTAAAGAACGAGAGGCTATGTACAACTGCATTCAGTATGCAGGGCTGGCCCTATCCTTCTGGGGCCCTATCCTTCTGGGGCCCTATCCTTCTGGGGCCCTATCCTTCTGGGGCCCTAGCCTTCTGGGGCCCTAGCCTTCTGGGGCCCTATCCTTCTGGGGCCCTAGCCTTCTGGGGCCCTATCCTTCAGGGGCCTTAGCCTTCAGGGGCCCTATCCTTCTGGGGTCCTATCCTTCTGGGGCCTTAGCCTTCAGGGGCCCTATCCTTCTGGGGCCCTATCCTTCTGGGGCCTTAGCCTTCAGGGGCCCTATCCTTCTGGGGCCCTATCCTTCTGGGGCCTTAGCCTTCAGGGGCCCTATCCTTCTGGGGCCTTAGCCTTTAGGGGCCCTATCCTTCTGGGGCCCTATCCTTCTGGGGCCTTAGCCTTCAGGGGCCCTATCCTTCTGGGGCCTTAGCCTTCAGGGGCCCTATCCTTCTGGGGCCTTAGCCTTCAGGGGCCCTATCCTTCTGGGGCCCTATCCTTCTGGGGCCTTAGCCTTCAGGGGCCCTATCCTTCTGGGGGCTTAGCCTTCAGGGGCCCTATCCTTCTGGGGCCCTATCCTTCTGGGGCCTTAGCCTTCAGGGGCCCTATCCTTCTGGGGTCCTATCCTTCTGGGGCCTTAGCCTTCAGGGGCCCTAGCCTTCAGGTGCCCTATCCTTCTGGGGTCCTATCCTTCTGGGGCCTTAGCCTTCAGGGGCCCTATCCTTCTGGGGTCCTATCCTTCTGGGGCCTTAGCCTTCAGGGGCCCTAGCCTTCAGGTGCCCTATCCTTCAGGTGCCCTATCCTTCTGGGGTCCTATCCTTCTGGGGCCTTAGCCTTCAGGGGCCCTATCCTTCTGGGGCCCTATCCTTCTGGGGCCCTACAGTAAATGAGTTTGGGTTGGCAGAACATGATATAATTGATCTCTAAAGTATACAGAGAACCTTACAGCTTGTAAAGAGAAACGCCTCACCTAGAATTCATAATATCTCACGAACTGCCACAGTAGCAGTTGATATTAAAACAGCAAAAACAAAATCCCGAATGCCATGTTCCTAGCTCACCCAGCGATCGGCCCCTCATTAGTCAGCTACCCTTCCTTATGGTTCCTCCAAAGACTTAGAGATGACAGAAATCTCATGAAAACAAGTTGATAATACAGTATATTGCGATATATTGACCGTACTGTATAATAAACTCAGCCAGTAGGAATCTACTGAAAAAAAGAAATGTCCTCTCACTGTCAACTGTGTTTATTTTCAGCAAACTTAACTTATGTGTAAATATTTGTAATGAATATAACAAGATTCAACAACTGAGACATAAACTGAACAAGTTCCACAGACATGTGACTAACAGAAATTGAATAATGTGTCCCTGAACAAAGGGGGGGTCAAAATCAAAAGTAACAGTCAGTATCTGGTGTGGCCACCAGCTACATTAAGTACTGCAGTGCATCTCCTCCCCATGGACTGCACCAGATTTGCCAGTTCTTGCTGTGAGATGTTACCCCACTCTTCCACCAAGGCACCTGCAAGTTCCCGGACATTTCTGGGGGGAATGGCCCTAGCCCTCACCCTCCGATCCGACAGGTCCCAGATGTGCTCAATGGGATTGATATCCGGGCTCTTTGCTGGCCATGGCAGAACACTGACATTCCTGTCTTGCAGGAAATCACGCACAGAATGAGCAGTATGGCTGGTGGCATTGTCATGCTGGAGGGTCATGTCAGGATGAGCCTGCAGGAAGGGTACCACATGAGGGAGGAGGATGTCTTCCCTGTAACGCAGAGCGTTGAGATTGCCTGCACTGACAACAAACTCAGTCTGATAATGCTGTGACACACCGCTCCAGACCATGACGGACCCTCCACCTCCAAATCGATCCCACTCCAGAGTACAGGCCTCGGTGTAACTCATTCCTTTGACAATAAACGCGAATCTGACCATCACCCCTGGTGAAACAAAACCGCGACTCATCAGTGAAGAGCACTTTTTGCCAGTCCTGTCTGGTCCAGCGACGGTGGGTTTGTGCCCATAGGCAACGTTGTTGCCGGTGATGTCTGGTGAGGACAATCCCTCCAACAGGCCTACAAGCCCTCAGCCCAGCCTCTCTCATCCCATTTGTCGGACAGTCTGAGCACTGATGGAGGGATTGTGCGTTCCTGGTGTAACTTGGGCAGTTGTTGTTGCCATCCTGTACCTGTCCCGCAGGTGTGATGTTTGGATGTACCGATCCTGTCCAGGTGTTGTTACACGTGGTCTGCCACTGCGAGGACGATCAGCTGTCCATCCTGTCTCCCTGTAGCGCTGTCTTAGGCGTCTCACAGTACGGACATTGCAATTTATTGCCCTGGCCACATCTGCAGTCCTCATAACTCCTTGCAGCATGCCTAAGGCACGTTCACGCAGATGAGCAGGGACCCTGGGCATCTTTCTTTTGGTGTTTTTCAGAGTCAGCAGAAAGGCCTCTTTAGTGTCCTAAGTTTTCATAACTGTGACCTTAATTGCCTACCGCCTGTAAGCTGTTAGTGTCTTAACGACCGTTCCACAGGTGCATGTTCATTAATTGTTTATGGTTCATTGAACAAGCTTTGGAAACAGTGTTTAAACCCTTTACAATGAAGATCTGTGAAGTTATTTGTATTTTTTTACGAATTATCTTTGAAAGACAGGGTCCTGAAAAAAAGGGACGTTTCTTTTTTTGCTGAGTTTATTTAAATTTTTAGATGTACTCAGATAGGCTTCAACACAACTTAGCACAATCAAGACGAGCCGTTTGCCCGTCACAAACTGGAAATCTCCTGACAGAAAAAGCCAATACATAATAAAGAAAAGTACATTTTAAGTTAATACATGTACTGTATAATACATCATCATTTATTTGTATTTGTATTTATTATGGTTCCGCATTAGTTCCTGCCAAGGCAGACTATGGGAGGCACACAGAAGTACATAGAGCCATGACTACATGGAACTCTATTCCACATCAAGTAACACGTGCAAGCAGTCAAGATTTGAAAAAAAGATAAAAATACACCTTATGGAACAGTGCGGACTGTGAAGCAACACAAACATAGGCACAGACACATGATAACATACGCTTTATAGATTCTGTTTTCCCCTCCCTAGATTCTGTTTTCCCCTCTCTAGATTCTGTTTTCCCCTCTCTAGATTCTCTTTTCCCCTCTCTAGATTCTCTTTTCCCCTCTCTAGATTCTGTTTTCCCATCCCTAGATTCTGTTTTCCCCTCTCTAGATTCTGTTTTCCCATCTCTAGATTCTGTTTTCCCCTCCATAGATTCTGTTTTCCCTCTCTAGATTCTGTTTTCCCATCCCTAGATTCTGTTTTCCCATCCCTAGATTCTGTTTTCCCCTCTCTAGATTCTGTTTTCCCCTCTCTAGATTCTGATTTCCCCTCCCTAGATTCTGTTTTCCCATCCCTAGATTCTGTTTTCCCATCCCTAGATTCTGTTTTCCCATCCATAGATTCTGTTTTCCCATCTCTAGATTCTGTTTTCCCATCTCTAGATTCTGTTTTCCCCTCCCTAGATTCTGTTTTCCCCTCCCTAGATTCTGTTTTCCCATCCCTAGATTCTGTTTCCCCTCCATAGATTCTGTTTTCCCCTCCATAGATTCTGTTTTCCCATCCCTAGATTCTGTTTTCCCCTCCATAGATTCTGTTTTCCCATCCATAGATTCTGTGTTTCCCTCTCTAGATTCTGTTTTCCCATCCCTAGATTCTGTTTTCCCGTCCCTAGATTCTGTTTTCCCTCTCTAGATTCTGTTTTCCCCTCCCTAGATTCTGTTTTCCCATCCCTAGATTCTGTTTTCCCATCCCTAGATTCTGTTTTCCCATCCCTAGATTCTGTTTTCCCCTCCCTAGATTCTGTTTTCCCCTCCCTAGATTCTGTTTTCCCATCCCTAGATTCTGTTTTCCCCTCCATAGATTCTGTTTTCCCATCCCTAGATTCTGTTTTCCCATCCCTAGATTCTGTTTTCCCTCTCTAGATTCTGTTTTCCCCTCCCTAGATTCTGTTTTCCCATCCCTAGATTCTGTTTTCCCATCCCTAGATTCTGTTTTCCCATCCCTAGATTCTGTTTTCCCCTCCCTAGATTCTGTTTTCCCATCCCTAGATTCTGTTTTCCCCTCCCTAGATTCTGTTTTCCCATCCCTAGATTCTGTTTTCCCATCCCTAGATTCTGTTTTCCCATCCCTAGATTCTGTTTTCCCCTCTCTAGATTCTGTTTTCCCCTCTCTAGATTCTGTTTTCCCCTCTCTAGATTCTGTTTTCCCCTCCATAGATTCTGTTTTCCCCTCCCTAGATTCTGTTTTCCCCTCCATAGATTCTGTTTTCCCATCCCTAGATTCTGTTTTCCCCTCCATAGATTCTGTTTTCCCCTCCCTAGATTCTGTTTTCCCCTCCATAGATTCTGTTTTCCCCTCCATAGATTCTGTTTTCCCATCCCTAGATTCTGTTTTCCCATCCCTAGATTCTGTTTTCCCCTCTCTAGATTCTGTTTTCCCCTCCATAGATTCTGTTTTCCCCTCCCTAGATTGTGTTTTCCCCTCCATAGATTCTGTTTTCCCATCCCTAGATTCTGTTTTCCCATCCCTAGATTCTGTTTTCCCCTCCCTAGATTCTGTTTTCCCCTCCCTAGATTCTGTTTTCCCCTCCCTAGATTCTGTTTTCCGCTCCCTAGATTCTGTTTTCCCCTCCATAGATTCTGTTTTCCCCTCCCTAGATTCTGTTTTCCCTCTCTAGATTCTGTTTTCCCCTCCATAGATTCTGTTTTCCCATCCCTAGATTCTGTTTTCCCATCCCTAGATTCTGTTTTCCCATCCCTAGATTCTGTTTTCCCCTCCCTAGATTCTGTTTTCCCCTCCCTAGATTCTGTTTTCCCATCCCTAGATTCTGTTTTCCCATCCCTAGATTCTGTTTTCCCATCCCTAGATTCTGTTTTCCCCTCCCTAGATTCTGTTTTCCCCTCCCTAGATTCTGTTTTCCCCTCTCTAGATTCTGTTTTCCCCTCCATAGATTCTGTTTTCCCATCCCTAGATTCTGTTTTCCCCTCTCTAGATTCTGTTTTCCCATCCCTAGATTCTGTTTTCCCCTCTCTAGATTCTGTTTTCCCCTCTCTAGATTCTGTTTTCCCCTCTCTAGATTCTGTTTTCCCCTCCATAGATTCTGTTTTCCCCTCCCTAGATTCTGTTTTCCCCTCCATAGATTCTGTTTTCCCATCCCTAGATTCTGTTTTCCCATCCCTAGATTCTGTTTTCCCCTCCCTAGATTCTGTTTTCCGCTCCCTAGATTCTGTTTTCCCCTCCATAGATTCTGTTTTCCCATCCCTAGATTCTGTTTTCCCATCCCTAGATTCTGTTTTCCCATCCCTAGATTCTGTTTTCCCATCCATAAATTCTGTTTTCGCATCCCTAGATTCTGTTTTCCCATCCCTAGATTCTGTTTTCCCATCCCTAGATTCTGTTTTCCCCTCTCTAGATTCTGTTTTCCCCTCTCTAGATTCTGATTTCCCCTCCCTAGATTCTGTTTTCCCATCCCTAGATTCTGTTTTCCCATCCCTAGATTCTGTTTTCCCCTCCCTAGATTCTGTTTTCCCATCCCTAGATTCTGTTTCCCCTCCATAGATTCTGTTTTCCCCTCCATAGATTCTGTTTTCCCATCCCTAGATTCTGTTTTCCCCTCCATAGATTCTGTTTTCCCATCCATAGATTCTGTGTTTCCCTCTCTAGATTCTGTTTTCCCATCCCTAGATTCTGTTTTCCCATCCCTAGATTCTGTTTTCCCTCTCTAGATTCTGTTTTCCCCTCCCTAGATTCTGTTTTCCCATCCCTAGATTCTGTTTTCCCATCCCTAGATTCTGTTTTCCCATCCCTAGATTCTGTTTTCCCCTCCCTAGATTCTGTTTTCCCCTCCCTAGATTCTGTTTTCCCATCCCTAGATTCTGTTTTCCCATCCCTAGATTCTGTTTTCCCATCCCTAGATTCTGTTTTCCCCTCTCTAGATTCTGTTTTCCCCTCTCTAGATTCTGTTTTCCCCTCTCTAGATTCTGTTTTCCCCTCCATAGATTCTGTTTTCCCCTCCCTAGATTCTGTTTTCCCCTCCATAGATTCTGTTTTCCCATCCCTAGATTCTGTTTTCCCATCCCTAGATTCTGTTTTCCCCTCCCTAGATTCTGTTTTCCGCTCCCTAGATTCTGTTTTCCCCTCCCTAGATTCTGTTTTCCCATCCCTAGATTCTGTTTTCCCCTCCCTAGATTCTGTTTTTCCCCTCCCTAGATTCTGTTTTCCCCTCCCTAGATTCTGTTTTCCCCTCCCTAGATTCTGTTTTCCCATCCCTAGATTCTGTTTTCCCCTCCCTAGATTCTGTTTTCCCCTCCCTAGATTCTGTTTTCCCCTCCCTAGATTCTGTTTTCCCATCCCTAGATTCTGTTTTCCCCTCCATAGATTCTGTTTTCCCCTCCATAGATTCTGTTTTCCCATCCCTAGATTCTGTTTTCCCCTCCATAGATTCTGTTTTCCCATCCATAGATTCTGTGTTTCCCTCTCTAGATTCTGTTTTCCCATCCCTAGATTCTGTTTTCCCATCCCTAGATTCTGTTTTCCCTCTCTAGATTCTGTTTTCCCCTCCCTAGATTCTGTTTTCCCATCCCTAGATTCTGTTTTCCCATCCCTAGATTCTGTTTTCCCATCCCTGGATTCTGTTTTCCCCTCCATAGATTCTGTTTTCCCATCCCTAGATTCTGTTTTCCCATCCCTAGATTCTGTTTTCCCATCCCTAGATTCTGTTTTCCCATCCCTAGATTCTGTTTTCCCCTCCATAGATTCTGTTTTCCCATCCCTAGATTCTGTTTTCCTCTCTCTAGATTCTGTTTTCCCATCCCTAGATTCTGTTTTCCCATCCGTAGATTCTGTTTTCCCATCCCTAGATTCTGTTTTCCCATCCATAGATTCTGTTTTCCCCTCCCTAGATTCTGTTTTCCCATCCCTAGATTCTGTTTTCCCCTCCCTAGATTCTGTTTTCCCATCCCTAGATTCTGATTTCCCATCCCTAGATTCTGTTTTCCCATCCCTAGATTCTGTTTTCCCATCCCTAGATTCTGTTTTCCCATCCATAGATTCTGTTTTCCCCTCCCTAGATTCTGTTTTCCCCTCCCTAGATTCTGTTTTCCCATCCCTAGATTCTGTTTTCCCATCCCTAGATTCTGTTTTCCCCTCCCTAGATTCTGTTTTCCCATCCCTAGATTCTGTTTTCCCATCCCTAGATTCTGTTTTCCCATCCCTAGATTCTGTTTTCCCATCCCTAGATTCTGTTTTCCCCTCACTAGATTCTGTTTTCCCCTCTCTAGATTCTGATTTCCCCTCCCTAGATTCTGTTTTCCCATCCCTAGATTCTGTTTTCCCATCCCTAGATTCTGTTTTCCCCTCCCTAGATTCTGTTTTCCCATCCCTAGATTCTGTTTCCCCTCCATAGATTCTGTTTTCCCCTCCATAGATTCTGTTTTCCCATCCCTAGATTCTGTTTTCCCCTCCATAGATTCTGTTTTCCCATCCATAGATTCTGTGTTTCCCTCTCTAGATTCTGTTTTCCCATCCCTAGATTCTGTTTTCCCATCCCTAGATTCTGTTTTCCCTCTCTAGATTCTGTTTTCCCCTCCCTAGATTCTGTTTTCCCATCCCTAGATTCTGTTTTCCCATCCCTAGATTCTGTTTTCCCATCCCTAGATTCTGTTTTCCCCTCTCTAGATTCTGTTTTCCCTCCCTAGATTCTGTTTTCCCATCCCTAGATTCTGTTTTCCCATCCCTAGATTCTGTTTTCCCATCCCTAGATTCTGTTTTCCCATCCCTAGATTCTGTTTTCCCCTCTCTAGATTCTGTTTTCCCCTCTCTAGATTCTGTTTTCCCCTCTCTAGATTCTGTTTTCCCCTCCATAGATTCTGTTTTCCCCTCCCTAGATTCTGTTTTCCCCTCAATAGATTCTGTTTTCCCATCCCTAGATTCTGTTTTCCCATCCCTAGATTCTGTTTTCCCCTCCCTAGATTCTGTTTTCCGCTCCCTAGATTCTGTTTTCCCCTCCCTAGATTCTGTTTTCCCATCCCTAGATTCTGTTTTCCCCTCCCTAGATTCTGTTTTCCCCTCCCTAGATTCTGTTTTCCCCTCCCTAGATTCTGTTTTCCCCTCCCTAGATTCTGTTTTCCCATCCCTAGATTCTGTTTTCCCCTCCCTAGATTCTGTTTTCCCCTCCCTAGATTCTGTTTTCCCCTCCCTAGATTCTGTTTTCCGCTCCCTAGATTCTGTTTTCCCCTCCATAGATTCTGTTTTCCCATCCCTAGATTCTGTTTTCCCCTCCATAGATTCTGTTTTCCCCTCCATAGATTCTGTTTTCCCATCCCTAGATTCTGTTTTCCCCTCCATAGATTCTGTTTTCCCATCCATAGATTCTGTGTTTCCCTCTCTAGATTCTGTTTTCCCATCCCTAGATTCTGTTTTCCCATCCCTAGATTCTGTTTTCCCATCCCTAGATTCTGTTTTCCCTCTCTAGATTCTGTTTTCCCCTCCCTAGATTCTGTTTTCCCATCCCTAGATTCTGTTTTCCCATCCCTAGATTCTGTTTTCCCATCCCTAGATTCTGTTTTCCCCTCCATAGATTCTGTTTTCCCATCCCTAGATTCTGTTTTCCCATCCCTAGATTCTGTTTTCCCATCCCTAGATTCTGTTTTCCCATCCCTAGATTCTGTTTTCCCATCCCTAGATTCTGTTTTCCCCTCCATAGATTCTGTTTTCCCATCCCTAGATTCTGTTTTCCCCTCTCTAGATTCTGTTTTCCCATCCCTAGATTCTGTTTTCCCATCCCTAGATTCTGTTTTCCCATCCCTAGATTCTGTTTTCCCATCCATAGATTCTGTTTTCCCCTCCCTAGATTCTGTTTTCCCATCCCTAGATTCTGTTTTCCCCTCCCTAGATTCTGTTTTCCCATCCCTAGATTCTGTTTTCCCATCCCTAGATTCTGTTTTCCCATCCCTAGATTCTGTTTTCCCATCCATAGATTCTGTTTTCCCCTCCCTAGATTCTGTTTTCCCCTCCCTAGATTCTGTTTTCCCATCCCTAGATTCTGTTTTCCGCTCCCTAGATTCTGTTTTCCCCTCCATAGATTCTGTTTTCCCATCCCTAGATTCTGTTTTCCCCTCCATAGATTCTGTTTTCCCCTCCATAGATTCTGTTTTCCCATCCCTAGATTCTGTTTTCCCCTCCATAGATTCTGTTTTCCCATCCATAGATTCTGTGTTTCCCTCTCTAGATTCTGTTTTCCCATCCCTAGATTCTGTTTTCCCATCCCTAGATTCTGTTTTCCCTCTCTAGATTCTGTTTTCCCCTCCCTAGATTCTGTTTTCCCATCCCTAGATTCTGTTTTCCCATCCCTAGATTCTGTTTTCCCATCCTAGATTCTGTTTTCCCCTCCATAGATTCTGTTTTCCCATCCCTAGATTCTGTTTTCCCATCCCTAGATTCTGTTTTCCCATCCCTAGATTCTGTTTTCCCATCCCTAGATTCTGTTTTCCCCTCCATAGATTCTGTTTTCCCATCCCTAGATTCTGTTTTCCCCTCTCTAGATTCTGTTTTCCATCCCTAGATTCTGTTTCCCATCCCTAGATTCTGTTTTCCCATCCCTAGATTCTGTTTTCCCATCCATAGATTCTGTTTTCCCCTCCCTAGATTCTGTTTTCCCATCCCTAGATTCTGTTTTCCCCTCCCTAGATTCTGTTTTCCCATCCCTAGATTCTGTTTTCCCATCCCTAGATTCTGTTTTCCCATCCCTAGATTCTGTTTTCCCATCCATAGATTCTGTTTTCCCCTCCCTAGATTCTGTTTTCCCCTCCCTAGATTCTGTTTTCCCATCCCTAGATTCTGTTTTCCCATCCCTAGATTCTGTTTTCCCCTCCCTAGATTCTGTTTTCCCATCCTAGATTCTGTTTTCCCATCCCTAGATTCTGTTGTCTGTTTTCCCATCCCTAGATTTGCTGTTAGCC
>NC_052322.1:48454385-48487786 GCF_016432855.1 Salvelinus namaycush
AACCAGACCATCCCTGGCACAGTGCTATATTAACCAGACCATCCCCTGGCATGACACAGTGCTATATTAACCAGACCATCCCATGGCACAGTGCTATATTAACCAGACCATCCCCTGGCATGACACAGTGCTATATTAACCAGACCATCCCCTGGCACAGTGCTATATTAACCAGACCATCCCCTGGCACAGTGCTATATTAACCAGACCATCCCCTGGCACAGTGCTATATTAACCAGACCATCCCCTGGCATGGCACAGTGCTATATTAACCAGACCATCCATGACACAGTGCTATATTAACCAGACCATCTCCTGGCATGACACAGTGCTATATTAACCAGACCATCCCCTGGCATGGCACAGTGCTATATTAACCAGACCATCTCCTGGCATGGCACAGTGCTATATTAACCAGACCATCTCCTGGCATGGCACAGTGCTATATTAACCAGACCATCTCCTGGCATGGCACAGTGCTATATTAACCAGACCATCCCCTGGCATGGCACAGTGCTACATTAACCAGACCATCCCCTGGCACAGTGCTATATTAACCAGACCATCCCCTGCATGGCACAGTGCTATATTAACCAGACCATCTCCTGGCACAGTGCTATATTAACCAGACCATCTCCTGGCATGACACAGTGCTATATTAACCAGACCATCCCCTGGCATGGCACAGTGCTACATTAACCAGACCATCTCCTGGCATGACACAGTGCTATATTAACCAGACCATCCCCTGGCATGACACAGTGCTATATTAACCAGACCATCTCCTGGCAAGACACAGTGTTATATTAACCAGACCATCTCCTGGCATGGCACAGTGCTATATTAACCAGACCATCCCCTGGCATGGCACAGTGCTATATTAACCAGACCATCCCCTGGCACAGTGCTATATTAACCAGACCATCTCCTGGCACAGTGCTATATTAACCAGACCATCTCCTGGCATGGCACAGTGCTATATTAACCAGACCATCTCCTGGCACAGTGCTATATTAACCAGACCATCTCCTGGCATGACACAGTGCTATATTAACCAGACCATCCCCTGGCAAGACACAGTGTTATATTAACCAGACCATCTCCTGGCATGGCACAGTGCTATATTAACCAGACCATCCCCTGGCATGGCACAGTGCTATATTAACCAGACCATCCCCTGGCACAGTGCTATATTAACCAGACCATCCCCTGGCATGACATAGTGCTATATTAACCAGACCATCCCCTGGCATGACACAGTGCTATATTAACCAGACCATCCCCTGGCATGACATAGTGCTATATTAACCAGACCATCCCCTGGCATGGCACAGTGCTATATTAACCAGACCATCTCCTGGCATGGTACAGTGCTATATTAACCAGACCATCTCCTGGCATGGCACAGTGCTATATTAACCAGACCATCCCCTGGCATGGCACAGTGCTATATTAACCAGACCATCCCCTGGCATGGCACAGTGCTATATTAACCAGACCATCTCCTGGCATGGCACAGTGCTATATTAACCAGACCATCCCCTGGCATGACACAGTGCTATATTAACCAGACCATCCCCTGGCATGACACAGTGCTATATTAACCAGACCATCCCCTGGCATGGCACAGTGCTATATTAACCAGACCATCCCCTGGCATGACACAGTGCTATATTAACCAGACCATCTCCTGGCATGGCACAGTGCTATATTAACCAGACCATCCCCTGGCATGACACAGTGCTATATTAACCAGACCATCCCCTGGCATGGCACAGTGCTATATTAACCAGACCATCCCCTGGCATGACACAGTGCTATATTAACCAGACCATCTCCTGGCATGGCACAGTGCTATATTAACCAGACCATCCCCTGGCATGACACAGTGCTATATTAACCAGACCATCCCCTGGCATGGCACAGTGCTATATTAACCAGACCATCCCCTGGCACAGTGCTATATTAACCAGACCATCCCCTGGCATGGCACAGTGCTATATTAACCAGACCATCCCCTGGCATGACACAGTGCTATATTAACCAGACCATCTCCTGGCATGACACAGTGCTATATTAACCAGACCATCCCCTGGCATGTCACAGTGCTATATTAACCAGACCATCCCCTGGCATGGCACAGTGCTATATTAACCAGACCATCCCCTGGCATGGCACAGTGCTATATTAACCAGACCATCCCCTGGCATGGCACAGTGCTATATTAACCAGACCATCCCCTGGCATGGCACAGTGCTATATTAACCAGACCATCCCATGGCACAGTGCTATATTAACCAGACCATCCCCTGACATGGCACAGTGCTATATTAACCAGACCATCCCCTGGCATGACACAGTGCTATATTAACCAGACCATCCCCTGGCATGTCACAGTGCTATATTAACCAGACCATCCCCTGGCATGGCACAGTGCTATATTAACCAGACCATCCCCTGGCATGGCACAGTGCTATATTAACCAGACCATCCCCTGGCACAGTGCTATATTAACCAGACCATCCCCTGGCATGGCACAGTGCTATATTAACCAGACCATCCCCTGGCATGGCACAGTGCTATATTAACCAGACCATCCCCTGGCATGGCACAGTGCTATATTAACCAGACCATCTCCTGGCATGACACAGTGCTATATTAACCAGACCATCCCCTGGCATGGCACAGTGCTATATTAACCAGACCATCCCCTGGCATGGCACAGTGCTATATTAACCAGACCATCCCCTGGCATGGCACAGTGCTATATTAACCAGACCATCCCCTGGCATGCCACAGTGCTATATTAACTAGACCATCCCCTGGCATGGCACAGTGCTATATTAACCAGACCATCCCCTGGCACAGTGCTATATTAACCAGACCATCCCCTGGCACAGTGCTATATTAACCAGACCATCCCCTGGCATGGCACAGTGCTATATTAACCAGACCATCCCATGACACAGTGCTATATTAACCAGACCATCTCCTGGCATGACACAGTGCTATATTAACCAGACCATCCCCTGGCACAGTGCTATATTAACCAGACCATCCCATGGCACAGTGCTATATTAACCAGAACATCCCCTGGCACAGTGCTATATTAACCAGACCATCCCCTGGCATGGCACAGTGCTATATTAACCAGACCATCCCCTGGCACAGTGCTATATTAACCAGACCATCCCCTGGCATGACACAGTGCAATATTAACCAGACCATCCCCTGGCATGACACAGTGCTATATTAACCAGACCATCTCCTGGCATGGCACAGTGCTATATTAACCAGACCATCCCCTGGCATGGCACAGTGCTATATTAACCAGACCATCCCCTGGCATGGCACAGTGCTATATTAACCAGACCATCCCCTGGCATGACACAGTGCTATATTAACCAGACCATCTCCTGGCATGGCACAGTGCTATATTAACCAGACCATCTCCTGGCATGACACAGTGTTATATTAACCAGACCATCCCCTGGCATGGCACAGTGCTATATTAACCAGACCATCCCCTGGCATGACACAGTGCTATATTAACCAGACCATCTCCTGGCATGGCACAGTGCTATATTAACCAGACCATCCCCTGGCATGGCACAGTGCTATATTAACCAGACCATCTCCTGGCATGACACAGTGTTATATTAACCAGACCATCCCCTGGCATGACACAGTGCTATATTAACCAGACCATCCCCTGGCACAGTGCTATATTAACCAGACCATCTCCTGGCACAGTGCTATATTAACCAGACCATCCCCTGGCATGGCACAGTGCTACATTAACCAGACCATCCCCTGGCACAGTGCTATATTAACCAGACCATCCCCTGGCATGGCACAGTGCTATATTAACCAGACCATCTCCTGGCACAGTGCTATATTAACCAGACCATCCCCTGGTACAGTGCTATATTAACCAGACCATCTCCTGGCATGACACAGTGCTATATTAACCAGACCATCCCCTGGCATGACACAGTGCTATATTAACCAGACCATCTCCTGGCATGGCACAGTGCTACATTAACCAGACCATCTCCTGGCATGACACAGTGCTATATTAACCAGACCATCCCCTGGCATGACACAGTGCTATATTAACCAGACCATCTCCTGGCAAGACACAGTGTTATATTAACCAGACCATCTCCTGGCATGGCACAGTGCTATATTAACCAGACCATCCCCTGGCATGGCACAGTGCTATATTAACCAGACCATCCCCTGGCACAGTGCTATATTAACCAGACCATCCCCTGGCATGACATAGTGCTATATTAACCAGACCATCCCCTGGCATGACACAGTGCTATATTAACCAGACCATCCCCTGGCATGACATAGTGCTATATTAACCAGACCATCCCCTGGCATGGCACAGTGCTATATTAACCAGACCATCTCCTGGCATGGTACAGTGCTATATTAACCAGACCATCTCCTGGCATGGCACAGTGCTATATTAACCAGACCATCCCCTGGCATGGCACAGTGCTATATTAACCAGACCATCCCCTGGCATGGCACAGTGCTATATTAACCAGACCATCTCCTGGCATGGCACAGTGCTATATTAACCAGACCATCCCCTGGCATGACACAGTGCTATATTAACCAGACCATCCCCTGGCATGACACAGTGCTATATTAACCAGACCATCCCCTGGCATGGCACAGTGCTATATTAACCAGACCATCCCCTGGCATGACACAGTGCTATATTAACCAGACCATCTCCTGGCATGGCACAGTGCTATATTAACCAGACCATCCCCTGGCATGACACAGTGCTATATTAACCAGACCATCCCCTGGCATGGCACAGTGCTATATTAACCAGACCATCCCCTGGCATGACACAGTGCTATATTAACCAGACCATCTCCTGGCATGGCACAGTGCTATATTAACCAGACCATCCCCTGGCATGACACAGTGCTATATTAACCAGACCATCCCCTGGCATGGCACAGTGCTATATTAACCAGACCATCCCCTGGCACAGTGCTATATTAACCAGACCATCCCCTGGCATGGCACAGTGCTATATTAACCAGACCATCCCCTGGCATGACACAGTGCTATATTAACCAGACCATCTCCTGGCATGACACAGTGCTATATTAACCAGACCATCCCCTGGCATGTCACAGTGCTATATTAACCAGACCATCCCCTGGCATGGCACAGTGCTATATTAACCAGACCATCCCCTGGCATGGCACAGTGCTATATTAACCAGACCATCCCCTGGCATGGCACAGTGCTATATTAACCAGACCATCCCCTGGCATGGCACAGTGCTATATTAACCAGACCATCCCATGGCACAGTGCTATATTAACCAGACCATCCCCTGACATGGCACAGTGCTATATTAACCAGACCATCCCCTGGCATGACACAGTGCTATATTAACCAGACCATCCCCTGGCATGTCACAGTGCTATATTAACCAGACCATCCCCTGGCATGGCACAGTGCTATATTAACCAGACCATCCCCTGGCATGGCACAGTGCTATATTAACCAGACCATCCCCTGGCACAGTGCTATATTAACCAGACCATCCCCTGGCATGGCACAGTGCTATATTAACCAGACCATCCCCTGGCATGGCACAGTGCTATATTAACCAGACCATCCCCTGGCATGGCACAGTGCTATATTAACCAGACCATCTCCTGGCATGACACAGTGCTATATTAACCAGACCATCCCCTGGCATGGCACAGTGCTATATTAACCAGACCATCCCCTGGCATGGCACAGTGCTATATTAACCAGACCATCCCCTGGCATGGCACAGTGCTATATTAACCAGACCATCCCCTGGCATGCCACAGTGCTATATTAACTAGACCATCCCCTGGCATGGCACAGTGCTATATTAACCAGACCATCCCCTGGCACAGTGCTATATTAACCAGACCATCCCCTGGCACAGTGCTATATTAACCAGACCATCCCCTGGCACAGTGCTATATTAACCAGACCATCTCCTGGCATGACACAGTGCTATATTAACCAGACCATCCCCTGGCATGACACAGTGCTATATTAACCAGACCATCCCCTGGCATGGCACAGTGCTATATTAACCAGACCATCCCCTGGCATGGCACAGTGCTATATTAACCAGACCATCCCCTGGCATGGCACAGTGCTATATTAACCAGACCATCCCCTGGCATGGCACAGTGCTATATTAACCAGACCATCCCCTGGCACAGTGCTATATTAACCAGACCATCCCCTGGCACAGTGCTATATTAACCAGACCATCCCCTGGCACAGTGCTATATTAACCAGACCATCCCCTGGCATGACACAGTGCTATATTAACCAGACCATCCCCTGGCATGACACAGTGCTATTTTAACACACTGGGCAAACAGGCCCAACCCCCACTCTTACACGAGCCCAAGCCAATGACATGTACCAGATGCTCAGCAGGCTCTGCTCACACTTACTGGCCTGAGGCCCAACCACGACCAACAACATTGGACACTTTATGGAACACAAAGCCTTCACTATCTCATCCTGGAATATCCAAGGCCTGAGGTCATCTGCATTTGGCCTAAAGAGCAGGAACCTGGACTACAATATAGAGGCAATGGACCCACTGGTTGCCCTTTAGGTGCCTTTTGGCAGTAGATAACCTAAACAGTATATTTGACCTCTCAGCTTCCCTATCAAATCGAAACATTTCAAACAGAAAACTGGAGAAAAGGAACAACAATGACAAATGGTTTGATGAAGAATGCAACTACCTAAGAAATAAATGGAAAAGCCTGTCCAACCACAAACAAAGAGACCCAGAAAACCTGAGTCTACGCCTTCACTATGGTGAATCACTGAAACAATACAGAAATACACTACGGAAAAAGAAGGAACAGCACGTAGGTAAGGACCAACGCTGGGAGATGAGAAGCAAGTACAGGGAGTGAACATTTAATGGATAAGAGACAAGAAACAAACAATGACAGTTTGCCTGGACAAGGGAAAACGTAACAACATCAATGCTGACACAGTGAACAAACTGAGGAGCAGACAGATATAGAGGGGCAATTTACAAAGTAATGGAGTACAGGTGAGTCCAATATTGCGCAGATGCGCGTAATAATGGTGACAGGTGTGCGTAATGGACGAATATGGGAGCTGTGGTGAAGCGATGCTTGAGGTCCAGAAACGCCCGGTCAGCAGCTGGGGACCACATGAACGGAACCTTGGGAGAGGTGAGCCCAGAAAGGGTGGAAGCCAGGGTGCTGTAACCTTGGATAAACCGGCAATAGAAATGGGAAAATCCCAGAAAGTGTTGCAGCTGCACTCTGGACATGGGTTGGGGCCAATCCACCACTGCTCTCACCTTTTCGGGATCCATCTGCACATTACCCGCAGCGATGACGTAACCAAGGAAGGAGATGGTGGAGAAATGGAATTTGCACTTTTTTGCACGGACGTGTTCTTGGGGTGAGCGGGAGAAAAACGAGCATGTCGTCGAGGTAGACGAACACGAACCGATTCAACATGTTGCGGAGAACGTCGTTAACCAGCGTCTGGAATACAGCTGGAGCTTTGGTCAGACTAAATGGCATAACCAGATATTTTTAGTGTCCGCTGGCCGGCAGGGGAGGCAGAAGGACGGATACACCCTGCAGCCAGGGAGTCCTTGATGTAGGTCCCCATAACCTTGGTCTCCGGACCCAACAGTGAATACAGTCGTCCTTGGGGTGGAATGGTGGGAGAAGATCGATCTCACAGTCATAGGGTTGATGTGGAGGAAGCGAAGTGGCCCGGGCCTTGCTGAAAACCCCCACGGAGGTCCTGGTACTCCGTGGGAACAGCGGAGAGGTCTGAGGCTACTTCTGAGCCCACAGGAAGACGTCCCGTGGCAGGCTGCATCGACTTCAGGCAATGGGCGTGGCCGAACGGGCTCCAACCCATGAAAGAGAGAGAGAGCGAGAGAGAGAGAGAGAGAGAGAGAGAGAGAGAGAGGAGGAGAGTATGAGAGTTTCAAGACTTAAAAACTTAAAAAATACAGTGTGATACATTTTGGGATTAATGAAAGAAATACCAAAAGATCGTTTTTGAGTGGAATTTCCTGTAAACTGGAGGAAGAGGGGGAGGATAGACAGGAAATGGAACAGGGTTAATTCCACGTGGTCACATGGTTAAAACAGATACAGCTCAAAGGGTTAAGGTTAGGTATTAATTCAGTAGTGGTTAAGGTTAGGGCTATGGTTTTCTTCATGCCAGTCTCTCATCAGACTTCAGACCACTTCAAACACAACCTCAACCACACTACACCACTGCCCTCTGGTGGCTGCATTACATCAACCACACTACACCACTGCCCTCTGGTGGCTGCATTACCTCAACCACACTACACCACTGCCCTCTGGTGGCTGCATTACCTCAACCACACTACACCACTGCCCTCTGGTGGCTGCATTACATCAACCACACTACACCACTGCCCTCTGGTGGCTGCATTACCTCAACCACACTACACCACTGCCCTCTGGTGGCTGCATTACATCAACCACACTACACCACTGCCCTCTGGTGGCTGCATTACATGTGTTCACTACCTCATTTAGCCATTAGATGGTGCCATTTACATGAAACTACAGCTATCTGGTGTCCTTTTGACGTCTCATGAGAAATGATAACTTGGTATTTTTTATTTGTATTTATTATTTATTACGGATACCCACACTCGTCCTGGGGTCCAGCAAAATTAAGGAAGTTATACATTTTTAAAAACATTCCAATACATTCAACAGAGATTTCACAAGTGTGGAGGTTGGTGTCAAAATAATGCTAATTACACAACCTGCCCAGCTAACACATGACGTTCAGGGAACCATATGTGTCTGAGGTGGGAATATCAGTTCTATCTTTTTCAATGCAAAAACACATATCATAGCTTAAACTAACAGGATTTTTATGGAGATGTTTTTAATTATGTTCATTTGACTTCCGGGGGGGAAAAACTCTGTTTTCTCACACAAAGCCTTTGGAAATGTTGCACAACAGGAACACTAAAATGAACAGCTATGACTTTTTTTTAAAAACATGTCATGGTAGCTCCATTGTCACGCCCTGACCTTAGAGATCCTTTTTATGTCTCTATTTTGGTTTGGTCAGGGCGTGAGTTGGGGTGGGCATTCTATGTGTTGTGTTCTATGTTTTCTTTTCTGTGTGTTTGGTCGGGTGTGGTTCTCAATCAGAGGCAGCTGTTTATCGTTGTCTCTGATTGAGAACCATACTTAGGTAGCCTTTTCCCACCTGTCTTTGTGTCTGTACCAGACAGGACTGTTTCGTTTCATTTCTCTTTGTTATTTTGTTTTGTGTTCTGTTTTTAATAAATTAACATGAACACTTACCACGCTGCGCTTTGGTCCGACTACTCTTCATCTGACGACGAAAATCGTTATATCCATCCCGGTGGCGCAGTGGACTAAATGGATAGACCAGAGCATCATAGGTTCAAATCTCACTAATGCCACAATAAAAGTACACATGTTGTCATGATTAATGCCTAAGCAAATTCATTTCCATGTGTCCTGTGTGCTGGGAGTTCAGAACTGTTCAACTAAGCTAGCAGTGTTATTGAAACATTGTCTCAGAATTAACTCTAAATAACCTATAATTTCCATTAATGAAACCTCCCAGGAAAACATTCAAGGAACCATAGTATAACATTCTCAGAACCTCCCTGAAACCATAGTAAAATGTTCTCAGAACCTCCCTGAAACCATAGTAAAACGTTCTCAGAACCTCCCTGAAACCATAGTAAAATGTTCTCAGAACCTCCCTGAAACCATAGTAAAATGTTCTCAGAACCTCCCTGAAACCATAGTAAAATGTTCTCAGAACCTCCCTGAAACCATAGTAAAATGTTCTCAGAACCTCCCTGAAACCATAGTAAAACGTTCTCAGAACCTCCCTGAAACCATAGTAAAATGTTCTCAGAACCTCCCTGAAACCATAGTAAAATGTTCTCAGAACCTCCCTGAAACCATAGTAAAATGTTCTCAGAACCTCCCTGAAACCATAGTAAAACGTTCTCAGAACCTCCCTGAAACCATAGTAAAATGTTCTCAGAACCTCCCTGAAACCATAGTAAAACGTTCTCAGAACCTCCCTGAAACCATAGTAAAACGTTCTCAGAACCTCCCTGAAACCATAGTAAAACGTTCTCAGAACCTCCCTGAAACCATGGTAAAATGTTCTCAGAACCTCCCTGAAACCATAGTAAAATGTTCTCAGAACCTCCCTGAAACCATAGT
Source organism: Salvelinus namaycush (assembly GCF_016432855.1). Taxonomy (NCBI): domain Eukaryota; kingdom Metazoa; phylum Chordata; class Actinopteri; order Salmoniformes; family Salmonidae; genus Salvelinus; species Salvelinus namaycush. The sequence goes on from NC_052322.1 coordinate 48,464,702, forward strand.
AAAATGTTCTCAGAACCTCCCTGAAACCATAGTAAAATGTTCTCAGAACCTCCCTGAAACCTAAAAATGAATGTTCCCAGAAACATATGACTTTGTTCCCAGAACCAATGGGAAGCCAAAAAGGGATCAAGCCATTGCCTGAATTATCTCTGTCTCTGACTCGTGTGTGTTTCAGTGTTTTAGGCCAGACAGTTAAGTGTCTAATAACAGTTAGTTGGACGTTGTGTGTCTCCTCTCTATGGTGATGATATTGATGTTGAATTATTCACACTAAAAGTGACGCCGGTTTGCGTACCAAATGGCATTCTAGTCCCTTTATAGTGCACTACTGTTGAACTGGGCCCAGAGGGTAAATACTGTGCCATTTGAGGCTTAACCCCTAGCCACCCACTAGGACTGGGAGTTATCTACTAGTAGAAATGTAATGTGGATGTAAACATTGTTTTAAACACACAATAGGCTTTAGATCACCACTGGTAACAGATCACCACTGGTAACAGACATTAGATCACCACTGGTAACAGATCACCACTGGTAACAGACATTAGAGCACCACTGGTAACAGATCACCACTGGTAACAGACATTAGATCACCACTGGTAACAGACATTAGATCACCACTGGTAACAGATCACCACTGGTAACAGACATTAGAGCACCACTGGTAACAGACATTAGATCACCACTGGTAACAGATCACCACTGGTAACAGACATTAGATCACCACTGGTAACAGATCACCACTGGTAACAGACATTAGATCACCACTGGTAACAGATCACCACTGGTAACAGACATTAGATCACCACTGGTAACAGATCACCACTGGTAACAGACATTAGATCACCACTGGTAACAGGCATTAGATCACCACTGGTAACAGACATTAGAGCACCACTGGTAACAGACATTAGAGCACCACTGGTAACAGACATTAGAGCACCACTGGTAACAGACATTAGATCACCACTGGTAACAGACATTAGAGCAGCACTGGTAACAGACATTAGATCACCACTGGTAACAGACATTAGAGCACCACTGGTAACAGACATTAGAGCACCACTGGTAACAGACATTAGATCATCACTGGTAACAGACATTAGAGCACCACTGGTAACAGACATTAGATCACCACTGGTAACAGACATTAGAGCACCACTGGTAACAGACATTAGATCACCACTGGTAACAGACAATAGAGCACCACTGGTAACAGACATTAGAGCACCACTGGTAACAGACATTAGATCACCACTGGTAACAGATCACCACTGGTAACAGACATTAGAGCACCACTGGTAACAGACATTAGAGCACCACTGGTAACAGACATTAGAGCACCACTGGTAACAGATCACCACTGGTAACAGACATTAGATCACCACTGGTAACAGACATTAGAGCACCACTGGTAACAGAGCACCACTGGTAACAGACATTAGATCACCACTGGTAACAGACATTAGATCACCACTGGTAACAGATCACCACTGGTATCAGACATTAGAACACCACTGGTAACAGACATTAGAGCACCACTGGTAACAGACATTAGATCACCACTGGTAACAGAGCACCACTGGTAACAGACATTAGATCACCACTGGTAACAGATCACCACTGGTAACAGACATTAGAGCACCACTGGTAACAGACATTAGAGCACCACTGGTAACAGACATTAGAGCACCACTGGTAACAGAGCACCACTGGTAACAGACATTAGATCACCACTGGTAACAGATCACCACTGGTAACAGACATTAGAGCACCACTGGTAACAGACATTAGAGCACCACTGGTAACAGACATTAGAGCACCACTGGTAACAGACATTAGATCACCACTGGTAACAGACAATAGAGCACCACTGGTAACAGACATTAGATCACCACTGGTAACAGATCACCACTGGTAACAGACATTAGAGCACCACTGGTAACAGACATTAGAGCACCACTGGTAACAGACATTAGAGCACCACTGGTAACAGACATTAGAGCACCACTGGTAACAGACATTAGAGCACCACTGGTAACAGATCACCACTGGTAACATACATTAGATCACCACTGGTAACATACATTAGATCACCACTGGTAACAGAGCACCACTGGTAACAGACATTAGATCACCACTGGTAACAGATCACCACTGGTATCAGACATTAGAACACCACTGGTAACAGACATTAGATCACCACTGGTAACAGACATTAGATCACCACTGGTAACAGACATTAGATCACCACTGGTAACAGACATTAGATCACCACTGGTAACAGGCATTAGAGCACCACTGGTAACAGATCACCACTGGTAACAGACATTAGAGCACCACTGGTAACAGACATTAGATCACCACTGGTAACAGACATTAGAGCACCACTGGTAACAGACATTAGAGCACCACTGGTAACAGACATTAGATCACCACTGGTAACAGACATTAGATCACCACTGGTAACAGATCACCACTGGTAACAGACAATAGAGCACCACTGGTAACAGATCACCACTGGTAACAGATAATAGAGCACCACTGGTAACAGATCACCACTGGTAACAGACATTAGAGCACCACTGGTAACAGACAATAGAGCACCACTGGTAACAGACATTAGATCACCACTGGTAACAGACATTAGATCACCACTGGTAACAGACATTAGAGCACCACTGGTAACAGACATTAGATCACCACTGGTAACAGATCACCACTGGTAACAGACATTAGAGCACCACTGGTAACAGACATTAGATCACCACTGGTAACAGACATTAGATCACCACTGGTAACAGACATTAGATCACCACTGGTAACAGACATTAGATCATCACTGGTAACAGACATTAGATCACCACTGGTAACAGATCACCACTGGTAACAGATCACCACTGGTAACAGACATTAGAGCACCACTGGTAACAGACATTAGATCACCACTGGTAACAGACATTAGATCACCACTGGTAACAGACATTAGATCACCACTGGTAACAGACATTAGATCAATATCAACTGGTTATATTATATCATGGAACACCATCTGTAATATCAACTGGTTATATTATATCATGGAACACCATCTGTATTATCAACTGGTTATATTATATCATGGAACACCATCTGTAATATCAACTGGTTATATTATATCATGGAACACCATCTGTAATATCAACTGGTTATATTATATCATGGAACACCATCTGTAACATCAACTGGTTATATTATATCATGGAACACCATCTGTATTATCAACTGGTTATATTATATCATGGAACACCATCTGTAACATCAACTGGTTATATTATATCATGGAACACCATCTGTAATATCAACTGGTTATATTATATCATGGAACACCATCTGTAATATCAACTGGTTATATTATAAAATGGAACACCATTTGTATTATCAACTGGTTATATTATATCATGGAACACCATCTATAATATCAACTGGTTATATTATAAAATGGAACACCATTTGTATTATCAACTGGTTATATTATATCATGGAACACCATCTGTAATATCAACTGGTTATATTATATCATGGAACACCATCTGTAATATCAACTGGTTATATTATATCATGGAACACCATCTATAATATCAACTGGTTATATTATATCATGGAACACCATCTGTAATATCAACTGGTTATATTATATCATGGAACACCATTTGTATTATCAACTGGTTATATTATATCATGGAACACCATCTGTAATATCAACTGGTTATATTATATCATGGAACACCATCTGTAATATCAACTGGTTATATTATATCATGGAACACCATCTGTAATATCAACTGGTTATATTATATCATGGAACACCATCTGTAATATCAACTGGTTATATTATAAAATGGAACACAATTTTTGGTGACTACATGATTCCATATGTGTTATTTCATAGTTTATGTCTTCACTATATATTCTACAATGTAGAAAATAGTAAAAATAAAGAAAAACCCTGGAATGAGTAGATGTGTCCAAACTGTTGACTGGTACTATACATCTGGGGAGTGTCTAGGTGTAAATGTGTCATCACTAAATTGTAATATCCCAGTTGTGTATAATCCCCTGCATGTGATGTAGAGTATTATGTCAAATTAGAAGAATTTAATATTTTAAATCCAGGTCCAAATAGCTTCTATTATTTTGGCGACTTCAACATCAACTGGCAAACCTGGCAGAAATAGGCTTAAAACAGTCATTCCTGTCAAATGGTTGATGGGCCCAGCAGAATTACCAGAAACAGACTGATACAAACTCTGATATTCAGGAAACACAGAGGATTGAATGACAAAAGCATCCAATCTAGTGACAGGATTATCTGATCACAATATTACATTCATTGTAAGTAAATTATCGAAGAAACACTGGTGGAAATCAAAAGCCAATGAAGTGTTACATCCCAAAGAAAGATTTGCCAGTTTGGGGAAATTTAAGGTAAATGTACTATCAAATGAACAAAATCAATTCATGTCGGTTCTCCGGTCCAACAGTAGGTGACTCCATGAGGCAACTAATGAAAGGTAACAAAGGTAACTGAACTAAATGCCTATCGCCCCGTCTCTGTTCTGTTATCATCTCTGACTTAGCTGACACCCTCGACCCACTTCAGTACCGCCCCAATAGATCCACAGACGACGCAATCGCACTGCCCTAACCCATCTGGACAAGAGGAATACCTATGTAAGAATGCTGTTCATTGACTAAACCTCAGCATTCAATACCATAGTACCCTCCAAGCTCATCATTAAGCTGGAGGCCCTGGGTCTGAACCTCGACCCTGTGCAACTGGGTCCTGGACTTCTTGACGGGCTGCCCCCAGGTGGTGAAGGTAGGAAACAACACAGAAATGTCCTCTGGTCTGATGAAACAAAAATAGAACTGTTTGGCCATAATGACCATCGTTATGTTTGGAGGAAAAAGGGGGAGGCTTGCAAGCCGAAGAACCCCATCCCAACCGTGAAGCACGGGGGTGGCAGCATCATGTTGTGGGGGTGCTTTGCTGCAGGAGGGACTGGTGCACTTCACAAAATAGATGGCATCATGAGGAGAGAAAATTATGTGGATATATTGAAGCAACATCTCAAGACATCAGTCAGGAAGTTAAAGCTTGGTCGCAAATGGGTCTTCCAAATGGACAATGACCCCAAGCATACTTCCAAAGTTGTGGCAAAATGGCTTAAGGAAAACAAAGTCAAGGTATTGGAGTGGCCATCACAAAGCCCTGACCTCAGTCCTATAGAAAATGTGTGGGCAGAACTGAAAAAAGCCTGTGCGAGCAAGGAGGCCGACAAACCTAACTCAGTTACACCAGCTCTGTCAGGAGGAATGGGCCAAAATTCACCCAACTTATTGTGGGAAGCTTGTGGAAGGCTACCCGAAATAATTTAAAGGCAATCCTACCAAATACTAATTGAGTGTATGTAAACTTCTGACCCACTGGGAATGTGATGAAAGAAATAAAAAGCTTAAATAAATAATTCTCTCTACTATTATTCTGACATTTCACATTCTTAAAATAAAGTGGTGATCCTAACTGACCTAAGACAGGGAATTTTTACTATGATTAAATGTCAGGAATTGTGAAAAACTGAGTTCAAATGTAATTGGCTAAGGTGTATGTAAACTTCCGACTTCAACTATACCTGCCCTCCAGGACTTAAACCACCCATTGGCCTGTTTACCCCGCTATCAGCCAGAAGGAGAGGTCAGTACAGGTGCATCAAAGCTGGGACCAAGAGACTGAAAAACAGTTTCGATCTTAAGGCCATCAAACTTAAATAGCCATCACCAGCTGGCTTCCACCCAGTTACGCAACCCTACACCTTAGAGGCTGCTGCCCTATATACATAGACGTGGAATCACTGGCCACTTTAATAATGTTTAAAGTCTAGTAATTAATCACTTTAAAACCACCTATTCACAAGACAGATTTAATTTAGACACCGTAACAGTGACATACTGGTCAAGCCTTTCGCCCAGCTGATCAATCTGTCAATAAGAACTAACAAGTTTCCAATGTCCATTTAAATCAATTCAATCAAAGGTACCGGAGAAAGTTGTTGCAGAGCAATTAATGGCCTACTTGGAGGACAATGATCAAAGGTGAGCAAATCAAGCAGATTCCAAATACTTTGGAATCAATTTAGACTCAAATTAAGTTTGATAAACATGCACTAACGCCAACGGTAGAATTACAATGTGCAGGACAGCACTTTCTCAGTCAACCTTCAATGTGAAAGGAGTACGACTCTGGAATTTGCGTTAGTACCATGGCACAGTTTGAACAGGAATCGCAGTCCAATGGTCTCTATTTTCACAAAACGGCCGTCTTGCAGAATGGAAACCATGCAGAGGAACCTTGACTGGGCTAGGGGGAGGCTGGTCAATGTTGGCTGGGTTTACTGTAGGGGGAGGCTGGTCAATGTTGGCTGGGTTTACTGTAGGGGAGGCTGATCAATGTTGGCTGGGTTTACTGTAGGGGGAGGCTGATCAATGTTGGCTGGGTTTACTGTAGGGGGAGGCTGATCAATGTTGGCTGGGTTTACTGTAGGGGGAGGCTGATCAATGTTGGCTGGGTTTACTGTAGGGGGAGGCTGGTCAATGTTGGCTGGGTTTACTGTAGGGGAGGCTGATCAATGTTGGCTGGGTTTACTGTAGGGGGAGGCTGATCAATGTTGGCTGGGTTTACTGTAGGGGGAGGCTGATCAATGTTGGCTGGGTTTACTGTAGGGGGAGGCTGATCAATGTTGGCTGGGTTTACTGTAGGGGGAGGCTGGTCAATGTTGGCTGGGTTTACTGTAGGGGGAGGCTGATCAATGTTGGCTGGGTTTACTGTAGGGGGAGGCTGATCAATGTTGGCTGGGTTTACTGTAGGGGGAGGCTGGTCAATGTTGGCTGGGTTTACTGTAGGGGGAGGCTGATCAATGTTGGCTGGGTTTACTGTAGGGGGAGGCTGATCAATGTTGGCTGGGTTTACTGTTGGGGGAGGCTGGTCAATGTTGGCTGGGTTTACTGTAGGGGGAGGCTGGTCAATGTTGGCTGGGTTTACTGTAGGGGAGGCTGATCAATGTTGGCTGGGTTTACTGTAGGGGGAGGCTGGTCAATGTTGGCTGGGTTTACTGTTGGGGGAGGCTGATAAATGCTGGCTGGGTTTACTGTAGGGGGAGGCTGGTCAATGTTGGCTGGGTTTACTGTAGGGGAGGCTGATCAATGTTGGCTGGGTTTACTGTAGGGGGAGGCTGGTCAATGTTGGCTGGGTTTACTGTAGGGGGAGGCTGGTCAATGTTGGCTGGGTTTACTGTAGGGGAGGCTGATCAATGTTGGCTGGGTTTACTGTAGGGGGAGGCTGGTCAATGTTGGCTGGGTTTACTGTTGGGGGAGGCTGGTCAATGTTGGCTGGGTTTACTGTAGGGGGAGGCTGGTCAATGTTGGCTGGGTTTACTGTAGGGGAGGCTGATCAATGTTGGCTGGGTTTACTGTAGGGGGAGGCTGGTCAATGTTGGCTGGGTTTACTGTTGGGGGAGGCTGATAAATGCTGGCTGGGTTTACTGTAGGGGGAGGCTGATCAATGCTGGCTGGGTTTACTGTAGGGGGAGGCTGATCAATGTTGGCTGGGTTTACTGTAGGGGGAGGCTGATCAATGTTGGCTGGGTTTACTGTAGGGGGAGGCTGGTCAATGTTGGCTGGGTTTACTGTAGGGGGAGGCTGATCAATGTTGGCTTGGTTTACTGTAGGGGGAGGCTGATCAATGTTGGCTGGGTTTACTGTAGGGGGAGGCTGATCAATGTTGGCTTGGTTTACTGTAGGGGGAGGCTGGTCAATGTTGGCTGGGTTTACTGTAGGGGGAGGCTGGTCAATGTTGGCTGGGTTTACTGTAGGGGGAGGCTGGTCAATGTTGGCTGGGTTTACTGTAGGGGGAGGCTGGTCAATGTTGGCTGGGTTTACTGTAGGGGGAGGCTGATCAATGTTGGCTGGGTTTACTGTAGGGGGAGGCTGGTCAATGTTGGCTGGGTTTACTGTAGGGGGAGGCTGGTCAATGTTGGCTGGGTTTACTGTAGGGGGAGGCTGGTCAATGTTGGCTGGGTTTACTGTAGGGGGAGGCTGGTCAATGTTGGCTGGGTTTACTGTAGGGGCAGGCTGATCAATGTTGGCTGGGTTTACTGTAGGGGGAGGCTGGTCAATGTTGGCTGGGTTTACTGTAGGGGAGGCTGATCAATGTTGGCTGGGTTTACTGTAGGGGGAGGCTGATCAATGTTGGCTGGGTTTACTGTAGGGGGAGGCTGATCAATGTTGGCTGGGTTTACTGTAGGGGGAAGCTGATCAATGTTGGCTGGGTTTACTGTAGGGGGAGGCTGATCAATGTTGGCTGGGTTTACTGTAGGGGGAGGCTGATCAATGTTGGCTGGGTTTACTGTAGGGGGAGGCTGGTCAATGTTGCTTCAGCAGATGATCTAATTGATCAAGTATCTCAGTTCATTCAGGATATTCGTTCCTCTGGCTGGCATGCCTCTGGCTAGCATCTGGCTGGCATGCACAACAAGGTAAGCAGCATTGTAGTGGGTTTGGTAACGCCAAACGTGGACCGGAGGCTGTTCGAACACAATTAAGGACTCCGGGTGCTGAGACGCAGAGTGAGGGACAGCATGCTTCGTGTTAACCCGAGGGAGCCTGCCTTCAGAGACATGTTGCAGAGGCTACATAGAAGGTTGTGTTGCTGGACCAAACTCGTTATGGCATCTTGATGGAAACCACAAACTGATAAGGTAGATGTATCTTTGTGACAGACACAATTATCTACATCACTGGTGTACATTGTAACATCTCAACTTGTTCATCAACAACTAACAGTTCAGTAAGCAATGGCCCTTGATACCATATATCACTCATGTGGATAATAATTGTTTTATTGTGTTTCTGCTACTTCTGTGATCGATAGAATATCTGCATCATGAAATTAACAAACATTTTTATATTGAGGACATACTGAGGCAAAAACGGTTGGAACAAAGTATTTGTGCCTAAGTCTGAACAACAGGAGAGTCTGTCCTCTTGACTCATTAACTTGATTCATTAACATTGTTCCACATTTTGGATGTTAATTTAATATCTGGTCTGCTGCTTTGTTATATACTGCAGGAACCTGATGCAGCATCTAAGTGGTAACGGACGATGGTGATGTTTGTATATTTAATGTGTCTTCAGCTTTTGTATCAACCAGTGCTGTGTTTTCTGATTTAGGTGGAGGACAGTCATACATGGTGGCATTGATGGATACAGCCGCCTCGGTGTGTTTCTCCGTGCTTCCAGCAACAATCGCAGCAGTACCGTAATGGATTGCTTCATGAATGCTGTCTCCAGATATGGTGTTTCCTCCAGAGTCAGGACGGACCATGGAGGAGAAAACAGCACCGTCTACACATGGATTACATTCTATAGTCTTAATGACCTACACATGGATTACATTCTATAGTCTTCTTGACCTACACATGGATTACATTCTATAGTCTTCCTGACCTACACATGGATTACATTCTATAGTCTTCTTGACCTACACATGGATTACATTCTATAGTCTTCTTGACCTACACATGGATTACATTCTATAGTCTTCCTGACCTACACATGGATTACATTCTATAGTCTTCTTGACCTACACATGGATTACATTCTATAGTCTTCCTGACCTACACATGGATTACATTCTATAGTCTTCCTGACCTACACATGGATTACATTCTATAGTCTTCTTGACCTACACATTGATTACATTCTATAGTCTTCTTGACCGACACATGGATTACATTCTATAGTCTTCCTGACCTACACATGGATTACATTCTATAGTCGTCTTGACCTACACATGGATTACATTCTATAGTCTTCTTGACCTACACATGGATTACATTCTATAGTCTTCCTGACCTACACATGGATTACATTCTATAGTCTTCTTGACCTACACATGGATTACATTCTATAGTCTTCCTGACCTACACATGGATTACATTCTATAGTCTTCCTGACCTACACATGGATTACATTCTATAGTCTTCTTGACCTACACATGGATTACATTCTATAGTCTTCTTGACCTACACATGGATTACATTCTATAGTCTTCTTGACCTACACATGGATTACATTCTATAGTCTTCTTGACTTACACATGGATTACATTTTATAGTCTTCTTGACCGACACATGGATTACATTCTATAGTCTTAATGACCTACACATGGATTACATTCTATAGTCTTCTTGACCTACACATGGATTACATTCTATAGTCTTCTTGACTTACACATGGATTACATTCTATAGTCTTCTTGACCGACACATGGATTACATTCTATAGTCTTCTTGACCTACACATGGATTACATTCTATAGTCTTCTTGACCAACACATGGATTACATTCTATAGTCTTCTTGACCAACACATGGATTACATTCTATAGTCTTCTTGGCCTACACATGGATTACATTCTATAGTCTTCTTGACCTACACATGGATTACATTCTATAGTCTTCTTGACCTACACATGGATTACATTCTATAGTCTTCTTGACCTACACATTGATTACATTCTATAGTCTTCTTGACCTACACATGGATTACATTCTATAGTCTTCTTGACCTACACATGGATTACATTCTAAAGTCTTCTTGACCTAGACATGGATTACATTCTATAGTCTTCTTGACCTACACATGGATTACATTCTATAGTCTTCTTGACCTACACATGGATTACATTCTATAGTCTTCTTGACCTACACATGGATTACATTCTATAGTCTTCTTGACTTACACATGGATTACATTCTATAGTCTTCTTGACCTACACATGGATTACATTCTATAGTCTTCTTGACCTACACATGGATTACATTCTATAGTCTTCTTGACCTACACATGGATTACATTCTATAGTCTTCCTGACCTACACATGGATTACATTCTATAGTCTTCTTGACCTACACATGGATTACATTCTATAGTCTTCTTGACCTACACATGGATTACATTCTATAGTCTTCTTGACCTACACATGGATTACATTCTATAGTCTTCTTGACCAACACATGGATTACATTCTATAGTCTTCTTGACCTACACATGGATTACATTCTATAGTCTTCTTGACCTACACATGGATTACATTCTATAGTGAGTGATGCATGGGGCTACATTTTTTTCTTCTGTAAATCATTTTCAGAACGCAATCACATTATGTTTGACAGCTTTATTGCTTTCTCCATGTTTTTTAAATGTATACACCTTTAAATGACCTTTTACAGACTACTACAAACGAGGCTACTGTCACGTTCCTGACCTATTGTTCCTTTTTCTTTTTTTATTTAGTTGGTCAGGGCGTGAGTTGGGGTGGGTTGTCTTTGTGTGTTTTTGTATTGTCTAGGGTGTTGTATGGTTTAGGGGGTTAAGTAGAGTAGATGGGTTAGTGTTCAGTGTAGGTGTCTAGGAAAGTCTATGGTTGCCTGAATTGGTTCTCAATCAGAGACAGCTGGTTATTGTTGTCTCTGATTGGGAGCCATATTTAAGGCAGCCATAGGCTTTAGCTGTTTGTGGGTAATTGTCTATGTTGAACGTTTGTTGCTTGTCTGTGCACTTACGTTATTTAGCTTCACGGTTGTTTTGTTAGTTTGTATATAGTGTTCGTTTTGTGTTTTCTTTCTCTTCTCAATAAAAGAAGATGTATTTTGCACACGCTGCGCCTTGGTCCAATCTCTCTCAAGAAGACGATCGTGACAGAATTACCCACCAATCTAGGACCAAGCGGCGTGTCAAGCGGCAACAGGACCCACCTACACAGGATTCATGGACATGGGAGGAGATACTGGATGGTAAGGGACCTTGGGCACAACCGGGAGAATATCGCCTCCCTCGTGAAGAGCTGGAGGCAGCTAAAGCCGAGAGGAGGCGATATGAGGAGGCAGCACGGAAGCAAGGCTGGAAGCCCGTGAGTACAACCCAAAAATTTATTGGGGGGGGGCCTTAAAGGGAGTGTGGCGAAGTCAGGTAGGAGACCTGCGCCTACTCCCTGTACTTACCGTGGAGAGCGAGAGTACGGGCAGACACCGTGTTACGCAGTAGAGCGCATGGTGTCTCCTGTACGCGTGCATAGCCCGGTTCGGTACATTCCAGCTCCACTTATCGGCCGGGCTAGATTGAGCGTTGAGCCGGATGTCATGAAGCCGGCCCAACGCATCTGGCCACCAGTGCGTCTCCTCGGGCCGGCTTACATGGCACCAGCCTTACGCATGGTGTCCCCGGTTCGCCTACATAGCTCGGTGCGGGTTATTCCAACTCCCCGCACTGGTCGGGCGACGGGGAGCATACAACCAGGTAAGGTTGGACAGGCTCAGTGCTCAAGGGAGCCAGTACGCCTGCACGGTCCGGTATTTCCGGCGCCACCTCCCCGCTCCAGCCCAGTACCACCAGTGCCTACACCACGCACCAGGCTTCCTGTGCGTCTTCAGAGCCCTGTGCCTCCTCCACGCACTAGCTCTATGGTGCGTGTCTCCAGCCCTTTACCACCAGTGCCTACACCACGCACCAAGCCTCCTGTGTGTCCCCAGAGTCCTGTGCGTCCTGTTGCTGTTCCCCGCACTAGCCCTGAGATGCGTGTCCTCAGCCCGGTACCACCAGTTCCGGCACCACGCACTAGGCCTAATGTGCGTCCCCAGGGTCCAGCATGCCCTGTTCCTTCTCCCCCGCACTAGCCCTGAGATGCGTGTCCTCAGCCCGGTACCTCCAGTTCCGGCACCACGCACCAGGCCTACAGTGCGTCTCAGCCGGCCAGAGTCTGCCGTCTGCCCAACGGCGCCGGAACTGCCCGTCTGCCCAACGGCGCCTGAACTGCCCGTCTGCCCAACGGCGCCTGAACTGCCCGTCTGCCCAACGGCGCCTGAACTGCCCGTCTGCCCAACGGCGCCTGAACTGCCCGTCTGCCCAACGCCGTCTGAACTGTCCGTCTGCCAAGCGCCGCATGAACTGCCCGTCTGTACTGAGTATTCAAAGCCGCCCGTCTGTACTGAGCCTGCAAAGCCGCCCGTCTGCCATGAGCCTTCAGAGCCGTCCGCCAGACAGGAGCCGCTAGAGCCTTCCGCCAGACAGGAGCCGCTAGAGCCTTCCGCCAGACAGGATCAGCCAAAGCCTTCCGCCAGACAGGATCAGCCAGAGCCTTCCGCCAGACAGGATCAGCCAGAGCCTTCCGCCAGACAGGATCAGCCAGAGCCTTCCGCCAGCCATGAGCAGCCAGATCTGTCAGCCAGCCATGAGCAGCCAGATCCGTCAGCCAGCCATGAGCAGCCAGATCCGTCAGCCAGCCATGAGCAGCCAGATCCGTCAGCCAGCCATGAGCAGCCAGATCCGTCAGCCAGCCATGAGCAGCCAGATCCGTCAGCCAGCCATGAGCAGCCAGATCCGTCAGCCAGCCATGAGCAGCCAGATCCGTCAGCCAGCCATGAGCAGCCAGATCCGTCAGCCAGCCATGAGCCGTCCAGCCAGGATCCGCCAGAGCCGTCCAGCCAGGATCCGCCAGAGCCGTCCAGCCAGGATCCGCCAGAGCCGTCCAGCCAGGATCCGCCAGAGCCGTCCAGCCAGGATCCGCCAGAGCCGTCCAGCCAGGATCCGCCAGAGCCAGCCAGCCAGGATCCGCCAGCCAGCCAGGATCCGCCAGCCAGTCCGGAGCTGCCGTCCCTCAGTCCGGAGCTGCCGTCCCTCAGTCCGGAGCTGCCGTCCCTCAGTCCGGAGCTGCCCCTTATCCTGGTGCTGCCCCTTATCCTGGTGCTGCCCCTTATCCTGGTGCTGCCCCTTATCCTGGTGCTGCCCCTTAGTCCGGTGCTGCCACTTAGTCCGGTGCTGCCCCTTAATCCAGTGGGGTTAAGTTGGAGGGTGGCCATTTGGAGGAGGCTACGAAAGCGGGTAGTGACTATGGTGGGGTGGGGACCACGACCAGTGCCAGAGCCGCCACCGTGGAGACGCCCACCCAGACCCTCCCCTAGACTTTATGCTGGTGCGCCCGGAGTTCGCACCTTAAGGGGGGGGGTTATGTCACGTTCCTGACCTATTGTTCCTTTTTCTTTTTTTATTTAGTTGGTCAGGGCGTGAGTTGGGGTGGGTTGTCTTTGTGTGTTTTTGTATTGTCTAGGGTGTTGTATGGTTTAGGGGGTTAAGTAGAGTAGATGGGTTAGTGTTCAGTGTAGGTGTCTAGGAAAGTCTATGGTTGCCTGAATTGGTTCTCAATCAGAGACAGCTGGTTATTGTTGTCTCTGATTGGGAGCCATATTTAAGGCAGCCATAGGCTTTAGCTGTTTGTGGGTAATTGTCTATGTTGAACGTTTGTTGCTTGTCTGTGCACTTACGTTATTTAGCTTCACGGTTGTTTTGTTAGTTTGTATATAGTGTTCGTTTTGTGTTTTCTTTCTCTTCTCAATAAAAGAAGATGTATTTTGCACACGCTGCGCCTTGGTCCAATCTCTCTCAAGAAGACGATCGTGACAGCTACACTTGTGGCAGCACCTATTCCTGTGGCCTCCCATCTTCTGCACCACTTCTTGTGGCCCCCCATCTTCTGCACCACTTCCTGTGGCCCCCTATCTTCTGCACCACTTCCTGTGGCCCCCCACCACCTATACCACTTCCTGTGGCCCCCCGCCACCTATACCACTTCCTGTGGCCTCCCCTCCACCTATACCACTTCCTGTGGCCTCCCCTCCACCTATACCACTTCCTGTGGCCTCCCCTCCACCTATACCACTTCCTGTGGCATCCCCCCCCACCATTCCCTGAGGCTTATCGTCCACCTTCACCACACTCTTCTGTTGATGTTGGTGATGATAATGAGTAAGTCCTCCCTGTAAATAATTCAATGTCTTGTTATTACAGATGATTTGTGGGAAGGATCTGAGCTTTGTTATTCTGAATGTCTCTTTTAGTGTTTACCTCCAAACACTGCTGAAGTTAATGAGATGCCAACTAAATTAACACGATGAGGGACAACGTTTATGATTGTGCAATGAGAGGCTGTAAGAGAGCCCGCTTTAATCCGGAGGCAACAATAGACATGGTTTGTAGGGATGCTGACGGAAAAGGGGCAGCTGGTGAGGGTGGTCCCTCAAGATAATTTCTCCGGCTGCTATTGAGGGCCATCCATTCCTCTGCAATATTTGAGGGACCTGATTGGCAAAAATGCCTTTCTTGCAACTCTCAAGGTGAGTTACACTTTTACACCAACAAAGACACGTTTGTTTATGGCAATATTTATGACTTGAGTAAGACATTTGATTTGTGTCCTTTATTTACTGTACGGCTTCTGTGTGACTCAATGAGGGCGTATACAAGCAGGTGGGCCACATGATTGCTGTCTGTCTGGTACATGGGGGTGTAAAGCCACTTTCTTTCAGAGAGGCTATACAGGCAAGTGTGTGGCCTACAACCTCCTGTGCCAGAACTGAAAGAAATTGTGGAATATGACTTCAGAGAGAAGTTGGAGAAGGTAACTAACTTTATACTGTGATGGATGTTATGTTACTGTTAAGTTTGAAAAATTATCGTTCATGAGAACTTTTCCACATGGATTTGGTTTCCTTTTGTTGGCAGTCAATCTTTACGGGTAGTGATAATCCGTTTATTGTTTTGCTAATTTGTCCCAAAACACAGTTCCATAAACAATCTAAGATCCAGTTAGCACAAACTGTTGACGATTGACGAGGCACAGGAAGTGGTCATGCTGGGTCTAGTGCGATACATTCGTACGTTGGAGAGGGATGCCCTGGTGGAGTCAGCCACAAAGTTCTACTTAGAAAGCAGGATACAGGTACCTCTTGAGTAGTGACTTTCCATATATCTAAGGAATCTCAAGTTTAGTTAAATTCTTCAGGACAAATTCATTGATTTTTTTAACTTTATAGATTCAAAGAGGGTCTGGAGTGTCTAGGTCTCCTGCCTTACATGAAGATACTCAAGCCTCTCCAGAGGTGTTCATCTACGCTGAGAAACCTCTTTTGGCCAAAGACATGGCTTCTCTCTTCAAAGCAGAGGTACCACCTGGTACCATTCAAAGAGCAATAGAGAGAAGAGTCACATTTCTGGAGGGACTGGCTTCTGGAGGTGGAAGGTTAGATGCAAAACCATGATCATTGAAGTAACACGGACCACATCAGTAAAACATCACCTAATCACTCTCACAACTGTGGGACAGCTTTTTATAGCCTTATTCTTCCATGGGCCCCCCCCAAGAATGTAATAGCTAAATTAAATCCCAAACTACTTTCACTTAGAGTATTGTGTTACTTATCGACTTTAATGTCCCCCCCTTCCCTTTTTTCAGTGGGGAACACATTCTCTTCAACCATGGAGAAGGTTTTCAATTTCACTTCGGGGGCTTCAGCATTCCTAGGCTGGGATTGCCAGTGGAGCCACAGCTACAGTTCTCTCTGCTACCGCACGGCAAGCGGTACCGGAGCCCCAAGTCTAGGTCCAAGAGGCTTTTAAAGAGCTTCTACCCCCCAAGCCATAAGACTCCTGAACGTCTAATCAAATGGCTACCCAGACTCTTTGCTGCTACTCTATCTATGCATAGTCACTTTAATATCTCTACCTACTATGTATATATTAACTCGACTAACCGGTGCCCCCACACATTGTCTGTACCGGTATCCCCTGTATATAACCTCGTTGTTATTTCACTGATGCTGTTTAATTATTTTACTTTCTTGTAACTGCATTGTTGGTTAAGGGCTTGTAAATAATTAATTTAAGGGGAATTATACAAAACGTTTATTGCATGACCACCTAGTGAGTTCAGAATACTGCAGCCAATGTTGATGTGTCCCAAAATAATTGATATTCTGAAAGTTTCCGACAGGGTTGTCCATCAGCAAAATAAAGTTGTGTAGCGAAGGTTTTCAAAAACAACCAACCAGAATCAGTAATACAGAATACAGCTTAAATATATAAATGTATGATTTCTTAGAGTGGGTAAACTGAGCATTATGCAAAGTAGTTAAGTTATGTATGTCAAGGGACTATGTTACAATATGTGCTACGTTACCATAAATAAATCTTACAGTAAATATGGACATTTCATTTACAGGTGTAATGGCACTAAGACACTGTAGTTGGTACACAGGTCGCGGTGCAGCAAGTTTGAGGGTAGTGGAGAAGCACAAGTGGGACTTTGAGTGAAGTAACTGAGGGATGAAAAGGATATCAGGGTGCCCAGGAACTTGAAGTTGCTGATCATCTCCATGTCAATGTACAGTAGATGGGAGAAGGGTGAA
The DNA here is from genome assembly GCF_016432855.1 of Salvelinus namaycush. Taxonomy (NCBI): domain Eukaryota; kingdom Metazoa; phylum Chordata; class Actinopteri; order Salmoniformes; family Salmonidae; genus Salvelinus; species Salvelinus namaycush. The sequence goes on from NC_052322.1 coordinate 48,482,040, forward strand.
GTATCACCATCTACTTTGTTTTGTTTACGCTGAGACTGTTGTCCTGTCACTATTATGTCAGGTCCCACAGCTCCTTCATGTACTCATGTGTACCATGGTAGTGTCAGGTCCCACAGCTCCTTCATGTACTCATGTGTACCATGGTAGTGTCAGGTCCCACAGCTCCTTCATGTACTCATGTGTACCATGGTAGTGTCAGGTCCCACAGCTCCTTCATGTACTCATGTGTACCATGGTAGTGTCAGGTCCCACAGCTCCTTCATGTACTCATGTGTACCATGGTAGTGTCAGGTCCCACAGCTCCTTCATGTACTCATGTGTACCATGGTAGTGTCGGGTCCATTCTGGGGATACACCTTCTTATAATGTAAAAAATCTAAATTTGTTATTACATGATTTACACCCAGAGCCCTGAGTCTGCTAACCAGTTTGTGGGTCAGGATGGCGTTGAAAGCAGAGCTATAAAATAAAATGCACTCTGACGTATGTACAAATGTATAATTGACATTTGTTGGGACAATAGGCAAACTGAAGTTGTACATACTATAGCACAATCTATTGTTCCAGTTTTTTTTATTATCGATATCGACTGGGCTGCAGTGGAGATGGTAAGAAGCTTCGATATCATGGGGACCTAACGTCCTTTCCTAGTACACCCACACAGACACTGCAGTCAAATGCCAACCAGCGGCTCTCCGTCCTACGGTGGCGGAAGACGTTTTGCCTGACGTCAAACATTAACAAAAGTGTCTGGAAAAATGTAAACGGAACCATAAGAGCAGATTCTTTTGTCATCTTTACTGGCACAGTTTAAACATTTCTAATTGTAGTCCCTTTCAATTGATTCATTGACTCCAAGAACCATAGATTGTCTGTAGTTCGTAACACAACTGACAGGTGTTGCTTGACTGTAGATTGGGATACATGTTTTAATAATATTGGATATTTGATTGGGCTTAACGTTGCATACCTTGTCGTGTTGTGCATACACGCCAACCAGGTGAGAATCACCTGAATTAACTGTGATACTTGATGAATCAGGTCTTCTCTGCTGCTTTATCAGCCCCCCCCTTGGCCCACTCCAAGCTCCACTTCATGGTTCCCTTCTGCAAGACACAGTTGTGTGAAAATAAAGCGGAAGGAAAGGGAACCCTATTCCTTTGAAGCAGTACTGGCTATATGCCTGATAAGCTTCGATGGAATATATTCAAAAGTGAACGTGCACATGTAACGTTAGAGGTTAGCAAAGGTTTTACAAGGTTGTCACTAGCCACATTTGCTTTGTGAGCTTTTCTGTGTCTTCATGCTAATCTCGAGCTAGCGCGGCTAATGCTAACATTTAACTGAAAGCCGGTCAGGCTGAAGAAGTTGCCTACCTTAAGTTGTTTTTTGCTTAAATACAAGGCTTTGGGCTAAAAACGTGTCCTGCTTCAGTACCAGCCGATAAGTCACATTTAGGTAGCTTGTCTTCCTTAAGTCAATGATAAAGCAAAATCAAGACAATAGTCCAAAAATGGAGAACTACCAGGATTTTGAGCATCTCCGTTGTCTAATCTATGTATGCCTGGCCCTGTATGCAAGCAACAATCTTGCTAGTATGTGAGTTAATTTACCTTGATAGTATTAACACAGTCCAATGTGTTTCCGTGGCTGTCATGTTTTTCAGCTTGGCTTTTAATAAAACACAAGACGGTGCCGTTCCCTGCGGCCAGCAGAATGACCGGGGAAAGTTTGAGGCTATGTGATATAAAATGGCCGGGGTTCGAGGCTACCGACGTTAGCTAAATGTAGCTAGCAAAATATCTCTGATGTAGCGTGTGCTAAGCACCGCTGATCCTGGTGCTAGATTAATGTTAGCTGCATTTTATAGTCAGTGATGAGAAACAGATCCTTCCACTGTAAACTAGCTGATCAACTTTACGATTCAGTAATAACACATTTCAAAGACAAAACCGTTCCCTTGTAAAGGTTCAAACTCTGCTTGCAGTGGGGAAGGAAGTTCCTTCAAACTGTGAAACCTGTTGAAAGGAGGAAATAGGGAAACTGGCTAGTAAAATGAGCATATTAAGGAACGCGTTAGGTTAGCGTGTGTAGGTGTATATTTAGCAGCTGTAGGCGTTAACTTGACGTGTGCAGGACCGCTTGCAGCCGTTTATTTAGCACTTGTTGAATCGCCTGCAAGAATATTTGACCCATGTAGGTGTTAATTTAACCTGTTTACTTTACACACGTAGCATTAAAAAGATCGCGTTTTGACCACGTGCTTTAAGACCCAAACGGCGCTCCATACTCTCCTGCATGTCGCACCCTACACTCCACTTGTCTGTTCAATGCAGGTACACAGCTTGCCGCTGCTCTATCTATTGGTGAACTCATTTCATGTAAAACAAAATAAACGATTTCAGAGGTTCAGAAAGGAACGATATAAACCATTACTTTATTTTGTTTCGAACCGGTTCAGAACTTTATTTTGCTGGTAGGAACAGTGGGACGGAATGGGGGGGGAATGGTTCTGTTCAGAACGAAATGATTGGAAAATAATTTGGTCCAACCGCCCTAACTTTTAAATAATGAGTTTCGATAAGCATATCATACAATGGTCTTTGTAAATATGTATTATATGTTTTTGTCGTTTCAAAGTAACATGACGATGTGATCGATGACGTCCGAAGCTTATTTTGATCGCATGACCATGTTGCAGAATGCCAGACCTGATTTGGCCGTGATGCCAGTGTTTGTCATTGATGCAAAGTTGTTTTCAAACACCGAATCTCACCTGGACACATCATTTATGAATTTAATTCAAATGCATTTTGTTTATAGCACCTGAGCTGTAGCTAAGCAGGTAGGGTCATGATTTGGGATCAGACCGCAAGATCGATTCCTGCCAATGGTTGATAAAAGATTTCCTGTGAAACGCCGTTTTCCCATCATTGTTCAAATATCTAGTTTTATTTAGTTGAGCCTATAATCATTTCTCTTCAGCATCCTAAATAATAGCACAGATGCAAATTATGAAAACAATAGTGAACCTGGAGCCAAAAAGGGGTAAGCAGGATGTGGGACGCGAACCACCCAGTCTAACTACCTTTCCATTGTGCCCACAACGTTTTGATGGATGCAACGAGTCTATATAAACAAACACGATGATATTTCATTCTGACCAGCAGATGTCACTGTGTTCAAAGCTCAGAGTAATGAGCCGTTGTTGGGTTGGTGAAACCTCCAAAGGGTTTAGAAACCCTGGGTTTTCCAGTTTTCCTGACGTCGGCAACATCCTTTCACATTGTTTAATCAACCACCTCACTTTTTCTTCTAGATTTGATTTGTATATTTTGGATTAAACCACATACTAAATACAGCAAAACAATGTTATATCTTTCTGTGGAAATGAGGATTTGACCTCCCATATGTGAGTCAGAGTGGTCTCATCCCAGTGCCCCATCATGCACTCAGCTCAGGTAAAGCAGGGAACTGGAAAACTATTTGGGAGCCAAAACATATTCATTAAAACCTTCCGAAGCTTTGTGATATGTCAATATTTATATATTTATTACGTCTCCAATACAACAATTTAAAACACTCTGTACATGAAAGACCTAGAATTACAGACAATATTCACACAAATGGCCATGGTGAATTATCAAGCGCTCACATTCTGACAGACACCACAGGGCGGTATTCAATTTGTTGCAAAACGTTTCCTAACTTGAAGCAAACCGAACAAAACGGGGCGGGACCTACCTGAATTTGTCCAATAGAAACTTGTTTTGCTCTGTTTGCTTTAGTTTGGTTCTTAAACGGTTTCCGTAATGAATACACCCCTGGTACACAGGGTCAGGGGTTGGAGGTCAGAAGACTCATTTACACTTTCAGTCAGAGGGATAGCAGGAAGGAGGGATGTGGAGGGAGAGAGAGAGAGAGATTGATATGGAGAGAGAGATATATTGATATGGAGAGAGAGAGAGAGATATATTGATATGGAGAGAGAGAGAGAGATATATTGATATGGAGAGAGAGAGATTGATATGGAGAGAGAGAAAGAGATATATTGATATGGAGAAAGAGAAAGAGATATATTGATATGGAGAGAGAGATATATTGATATGGAGAGAGAGAGAGAAAGAGAGAAAGAGAAAGAGATATATTGATATGGAGAAAGAGAAAGAGATATATTGATATGGAGAGAGAGATATATTGATATGGAGAGAGAGAGAGAAAGAGATATATTGATATGGAGATATATTGATATGGAGAGAGAGAGAGAGAGAGAGAGAGAGAGAAAGAGATATATTGATATGGAGAGAGAGAGATTGATATGGAGAGAGAGAAAGAGATATATTGATATGGAGAAAGAGAAAGAGATATATTGATATGGAGAGAGAGATATATTGATATGGAGAGAGAGAGAGAAAGAGAGAAAGAGAAAGAGATATATTGATGTGGAGAGAGAGAAAGAGAAAGATATATATTGATATGGAGAAAGAGAAAGAGATATATTGATATGGAGAGAGATATATTGATATGGAGAGAGAGAGAGAAAGAGATATATTGATATGGAGATATATTGATATGGAGAGAGAGAGAGAGAGAGAGAGAGAGAGAGAGAGAGAAAGAGATATATTGATATGGAGAGAGAGAGATTGATATGGAGAGAGAGAAAGAGATATATTGATATGGAGAAAGAGAAAGAGATATATTGATATGGAGAGAGAGATATATTGATATGGAGAGAGAGAGAGAAAGAGAGAAAGAGAAAGAGATATATTGATGTGGAGAGAGAGAAAGAGAAAGATATATATTGATATGGAGAAAGAGAAAGAGATATATTGATATGGAGAGAGATATATTGATATGGAGAGAGAGAGAGAAAGAGATATATTGATATGGAGAGAGAGAGAGAGAGAGAGAGAGAGAGAGAAAGAGATATATTGATATGGAGAGAGAAAGAGAGATATATTGATATGGAGAGAGAAAGATATTGATATGGAGAGAGAAAGAGAGATATATTGATATGGAGAGAGAAAGATATTGAGCGGCAGGTAGCCTAGTGGTTAGAGCGTTGGACTAGTAACTGAAAGGTTGCAAGATCAAATCCCCGAGCTGACAAGGTAAAAATCTGTCGTTCTGCCCCTGAACAAGGCAGTTAACCCACTGTTCCCCGGTAGGCCGTCATTGAAAATAAGAATTTGTTCTTAACTGACGTGCCTAGTTAAATAAATAAAATATGGAGAGATTGATATGGAGGGAGGGATGGAGTGAGGGAGGTGTGAGTGTGGGGGAGGACTGTAGAGAGGGAGAGAGATGAGAAGGAGAGAGGTCTATGACAATGACATCATCATGCTGATGATCTACTGTCGTTTCAGCCCCACCCCCACATCTGTGTGTGTGTTTCTAGGTGTGTGTGTGTGTTACTGGATACAGTCCATGACATGTATCTGCAGTGTGTCCATGTCGGGGGCTTGGTACTGGCACTTTGGACAGCGGTAGTCAGGAAGCTCTTCAGCCCCGCCTCCAGTCACTCCCTCTGCAGACAATCCCACGCTGCGGGAGGAGGAGTTAAAGGCAACACCTCTCCCTGCACAGAATGTGAGGAAGGGAGAGAAGGACAGAAATTATACTCACTAATAATTTACTTACACTTCTATTACTTCACTTACTACTTACTAACTACTTACTACATTTTATAATTACTCTCTATACTCTCTCTAATTAAGTTACTCTCGACAGAAATTTCTACTGATTTT
>NC_052322.1:48487886-48571236 GCF_016432855.1 Salvelinus namaycush
AGTAAAAAAAGAAAATCCCCAACCGTCTCCTCAGCAGCACAGTAGAGAGTAAAACCCAAACCCGGTCTCCCTCAGCACCAGTAGAGAGTAAAACCCAAACCGGTCTCCCATCAGCCCAGTAGAGAGTAAAACCCAAACCGGTCTCCCATCAGCACCAGTAGAGTAAAACCCAAACCGGTCTCCCATCAGCACCAGTAGAGAGTAAACCCAAACCGGTCTCCCATCACACCAGTAGAGAGTAAAACCCAACCGGTCTCCCATCAGCACCAGTAGAGGTAAAACCCAAACCGGTCTCCCATCAGCACAGAGAAAATAAACAGCACCAGTAGAGAGTAAAAAACCCAAAAAAAAAAAAACCAAACAACAGAGAGAAAAACCCAAAAAACAAAAAAAAAAAAAAAACCGGTCTCCCATCAGCACCAGTAGAGAGTAAAACCCAACCGGTCTCCCATCAGCACCAGTAGAAGTAAACACCCAAACCGGTCTCCCATCAGCACCAGTAGAGAGTAAAACCCAAACCGGTCTCTCCATCAGCACCAGTAGAGAGTAAAACCCAAACCGGTCTCCCATCAGCACCAGTAGAGAGTAAAACCCAAACCGGTCTCCACATCAACCAGTAGAGAGTAAAACCCAAACCGTCCTCCATCAGCACCAGTAGAGAGTAAAACCCAACCGGTCTCCCATAGCACCATAGGAGAAAAACCCAAACCGGTCTCCCATCAGCACCAGTAGAGAGTAAAACCCAAACCGGTCTCCCATCAGCACCAGTAGAGTAAAAACCCAACCGGTCTCCATCAGCACCAGTAGAGAGTAAAACCCAAACCGTTCTCCCATCAGCACCATTAGAGAGTAAAACCCAAACCGGTCTCCCATCAGCACCAGTAGAGAGTAAAACCCAAACCGTCTCCCATCAGCACCAGTAGAGAGTAAACCCAAACCGGTCCTCCATCAGCACCAGTAAGAGTAAAACCCAAACCGGTCTCCCATCAGCACCAGTAGAGAGTAAAACCCAAACCGGTCTCCCATCAGCACCAGTAGAATAAAACCCAACCCGTTCCTCACCTCAGCACCAGTAGAGAGTAAAACCCAAACCGGTCTCCCATCAGCACCAGTGAGATAAAACCCAAACCGTCTCCCATCAGCACCAGTAGAGAGTAAAACCACAACCGGTCTCCCATCAGCACCTAGAGAGTAAAACCCAAACCGGTCTCCCATCAGCACCAGTAGAGAGTAAAACCCAAACCGGTCTCCCATCAGCACCAGTAGAGAGTAAAACCCAAACCGGTCTCCCATCAGACCACGTAGAGAGTAAAACCCAACCGGTCTCCCATCAGCACCAGTAGAGAGTAAAACCCAACCGGTCTCCCATCAGCACCAGTAGAGAGTAAAACCAAACCGGTCTCCCATAGCACCAGTAGAAGAGTAAAACCCAAACCGGTCTCCCATCAGCACCAGTAGAGAGTAAAACCAAACCGGTCTCACCGCACACAGCAGTAGAGAGTAAAACCCAAACCGGTCTCCCATCACACACAGTAGAAGTAAAACCCAAACCGGTCTCCCATCACACCAGTAGAGAGTAAACCCAAACCGGTCTCCTCATCAGCACCAGTAGAGAGTAAAACCCAAACCGGTCTCCCATCAGCACCAGTAGAGAGTAAAACCCAACCGGTCTCCCATCACACCAGTAGAGAGTAAAACCCAAACCGTCTCCCATCAGCACCAGTAGAGAGTAAAACCCAAACCGTCTCCCATCAGCACCAGTAGAGAGTAAAACCCAAACCGGTCTCCCATCAGCACCAGTAGAGAGTAAAACCCAAACCGGTCTCCCATCACACCAGTAGAGAGTAAAACCCAAACCGGTCTCCCATCAGCACCAGTAAGAGTAAAACCCAAACCGGTCTCCCATCAGCACCAGTAGAGTAAACCCAAACCGGTCTCCCATCAGCACCAGTAGAGAGTAACCCAAACCGGTCTCCCATCAGCACCAGTAGAGAGTAAACCCAAACCGGTCTCCCATCAGCACCGCTAAGAGTAAAACCCAAACCGGTCTCCCATCAGCACAGTAGAGAGTAAAACCCAAACCGGTCTCCCATCAGCACCGCCAGTAGAGAGTAAAACCCAAACACGGTCTCCCATCAGCACCAGTCGAGGAGTAAAACCCAAACCGGTCTCCCCATCAGCACCAGTAGAGAGGATAAAACCCAAACCGGTCTCCCATCAGCACCAGTAGAGTACGTTAAAACCCAAACCGGTCTCCCCATCAGCACCATTAGAGAGTAAAACCCAAACCGCGTCTCCCATCAGCACCAGTAGAAGAGTAAAACCCAAATCCGGTCTCCCATCAGCACCAGTAGAGAGTAAAGCCCAAAGCCGGTCTACCCATCAGGCACCAGTAAGAGGGGGGGGGGTAAAACCCAAACCGGTCTCCCATCAGTCACCAGTAGAGAGTAAAAACCCAAACCGGTCTCCCCATCAGCACAGTAGAGAGTAAACCCAAAACCGTTCTCCCATCAGCACCAGTAGAGGAGTAAAAACCCAAACCGGTCTCCCATCAGCACCAGTAGAGAGTAAGACCCAAACCGGTCTCCCATCAGCACCAGTAGAAGAGTAAACCCAAACCGGTCTCTCATCAGGCACCAGTAGAGAGAGAAACCCAAAAGCCAGTTCTCCATCAGCACCAGTAGAGAGTAAAACCCAAACTGGTCCTCCCATCAGCACCAGTAGAGGAGTAAAACCCAAGCCGGTCCTCCCATCAGCACCAGTAGAGAGGTAAAACCCAAACCGGTCTCCCATCAGCACCAGTAGAGGGTAAAACCCAAACCGGTCTCCCTCAGACACCAGTAAGTAGAGAGTAAAACCCAAACCGGATTCTCCCATCAGCACCAGTAGAGAGTAAAACCCAAACCGGTCTCCCATCAGCACCAGTAGAGAGTAAAACCCAAACCGGTCTCCCATCAGCACCAGTAGAGAGTAAAACCCAAACCGGTCTCCCATCAGCACCAGTAGAGAGTAAAACCCAAACCGGTCTCCCATCAGCACCAGTAGAGAGTAAAACCCAAACCGGTCTCCATCAGCACCAGTAGAGAGTAAAACCCAAACCGGTCTCCCATCAGCACCAGTAGAGAGTAAAACCCAAACCGGTCTCCCATCAGCACCAGTAGAGAGTAAAACCCAAACCGGGTCTCCCATCAGCACCAGTAGAGAGTAAAACCCAAACCGGTCTCCCATCAGCACCAGTAGAGAGTAAAACCCAAACCGGTCTCCCATCAGCACCAGTAGAGAGTAAAACCCAAACCGGTCTCCCATCAGCACCAGTAGAGAGTAAAACCCAACCGGTCTCCCATCAGCACCAGTAGAGAGTAAAACCCAAACCGGTCTCCCATCAGCACCAGTAGAGAGTAAAACCCAAACCGGTCTCCCATCAGCACCAGTAGAGGGTAAACCCAAACCGGTCTCCCATCAGCACCAGTAGAGAGTAAAACCCAAACCGGTCTCCCATCAGCACCAGTAGAGTAAAACCCAAACCGGTCTCCCATCAGCACCAGTAGAGAGTAAACCCAAACCGGTCTCCCATCAGCACCAGTAGAGAGTAAAACCCAAACCGGTCTCCCATCAGCACCAGTAGAGTAAAACCCAAACCGGTCTCCCATCAGCACCAGTAGAGTAAAACCCAAACCGGTCTCCCATCAGCACCAGTAGAGTAAAACCCAAACCGGTCTCCCATCAGCACCAGTAGAGGGTAAACCCAAACCGGTCTCCCATCAGCACCAGTAGAGAGTAAAACCCAAACCGGTCTCCCATCAGCACCAGTAGAGAGTAAAACCCAAACCGGTCTCCCATCAGCACCAGTAGAGAGTAAAACCCAAACCGGTCTCCCATCAGCACCAGTAGAGAGTAAAACCCAAACCGGTCTCCCATCAGCACCAGTAGAGAGTAAAACCCAAACCGGTCTCCCATCAGCACCAGTAGAGAGTAAAACCCAAACCGGTCTCCCATCAGCACCAGTAGAGAGTAAAACCCAAACCGGTCTCCCATCAGCACCAGTAGAGAGTAAAACCCAAACCGGTCTCCCATCAGCACCAGTAGAGAGTAAAACCCAAACCGGTCTCCCATCAGCACCAGTAGAGAGTAAAACCCAAACCGGTCTCCCATCAGCACCAGTAGAGAGTAAAACCCAAACCGGTCTCCCATCAGCACCAGTAGAGAGTAAAACCCAAACCGGTCTCCCATCAGCACCAGTAGAGAGTAAAACCCAAACCGGTCTCCCATCAGCACCAGTAGAGAGTAAAACCCAAACCGGTCTCCCATCAGCACCAGTAGAGAGTAAAACCCAAACCGGTCTCCCATCAGCACCAGTAGAGAGTAAAACCCAAACCGGTCTCCCATCAGCACCAGTAGAGAGTAAAACCCAAACCGGTCTCCCATCAGCACCAGTAGAGAGTAAAACCCAAACCGGTCTCCCATCAGCACCAGTAGAGAGTAAAACCCAAACCGGTCTCCCATCAGCACCAGTAGAGAGTAAAACCCAAACCGGTCTCCCATCAGCACCAGTAGAGAGTAAAACCCAAACCGGTCTCCCATCAGCACCAGTAGAGTAAAACCCAAACCGGTCTCCCATCAGCACCAGTAGAGAGTAAAACCCAAACCGGTCTCCCATCAGCACCAGTAGAGTAAAACCCAAACCGGTCTCCCATCAGCACCAGTAGAGTAAAACCCAAACCGGTCTCCCATCAGCACCAGTAGAGTAAAACCCAAACCGGTCTCCCATCAGCACCAGTAGAGTAAAACCCAAACCGGTCTCCCATCAGCACCAGTAGAGAGTAAAACCCAAACCGGTCTCCCATCAGCACCAGTAGAGAGTAAAACCCAAACCGGTCTCCCATCAGCACCAGTAGAGAGTAAAACCCAAACCGGTCTCCCATCAGCACCAGTAGAGAGTAAAACCCAAACCGGTCTCCCATCAGCACCAGTAGAGAGTAAAACCCAAACCGGTCTCCCATCAGCACCAGTAGAGAGTAAAACCCAAACCGGTCTCCCATCAGCACCAGTAGAGAGTAAAACCCAAACCGGTCTCCCATCAGCACCAGTAGAGAGTAAAACCCAAGCCGGTCTCCCATCAGCACCAGTAGAGAGTAAAACCCAAACCGGTCTCCCATCAGCACCAGTAGAGAGTAAAACCCAAACCGGTCTCCCATCAGCACCAGTAGAGAGTAAAACCCAAACCGGTCTCCCATCAGCACCTGTAGAGAGTAAAACCCAAACCGGTCTCCCATCAGCACCAGTAGAGAGTAAAACCCAAACCGGTCTCCCATCAGCACCAGTAGAGAGTAAAACCCAAACCGGTCTCCCATCAGCACCAGTAGAGAGTAAAACCCAAACCGGTCTCCCATCAGCACCAGTAGAGAGTAAAACCCAAACCGGTCTCCCATCAGCACCAGTAGAGAGTAAAACCCAAACCGGTCTCCCATCAGCACCAGTAGAGAGTAAAACCCAAACCGGTCTCCCATCAGCACCAGTAGAGAGTAAAACCCAAACCGGTCTCCCATCAGCACCAGTAGAGAGTAAAACCCAAACCGGTCTCCCATCAGCACCAGTAGAGAGTAAAACCCAAACCGGTCTCCCATCAGCACCAGTAGAGTAAAACCCAAACCGGTCTCCCATCAGCACCAGTAGAGAGTAAAACCCAAACCGGTCTCCCATCAGCACCAGTAGAGTAAAACCCAAACCGGTCTCCCATCAGCACCAGTAGAGTAAAACCCAAACCGGTCTCCCATCAGCACCAGTAGAGTAAAACCCAAACCGGTCTCCCATCAGCACCAGTAGAGAGTAAAAGCCAAACCGGTCTCCCATCAGCACCAGTAGAGAGTAAAACCGGGTAAAGCGCCCAACACACGTTGTCGTACCTGTCGTCCAGTATGTTGCGGTCCTGCTGGCTCCGGTCCAGACAGCTCTGTCTCTCTCTCAGCTCTCCCAGGAGAGACGTCACCTGGGCCTTCAGCGCCTCGCCGTCCTTAGCCAGCTAAACACACACATCTCTTAGTACCGGAAGGACCAAGCACTCAGTGTTAGACAACATGGCTGAGGCCGGTGTGTGTGTAGTGTAGTGTAGTGTGTGTGTAGTGTAGTGTATAGTGTATAGTGTATAGTGTAGTGTGTAGTGTATAGTGTATAGTGTATAGTGTGTAGTGTAGTGTATAGTGTAGTGTATAGTGTATAGTGTATAGTGTGTAGTGTAGTGTATAGTGTAGTGTGTAGTGTGTAGTGTATAGTGTATAGTGTAGTGTATAGTGTATAGTGTATAGTGTAGTGTGTAGTGTATAGTGTAGTGTGTAGTGTATAGTGTAGTGTATAGTGTAGTGTGTAGTGTGTAGTGTATAGTGTAGTGTATAGTGTAGTGTGTAGTGTATAGTGTAGTGTGTAGTGTATAGTGTAGTGTGTAGTGTATAGTGTATAGTGTAGTGTGTAGTGTATAGTGTATAGTGTAGTGTGTAGTGTATAGTGTAGTGTATAGTGTATAGTGTATAGTGTAGTGTGTAGTGTATAGTGTAGTGTGTAGTGTATAGTGTAGTGTGTAGTGTATAGTGTATAGTGTAGTGTGTAGTGTGGTCCTGGGTACAGTATAGTATGTAGTAGTATAGTGTGTAGTGTAGTCAAATCCAATCAAATGTATTTATATAGCCCTTCTTACATCAGCTGATATCTCAAAGTGCTGTACAGAAACCCAGCCTAAAACCCCAAACAGCAAGCAATGCAGGTGTAGAATAGTGTGTAGTAGTGTGTAGTGTAGTATATTGTATAGTGTAGCAGTGTAGTGTATAGTATAGTGTAGTAGTGTGTAGTGTAGTGTGTAGTATAGTGTGTATAGTGTATACCTGGGCACAGTCCGTGTCCTTCTGTTTAAGCAGTGTGTGTAGTAGTATAGTGTAGTAGTGTATAGTATAGTGTAGTAGTGTGTAGTATAGTGTAGTAGTATAGTGTATAGTGTAGTAGGGTGTAGTATAGTGTAGTAGTGTGTAGTATAGTGTAGTAGTATAGTGTATAGTGTAGTAGGGTGTAGTATAGTGTAGTAGTGTGTAGTATAGTGTAGTAGTATAGTGTATAGTGTAGTAGTGTGTAGTATAGTGTAGTAGGGTATAGTGTAGTAGTGTGTAGTATAATGTAGTAGTATAGTGTAGTAGTGTGTAGTATAGTGTAGTAGTATAGTGTATAGTGTAGTAGGGTGTAGTATAGTGTAGTAGTATAGTGTATAGTGTAGTAGTGTGTAGTATAATGTAGTAGTATAGTGTAGTAGTGTGTAGTATAGTGTAGTAGTATAGTGTATAGTGTAGTAGTGTGTAGTATAGTGTAGTAGTGTGTAGTATAGTGTAGTAGTGTGTAGTATAGTGTAGTAGTATAGTGTATAGTGTAGTAGTGTGTAGCATAGTGTAGTAGTGTAGTATAGTGTATAGTGTAGCAGTGTAGTGTATAGTATAGTGTAGTAGTGTGTAGTGTGTAGTATAGTGTGTATAGTGTATACCTGGGCACAGTCCTTGTCCTTCTGTTTAAGCAGTGTGTGTAGTAGTATAGTGTAGTAGTGTATAGTATAGTGTAGTAGTGTATAGTATAGTGTAGCAGTGTATAGTATAGTAGTGTAGTAGTATAGTGTATAGTGTAGTAGTGTATAGTATAGTGTAGTAGTGTGTAGTATAGTGTAGTAGTATAGTGTATAGTGTAGTAGTGTGTAGTATAGTGTGGTAGTATAGTGTATAGTGCAGTAGTGTGTAGTAGTGTGTAGTAGTGTGTAGTATAGTGTAGTAGTATAGCATATAGTGTAGTAGTGTGTAGTATAGTGTAGTAGTGTATAGTATAGTGTAGTAGTGTGTAGTATAGTGTAGTAGTATAGTGTATAGTGTAGTAGTGTGTAGTATAGTGTAGTAGTATAGTGTATAGTGTAGTAGTGTATAGTATAGTGTAGTAGTATAGTGTATAGTGTAGTAGTGTGTAGTGTAGTATAGTGTGTAGTGTAGTGTATAGTGTGTAGTGTAGTGTATAGTGTAGTGGAGTATAGTGTGTAGTGTACTAGTGTGTAGTGTAGTGTAGTAGTGTATAGTATAGTGTAGTAGTGTGTAGTATAGTGTAGTAGTGTGTAGTATAGTGTAGTAGTGTATAGTATAGTGTAGTAGTGTGTAGTATAGTGTAGTAGTATAGTGTATAGTGTAGTAGTGTGTAGTGTAGTGTAGTATAGTGTGTAGTGTAGTGTATAGTGTGTAGTGTAGTGTATAGTGTAGTGGAGTATAGTGTAGTAGTGTATAGTATAGTGTAGTAGTGTGTAGTATAGTGTAGTAGTATAGTGTATCGTGTAGCAGTGTGTAGTATAGTGTAGTAGTGTGTAGTATAGTGTAGTCGTATAGTGTATCGTGTAGTAGTGTATAGTATAGTGTAGTAGTGTGTAGTATAGTGTAGTAGTATAGTGTATCGTGTAGCAGTGTGTAGTATAGTGTAGTAGTGTGTAGTATAGTGTAGTCGTATAGTGTATCGTGTAGTAGTGTATAGTATAGTGTAGTAGTGTGTAGTATAGTGTAGTAGTATAGTGTATAGTGTAGTAGTGTGTAGTATATTGTAGTAGTGTGTAGTATAGTGTAGTAGTGTGTAGTATAGTGTAGTAGTATAGTGTATAGTGTAGTAGTGTGTAGTATAGTGTAGTAGTGTGTAGTATAGTGTAGTAGTGTGTAGTATAGTGTAGTAGTGTGTAGTATAGTGTAGTAGTATAGTGTATAGTGTAGTAGTGTGTAGTATAGTGTAGTAGTGTGTAGTATAGTGTAGTAGTGTGTAGTATAGTGTAGTAGTATAGTATATAGTGTAGTAGTGTGTAGTATAGTGTAGTAGTGTATAGTATAGTGTAGTAGTGTGTAGTATAGTGTGGTAGTATAGTGTATAGTGTAGTAGTGTGTAGTATAGTGTAGTAGTATAGTGTATAGTGTAGTAGTGTATAGTATAGTGTAGTAGTATAGTGTATAGTGTAGTAGTGTGTAGTGTAGTGTAGTATAGTGTGTAGTGTAGTGTATAGCGTAGTGTATAGTGTAGTGGAGTATAGTGTGTAGTGTAGTAGTGGACAGTGTGTAGTGTAGTGTAGTAGTGTATAGTATAGTGTAGTAGTGTGTAGTATAGTGTAGTAGTGTGTAGTATAGTGTAGTAGTGTATAGTATAGTGTAGTAGTGTGTAGTATAGTGTAGTAGTATAGTGTATAGTGTAGTAGTGTGTAGTATAGTGTAGTAGTATAGTGTATAGTGTATAGTGTGTAGTATAGTGTGTAGTGTAGTGTATAGTGTGTAGTGTAGTGTATAGTGTAGTTGAGTATAGTGTGTAGTGTAGTAGTGGACAGTGTGTAGTGTAGTGTAGTAGTGTGTAGTATAGTGTAGTAGTATAGTGTATAGTGTAGTAGTGTGTAGTATAGTGTAGTAGTGTAGTAGTGTATAGTATAGTGTAGTAGTGTAGTAGTGTATAGTATAGTGTAGTAGTGTAGTAGTGTGTAGTATAGTGTAGTAGTGTGTAGTATAGTGTAGTAGTATAGTGTATAGTGTAGTAGTGTGTAGTATAGTGTAGTAGTGTATAGTGTAGTAGTGTGTAGTATAGTGTAGTAGTGTGTAGTATAGTGTAGTAGTGTATAGTATAGTGTAGTAGTGTATAGTATAGTGTAGTAGTGTGTATAGTATAGTATAGTTTATAGTGTATAGTGTAGTGTAGTAGTGTGTAGTATAGTGTAGTAGTGTAGTAGTATAGTGTATAGTGTAGTAGTGTGTAGTATAGTGTAGTAGTATAGTGTATAGTATAGTGTGTATAGTATAGTGTGTATAGTATAGTGTGTATAGTATAGTGTGTATAGTATAGTGTGTATAGTAGAGTGTGTATAGTATAGTGTGTATAGTATAGTGTGTATAGTATAGTATAGTGTGTATAGTGTGTATAGTATAGTGTGTATAGTATAGTATAGTGTGTACCTGGGCACAGTCCTTGTCCTTCTGTTTAAGCAGCACTTCAGTTCTGTCTCTCTGAGCTGAACTCTTCTGGAGGGAATCTAACTTCTCCTGCAGCTCTCTGTACCTACACACACACACACACACACACACACACACACACACACACACACACACACACACACACACACACACACACACACACACACACACACACACACACACACACACACACACACACACACACCACACACACGGACACCACACACGGACACCACACAGGGACATATTTAGGATCACAAGTCATAACCACCACAAGGCAGAATAGTGAGACACACTTACCTGCCCTGTGTGGCTTGAAGCTGCTCTGTGAGTTTGGCCAGGTGGGAGCTGAGGAGACAGAAAGCAGACCACATCAACACACTGCAGGAAGTGATGCTGACTGTCAGAAAATGATGTCATTACCTGTCAGAGGAGGGCGGGGCATCGGAACGCTGAACCGTTTCCTCGGTAACACCACAACTCTAAGGAACACAATTATAATACTTCTCATTTTCAAGCTATCATTTCTTACATTTCTTCACAGAATGACCCCAACACCACACACACACACCAGTTTGGTTCTGAGTTGCTCAACCGAGCGATGAAGGCAGTCTCTCTCTCTCTCTCCCTCCTCCCTCTCTTTCTCCAGCTCTTCATTCCTCCTCCTCAGATCTTTCATCCCTTCTTCTAACTTCTCTTTGTGGCTCTTCAGCAGCTGGAGAAAGTCGTTACCTCCTCCTGCGGGCTAGAGAAAGAGACAGGAAGTTGAAAGACAGATAGTATATCTCCATGTTGCCATAGAAACAACAAGCTTGTTTTGGTTTGGGATGAGTTGGACCACCGAGTGAAGGAAAAGCAGCCAACAAGTGCTCAGCATATGTGGGAACTCCTTCAAGACTGTTGGAAAAGCATTGCTGGTGAAGCTGGTTGAGAGAATGCCAAGAGTGTGCAAAGCTGTCATCAAGGCAAAGGGTGGCTATTTGAAGAATCTCAAATATATTTTGATTTGTTTAACACTTTTTGGATTGATGATTCCAAATGTGTTATTTCATAGTTGTGATGTCTTCACTGTTATTCTACAATGTAGAAAATAGTACAAATAAAGAAAAACCCTTGAATGAGTAGGTGTGTTCAAACTTCTGACTGGTCCTGTACATACAGTGCATTGGGAAAGTATTCAGACCACTTGACTTTTTCTATATTTTGTAACGTTAACAGCCTTTTTCTACAATTGGTTAAATGATTTATTTTCCTCATCAACACACCTCATAATGACAAAGCAAAAACAGGTTTAGAAACGTTAGCACATTTATTACAAATAAAAACCAAAATACCTTATTTACATAAATATTCAGACCCTTTGCTATGAGACTATAAATTGATCTCAGGTGCATCCTGTTTCCATTGATCATCCTTGAGATGTTTCTACAACTTGATTGGAGTCCACCTGTGGTAAATTCAATTGATTGGACATGATTTGGAAAGGCACACACCTGTCTATATAAGGTCCCACAGTTGACAGTGTATGTCAGAGCAAAAACCAGCCATGAGGTTGAAGGAATTGTCTGTAGAGCTCTGAGACAGGATTGTGTCGAGGCACAGATCTGGGAAGGTACCAAAACATTTCTGCAGCATTGAAAGTCCCCAAGAACACATTGGACTCCATCATTCTTAAATGTAAGAAGTTTGGAACCACTCTTCTTAGAGCTGGCCGCCTGGCTAAACTGAGCAATCGGGGAAGAAAGGCCTTGGTCAGGGAGGTGACCAAGAACCCGATGGTCACTCTGACAGAGCTCTAGATTTCCTCTGTCTAGATGGGAGAACCTTCCAGAAGGACAACCATCTCTGCAGCACTCCACCAATCAGGCCTTTATGGTAGAGTGGCCAGACGGAAGCCACTCCTCAGTAAAAGGCACACGGCAGCCCGCTTGCAGTTTGCCAAAGGGCACCTAAAGGACTCTGACCATGAGAAACAAGATGCTCTGGTCTGATGAAACCAAGACTGAACTCTTTGGCCTGAATGCCAAGCATCATCTGGAGGAAACCTGGCACCGCTCATCACCTGGCCAAAACATTTCTAAAAACCTGTTTGCTTTGTCATTATAGGGTATTGTGTGTAGATTGATGAGGGGGGGAAAAAAACAATTGAATCTATCTATCTATATCCCTCAATCTATCTGCACTGACCAGAGAGGTTGCCATAGGTCCGTTGGTCTCCGAGCCATGGCTGGGGCCGTTGACCAGAAGGCCTTGGTTCGCTCCAGGGTTGGAGGGGCTAGAGGGGCTGGCCAGGCTGGTGAGGCTGTGGTTCTCCATGGCCAGTCTCTCCACTAGCGCCCGGGCCTCCTGGAAACGACAGCTGAGGAACTCCCTCTCTTCTCTAGACCTCCGCTGCCATTCCTCCATCTCCTCACAGCGCTCACGCAGGGCCTGGTTGCTGCGCTGCAACGCCTCTACACACACACACACACACACACACACACACACACACACACATATACAATCTGTGCCTCATTGTGGATCCAAATAAAATATTTGTATGTGTTTGTTTAGAGTGTGTGTGTGAGTGAGTGAGTGAGTGAGTGAGTGAGTGAGTGAGTGAGTGAGTCCTACCTCGGAGCTGCTGGTTGTCTCCCAGTAGTCTAGTCACCACCTCATTGGCTGCCAGCTCAGCAGGAACCTGAAGAGCCACGCCACCCTCGTCCCCTGCCATCTCCCACTGCAGGGCTATGTCTGCCTGGGGCTGCACGCCACCCTCGTCCCCTGCCATCTCCCACTGCAGGGCTATGTCTGCCTGGGGCTGCACCATGCCGCTGGACATTATGCATCGTATTATATAGAAAACAAGAAATGTATACAGACACACCATCAGTTCTGTACAGCATTACAGTATCTGCCTTTAGGCACTGATCCAATGACTCAAAGCTACTAGTACAAGACACTAAGTAGGTTTCCAGTCACTCAGGTTTATTCAACAAAAGCAATGTCGCAACAACGACAAATCATTGCAACATGTGTAACGGAAACGGAATATATACAGGAGCAATGTTCTAAAGATCGACAACATTTTTATCCATTTGACGGGTGGATTTTTATTTTGTCAAACTTTCTTTATATGGTGACAATAAATTAGGATTGCCACATACTTTTGAAGGTACGCGAGGCACGTGATTTCATCAAGTAACAATAAGTTCCACTCCACATTTAATTCTAAATGTCTACTTCTTGCAAAAATCATTATTTTTAATAGTTAAAAAATATTGATCTGACTTCCAACAATGTCTGAATGGCTTCGCCTTGTTTTTCTGGTTGGTTGGCAAGTTTCCCCATCCAATTATATCAGATCTACAGGAGTGTACGTTTCACCATCCAATTATATCAGATCTACAGGAGTGTACGTTTCCCCATCCAATTATATCAGATCTACAGGAGTGCAAGTTTCCCCATCCAATTATATCAGATCTACAGGAGTGCAAGTTTCCCCATCCAATTATATCAGATCTACAGGAGTGCAAGTTTCCCCATCCAATTATATCAGATCTACAGGAGTGCAAGTTTCCCCATCCAATTATATCAGATCTACAGGAGTGTACGTTTCACCATCCAATTATATCAGATCTACAGGAGTGTACGTTTCACCGTGGCACGGACCCCGGCGATGTGTTGGCACAATAGAATATGGCAGATATTAGGCTGGACAATAGAACAAGTCAAAATTCACCCAAGGCTGAAAAACAGCCAAAGAACATTGGCTAAACTGGAACACCAGCGAGGCCATAGCAAATGAATGGAAACGAACCTTCACAGAGTCTCTTCTGACTGTCACAGAGTCTCTTCTGACTGGAGTGATGCTTAGAATTACATTTCCCTTAAATGTCACAAAATGTTTTTATCCCTTTTCATTTTACAATCTGTTTGGACGAAACTGGAAGGAGAAAAAAGCTTGTGTGAAGATCCGCTCCTCGATAGTGTCAACTGTGTTTATGTCGGCGTAATGAGGAAGTAGGGAAAACACGAACACTTCGGACTATTTCTGGTCTATTGATCGATGACAACCGAGCTCGCTGCCCAGACGTATTACATCATTACAAAAGATGAGATTCTCCTGATTAAATTGGTGTCCGACTTGAAAAAAAAATCTAAATATACACTTTGTGCGATTTTTGGTGAAATAGACAGTCATACCCCTATAGGAAACAATGGGGCGACCTCCCGACTTCCATGAGTGAAGATATCATCTTGAAATTAACAGCATACTATGCTACCCACATTTACATCATTAGACAGAATAGATTATCCGAAATGAAGTGGTGTAGAACTTCCAAACATCAATTTTGAAATAGACATTGCCGTTATGTTGGGGAAAGAGGAATGTCTAAAGGTATTATTTAACCAGCATTTATCTGCTTCCATTTGCCTTTTTTTCTGTTCTACAATGTGGTTTGAACTAGCAAATTTGTTTTAAAAAATTCACCTTTATTTAACCGGGTAGTCTAGTTGAGAACAAGTTCTCATTTACAACTGAGACCTGGCCAAGATAAAGCAAAAACAGTTTGACACATACAACAACACAGAGTTACACATGGAGTAAAGAAACCGGTGAGATATACCTGTTATATACTTCCCTTTTCATTATTCACATTGTTCTAATTCTCTGCATGGCAAGCAGACAGGCAGCACACTTCTGTAAACAAACAGCTCAGCAAAGGCTCTTAAGATCTACCAGATGTCTATATGTGAATCTAATTTCCAGCGTGTGTCTAGTGTCTGTGTTTATGTTAAAGGTGAATAAACAGTTACTACATACATTTTTGGATCCACATTCATTTATTTTTTTTACTTATAAATTAATTATATCTCCCATTGATTCAGAAAATAATATAACTTAGAAATGCCTCATGAGCTTAGTTCAACAGTCATTCTCTATCAGAACCCAAAATACAACCTTGTTTTACTGCAATGTTTGTATTAAATAAATAATAATAATACATATCACTGTAAAGCTACAAAACTGGTTGAGAGAATGCCAAGAGTGTGCAAAGCTGTCATCAAGGCAAACGGTAGCTACTTTGAAGAATCTCCCATATAAAATAAATTCTGATTTGTTTAACACTTTTTTTGGTTACTACATGATTCCATATGTGTTATTTCATAGTTTTGATGTCTTCACTATTATTCTACAATGTAGAAAATAGTCAAAATAGAGAAAAACCCTGGAATGAGTAGGTGTGTCCAAACTTTTGACTGGTACTGTATGTATACACAGGGCTAAAATAGGTTATCCGTAGGTTTAGGGTTTTTAACGGTCACCACAGCGTGAGGTGTTTTCTGCATGTGATGTCAGAGTGCAGTCACCGTTCCAAAATGGGATTGTTACGCAACAGTTAACATTGCCTTCTAATGATCTAATTTCAATACATTTTCTAACAAGTTTTATTTTCTAACAGTTTAAATTGGAGGTGTGTTCCACCTCATTAATTCACATAGAAGTTGCCCATTTCAGCATTGAGGAGAATTCATGTTTGAGGTTTTACTGAGCCGGACAAACTTCTCTCTTCGAGGAGAGCCCAAGCACTTCACCAATGTTTCCGCAGATCATGTATGCAAAGCTGTTATAATGAGGTGAAGGAATGGTTCACTCATCTTTCGGGTAAACTTCCAGAAGTGAAAGAAGGGAAGTGGATGATCATAGACAACACACCCCCTTCAACATGCATATTGCAAACAGACGCAACTCATCTTGTAATCTTTGGTTGAAACGAAAAACAAACATAGGGGCACACAAACTACCCATCGTCGGATTACTTTCGATTCTAGAAAGTATTTTACTATATTATTTCGATCAATGTTGAGCTCACCTGTGATGTGATGAATTATGAATAGTATTAGCTAATTCATATTGTGGTTTCTGTCAGCCGAGAGTTATCTAAATATGACCGCTTGTATGATGTCAATATTTCCTCAGTTAGCGCTAGGACTAATGTAGCCTACATTTTCCGGTTTGGATGATTGCATTATGCGGTCATTACTTCTGTGAATGTCTGTATATTTCATCCAAAAATAAACTTGTTAAATTCAGGACATAACTTTGTAAGGACTGTGTTCGTGCAAAATGTTTCTGTGAAAAAAAAACAGTGTGCCGAGCTCAAATGCTGTTGCGGTAATCGAAACTGGACGCTCTAAATAAGCATTCTAATCAAACCCCCAAACAATGCAGACAAATTACCCAGAATGATCACGCCCGTTTGTCCGTAGGTGTGAACAGGTCAGGGGGGGGGGGGGGAAGAGTATGGTTTATAGCTCTTTTGCTGCTTCCTGTGGCCTTCTGCGGGTAATACATACCTCATTCACGACACTTGCTAGGCTCATACTCTGAGGTAGAAACAGCATCAGATCTACAAATCAATGAGCTAAACCCTATCCATATGGTTTGCAACTCAGTGAACCTGTGCAGCATTCGCTCAATTTGATGCTTATGAACAAACAGATTGTGATGCATGTCAAATTACCCAGCAGCCATTTAGATAACAAATCATCAAAAGAAAAAAGGTTATGTCTTCTGGTTGTTTAAATGTTTTATTTTATTAAATTAACCTTTATTTAACTAGGCACGTCAGTTAAGAACAAATTAAAATGTACAATGACGGCCTACCAAAAAAGTCTCCTACGGGGACGGGGGCCTGGGATTTAAAAAATAAATACAATATAAATATAGGACAAAACACATAAGAGAGACAACTACATAAAGAGAGACCTAAGACAACACAGCATGGCAGCAACACAACATGACATGGTAGCAACACAAAAACATGGTAAACATTATTGGGCAAAGTCAACAGCACAAAGAGCAAGAAGGTAGAGACAACAATACATCACGCAAAGCAGCCACAACTGTCAGTAAGAGTGTCCATGATTGAGTCTTTGAATGAAGAATGAAATCGGTCACATCTTGAAAAAGAGGACAGGGACATGCGTTTTGTTTAGATTTTACAACATTTTTCTGAAAAAAAGAAATGGTTAATCATGACCAGAACATGTTCGTTACAGTATGATAGTTATGCGCCAGCCATCACTATCACTATGGGTTACAACAACGTGTACCCGGGCGAACAGTGAGCTTGCCCACCAAGTTGCGGTAACATTAGTAACAGGTTACATGAGCTAAGCCTCCAGGGTTAACGCGAAGCCGCCATTGTAACGCAGAACAACGGGCTGGGAATAGAGCGGAAGGCGAGTTGGTGCCACGCTGTTCAACAGAGCTAATAGGAGTGTAACCGCTGTGAAATGGCTCGCTAGTTAGCGGTGGTGCACACTAATAGCCGTTCAATCGGTGGCGTCACTTGTTCTGAGACCTTGAAGTAGTTGTTTTCCCTGTTATTTTAAAGGTCGCGGCTTTTGTGGGGCGACAGGTAACTGTTGTCAATGTGTGCAGAGAGTCCCTGGTTCGGGGCAAGGAGAGGGACGGAAGCTATACTGGTACACTTCAAAACTACGGCAACCAGCTGTGACATATGCTAATATTATTAAACTGCGCTCCATGTCGAATGCATAAAAAAGCGTTACAAATGTAAATGTGTCCAGCCTACAAATATTAGTCGATGAATGCGTTCTGTCCATGCGGGCTACATAAGACATGAGGTGGGAGGGCATACATGCTGTCGCCAATCTAATGATCAACTTGTCTAAATGGGTTATGGAAACACTTCAACCAATACATTTTGATTCAACACTGTACTGTAACGTTGTGTGTGTCGTCATTACCTCCAGTTTATCGACAACACTTGGTTCAATGGAAACGCGCCCTAAAATGAAATTGTCACATCTATTGTCACAGCGAACTTTCTAAATGTCAACAAAACAAATCACTGGACAAGTTAACGGAAAACAGTCAGTCTGCTCGGAGCTAGCCTACTTTCACTTTCGCTTCTAGTTCAATCATGGTGGTTGGTGATTATCTAGTTAGCTAACCTATCTTTACTTAGTAAACTCCCGCTAAATACAGACCGTGTTAGCTAATGAAATACGGTCAGCTCGCTTGCCAACTATTTGCAAGTCATCCAGTCATATAAAGCCTATAGCTAGAAAGCCGTCAACAACACCGTTCGTTTGGTAAGGTTAGCTAGACTGACATGGGACTAGCTACCTAACATGGCTAATTCGGGCTAGCCATGACCATCACGTCAGCTAGTTAGCGCAACAGTGGCAGCCAATGACATATCTAGCTAACTTGATGTCAAGAAAGCTTACCTTTTCTCTGTAGCTCTCTTGACGTAGCTAGCTAGCGTTAATCAGGCTAACGCTAGTTAATTCACCTAGCTAGCTCTGGTTTGATTGTCGCAGACCAAGCGTATTTCCGCAACTGACACCAACTCTACGTCGTGTTTCTATTCAAATCTGGTAAAATTATTTCTAGCGATAGGTCTCTTGACATTATGCTAATGTAGCTGTCAAAGTGACTGAGCTATGCTAGCTTGCGCCAGGAATTCCTACTTCCGCACTGTGAGAGATGACGTCATCTTCTTTGAAGTTTAACGGCGTCCGGCATCCAATACATGTTGCATTACCGCCTCCTACTAGACTGGAGTACAACTCCCTTATCCTGCTTGAAAATAAATACCCTACCATCTAACACTACACTCACAAAAAAAAAAATACGTTACTCCACTATTTACATCTATTTAGGCCTACTTCAGGCCATAAATGCTAAAAATCCAATCTTACTGAAACATATATCACTTGTTGGTTTATCCCTCTGTACTGGTACAGATCTACTACACCCCTCCTCTCAGGATCCCTCCCCCTTGACCCATCTTCCTCTACTTTCTTCACTGCCTCAGCATATGTCAACTTCTGCATTACTCTAACCCTGGAAACCTCAACCTGCCTCTCTCACACGGGACATTTCTGATCCCCAGTCCCATCGGCACCCCTACAGTTAACACATACCACTCCTTTCCCCAATGCTACACATTCCTTTGTCTCATTCCCTTCGGCACACTTCTCACACCTAGGAACCTTCCTCCTACACACTGTTGCCACCTGCCCATAAGCTTGACACCTGTAACAACGTAATGTCTTCGGCACAAAAGCTCGTACAGGTTAACTCCTATATCCTAACATCACTTTGTCGGGAAAAGACTGAACATCACAACTCAAAAGAACAGACAACGACTCTTCTGTTTCACCATTCACGCCATTCACACCATTCACACATTCATGTCTGCGTTACACCAAATGATGAGCATCACAAACACCAGGAATCTTCCCCTTCAGTTGGTCAGCTTTCACATTTACCTCTACCCCAGTAATCACTCCTTTCAATGGTGCCCTTTTCTTGAGAGTAAAACAATTCACATCTCTTGCCCCCATTTGTTTAACACGGAGCGCCTACTCCCTCTGACCAGCAGAAACACAAACAATTATTACAAGACCACTTCTGGTTACCCTCACAGATTCCACAGCACCCAACTCTGTTTTCACCCACCCTGAAACCACAAATGGATCAGCCAAAAGACAATGGTCAACTTTTTCCAAAAACATCACTCCTACTGTCATAGACTCATCTTTAACCTGACCCTCGGTGTAAGCCTCGGGCTCTGAGAACTTCACCACACCTACCCACCTCAGATACTTTGCCCTCCTTCACTTCCATTCATCCTCCTGTATTCAACTCACTCCGCTTACATTTTCTACCACTTTAACAAACCATCTCCCTTTTCCCACCATTTTTAACCGACTCAAGCTCACCTTAATCCTCTCTCTCTCTCTCTTAGACTTCCTCTGCCTCTCTTTTTCCCTCCATTCCTCCTCCGTATTCTGAGTATATGTCTCCTTATGATAGTACTGTACTTCTCCAGACATCTTGTTCTTGCCTTCAGCACGAACCCCTCGGAGATTTAACGCGCAACAATGCATCCCATGGCAACGAGATGACATCATGGCAACAAAGCTGGATTTTATGCTAGCTAGCTACGTCTGTTTACATTGTAGCCGATGTAGCAGCGTGACCAACTAGTGCTAACAATTCAGTGAACAACTATCCCAGAATGGAAATATTTAACACAAATAACAAGTAAACAAGTAACATAATCGATTTTCTCAGTACCTGTTAGTGAATTAAGCTGACACTGACCAGATATGTTTATTTTTATTTATTTCACCTTTATTTAACCAGGTAGGCTAGTTGAGAACACCTTTATTTAACCAGGTAGGCCAGTTGAGAACACCTTTATTTAACCAGGTAGGCTAGTTGAGAACACCTTTATTTAACCAGGTAGGCTAGTTGAGAACACCTTTATTTAACCAGGTAGGCTAGTTGAGAACACCTTTATTTAACCAGGTAGGCTAGTTGAGAACAAGTTCTCATTTACAACTGCGACCTGGCCAAGATAAAGCAAAGCAGTGTGACACAAACAACAACACAGAGTTACACATGGAATAAACAAACGTACAGTCAATAACACAATAGAAAAGTCTATATACAGTGTGTGCAAATGAGGTAGGATAAGGGAGTTAAGGCAATAAATAGGCCGTAGTGGCAAAGTAATTACAATTGAGCAATTAAACACTGGAGTGATAGATGTGCAAGGTGAGATACTGTGCCCTGACCTTAGAGAGCCTTTTTTATGTCTTTTTTTGGTTTGGTCAGGGTGTGATTTGGGTGGGCATTCTATGTCCTTTATTTTTTTGTTACTTGTTTTGTTGGCGACATTCTATAATAAAAGGAAATGTACGCTCACAATGCTGCACTTTGGTCCACTTCTTTCGACGGCTGTGACAGAACTACCCACCACCAAAGGACCAAGCAGCGTGGCCGGGAGGAGCAGCGCTTTCTGGACATGGGAGGAGGTATTGGAAAGCAAGGGACCCTGGGCACAGGCTGGTGAATTTCGCCGTCCTAAGGAGGAGCTAGAAGCAGCAAAGGCGGAACGCCGACAGTACGAGGAGTTGGCACAGCGGAGCAAGCACGAGAGGCAGCCCCAAAAAATGTTTTGGGGGGAGGCACACGGGGAGAGTGGCAGAGTCAGGGTATAGACCTGAGCCTACTCCCCGTGCTTACCGTAGGGAGCGTGGTACTGGTCAGGCACCGTGTTATGCGGTAAAGCGCACAGTGTCTCCAGTGCGCTCTCATAGCCCGCAAGTGCCACGCATCCAGCCAGGGCAGATTGTGGCAGCTCTGCGCACTGTGTCTCCGGTGCGCTGTGACTGCTCAGTGCGTCCTATGCCTGCGCTCTGCCCATGTCAGGTTAAAGTGGGCATTCAGCCAAGAGGAGAGGTGCAAGTGTCAAGCACCAGATCTCCAGTGCTCCCCACAGCCCGGTTCGACCTGTGCCTACGCTCTGGAGGTGCCGGGCTAAAGTGGGCATTCAGCCGGGAAGAGTGGTGCCAGGGATACACACCAGATCTCCAGTGCTCCCCCACAGGCCGGTCCATCCTGTGCCTCCTCCAAGGACCAGGCCTCCAGTAGGTCTCCCCAGCCTGGTTCATCCTGTGGCTCCTCCAAGGACCAGGCCGCCAGCGACGGTCTCCAGTCCGGAGCCTCCAGCGACGGTACCCAGTCCGGAGCCCCCAGCGACGGTCCTCAGTCCGGAGCCACCAGCGACGGTCCCCAGTCCGGAGCCTCCAGCGACGGTCACCAGTCCGGAGCCTCCAGCGACGGTCCCCAGTCCGGGGCCCGCAACGAGGGTCTCCAGTCCGGAGCCTCCAGCGACGGTCTCCAGTCCGGGGCCCACAGCGACGGTCCCCAGTCCGGGGCCCGCAACGAGGGTCCCCAGTCTGGGGCCGGCAGTGAGGGTCCCCAGCCTGGGGCCCGCAACGAGGGTCCCCAGTCCGGGGCCGGCAATGAGGAGAGAAAAAAAGAAGGAAAAAAATGTGGATAAGGGGATAAGGTAGTTGGATGGGCTATGTACAGGTGCAATGATCTGTGAGCTGCTCTGACAGCTGGTGCTTAAAGCTAGTGAGGGAGATATGAGTCTCCAGCTTCAGTGACTTTTGCAATTCGTTCCAGTCATTGGCAGCAGAGAACTGGAAGGAAAGGCGGCCAAATGAGGAATTGGCTTTGGGGGTGACCAGTGAAATATACCTTCTGGAACGCGTGCTACGGGTGGGTGCTGCTATGGTGATCAGTGAGCTGAGATAAGGCGGGGCTTTACCTAGCAAAGACTTATAGATGACCTGGAGCCAGTGGGTTTGGTGACGAATATGAAGCAAGGGCCAGCCAACGAGGGCATACAGGTCGCAGTGGTGGGTAGTATATGGATGGCACTGTGATAGACTGCATCCAACTTGCTGAGTAGAGTGTTGGAGGCTATTTTGTAAATGACATCACCGAAGTCAAGGATCGGTAGGATAGTCAGTTTTACGAGGGTATGTTTGGCAGCATGAGTGAAGGATGCTTTGTTGTGAAATAGGAAGCAGATTCTAGATTTAATTTTGGATTGGAGATGTTTAATGTGAGTCTGGAAGGAGAGTTTACAGTCTGACCAGACACCTAGATATTTGTAGTTGTCCACATATAAGTCAGAACCGTCCAGAGTAGTGATGCTGGACGGGCGGGCAGGTGTGGGCAGCGATCAGTTGAAGAGCATGCATTTAGTTTAACTTGTGTTTAAGAGCAGTTGGAGGCAACAGAAGGAGAGTTGTATGGCATTGAAGCCCGTCTGGAGGTTAGTTAACACAGTGTCCAAAGAAGGGCCAGAAGTATACAGAATGGCGTCGTCTGCATAGAGGTGGATCAGAGAATCACCCGCAGCGAGAGCAACATCATTGATGTATACAGAGAAGAGAGTCGGCCCGAGAATTGAACCCTGTGGCACCCCCATAGAGACTGCCAGAGGTCCGGACAACAGGCCCTCCGATTTGACACACTGAACTCTATCTGAGAAGTAGTTGGTGAACCAGGCGAGGGAGTCATTTGAGAAACCAAGGCTGTTGAGTCTGCAGATAAGAA
This sequence comes from Salvelinus namaycush, assembly GCF_016432855.1. Lineage (NCBI taxonomy): Eukaryota > Metazoa > Chordata > Actinopteri > Salmoniformes > Salmonidae > Salvelinus > Salvelinus namaycush. The sequence continues at coordinate 48,510,831 of NC_052322.1, forward strand.
TGTGGTGATTGACAGAGTCAAAAGCCTTGGCCAGGTTGATGAATACAGCTGTACAGTACTGTCTTTAATCGATGGCGGTTATGATATTGTTTAGGACCTTGAGCGTGGCTGAGGTGCACTCATGACCAGCTCAGAAACCAGATTGCATAGCGGAGAAGGTACGGTGGGATTCCAAATGGTCGGTGATCTGTTTGTTAACTTGGCTTTCGAAGACCTTAGAAAGGCAGGGTAGGATAAATATAGGTCTGTAACAGTTTGGGTCTAGAGTGTCTCCCCCTTTGAAGAGGGGGATGACCGCGGCAGCTTTCCAATCTTTGGGGATCTCAAATGATACGAAAGAGAGGTTGAGCAGGCTGGTAATAGGGGTTGCAACAATTGCAGCGCCATTTTTTAGAAAGAGAGGGTCCAGATTGTCTAGCCCAGCTGATTTGTAGGGGTCCAGATTTTGCAGCTCTTTCAGAACATCAGCTATCTGGATTTGGGTGAAGGAGAAATGGGGGAGGCTTGGGCAAGTTGCTGTGGGGCGTGCAGGGCAGTTGACCGGGGTAGAGGTAGCCAGGTGGAAAGCATGGCCAGCCGTAGAAAAATGCTTATTAAAATTCTCAATTATCATGGATTTATCAGTGGTGACAGTGTTTCCTAGCCTCAGTTCAGTGGGCAGCTGGGAGGAGGTGCTCTTATTCTCCATGGACTTTACATTGTCCCAGAACTTTTTGGAGTTTGTGCTACAGGATGCAAATTTCTGTTTGAAAAAGCTAGCCTTTGCTTTCCTAACTGACTGTGTATATTGGTTCCTAACTTCCCTGAAAAGTTGCATATCGTGGGGGCTATTTGATGCTAATGCAGTACGCCACAAGATGTTTTTGTGCTGGTCAAGGGCAGTCAGGTCTGGAGTGAACCAAGGGCTATATCTGTTCCAGGTTCTACATTTTTTGAATGGGGCATGCTTATTTAAGATGGTGAGGAAAGCACTTTTAAAGAGTAACCAGGCATCCTCTACTGACGGGATGAGGTCAATATACTTCCAAGATAACCGGGCCAGGTCGATTAGAAAGGCCTGCTCGCTCAAGTGTTTTAGGGAGCGTTTGACAGTGATGAGGGGTGGTCGTTTGACCGCAGACCCATTACGGACGCAGGCAATGAGGCAGTGATCGCTGAGATCCTGGTTGAAGACAGGATCCCAAAAATTGTTTGGGCACAGACCTGGATAGTATAATCAATTTATCACTAGCCACTTTATATAATGCTAACATACCCTACATTACTCATCTCATATGTATATACTGTACGCTATACCATCTACTGCATCTTGTCATCTTGATGTAATGTATCACTAGCCACTTTAAACAATGCCACTTTATATAATGTTTTCATACCCTACATTACTCATCCCATATGTATATTTCTTGTCGAACTTCCGGGTTGGAGCGAGTAGTCGCATTTCGCTTCGCTCCACAGGTAGTATTACATTTCATTTCATTTCATTACAGTACAACGGTTTGATTTGTCTGATCTTAGCTAGCTACATAGCCGTCTTTGTATCAAAGATAATTGTGCAGTTTAGAGTAATTATCGAGGTTAGCTAGCCAGCTATTTTCGCACTTCTAACGTAGTCAACACTGCTAGCTAGCCAGCTAGCTCTACCGAAGTTGCTATTCTACTGAATAGCAGCACTGTAGAAACTATTACATTACAACGGAACGACTTGATTAGTGTAGTGTTAGCTAGCTACATAGTTGTCTTTGCTGTCTTTGTATCTAAGATAATTGTGTAGTTTAGAGTAACTATCGAGGTTAGCTAGCCAGCTATTTTCGTCCGCCGCGCCACCGTTCTCCTACCTAGTCAACACTGCTAGCTAGCTAGCCAGCTAGACAACTTCTACCGAATAGCAGCACTGTAGAAACTATTACATTACAACGGAACGACTTGATTAGTGTAGTGTTAGCTAGCTACATAGTTGTCTTTGCTGTCTTTGTATCTAAGATAATTGTGTAGTTTAGAGTAATTATCGAGGTTACCTAGCCAGTTATCGAGGTTACCTAGCCAGCTACACTTTCAAACAAAGTCAACAACGCAGCCACTGCTAGCTAGCCTACTTCACCAGTCAGCAGTACTGTATCATTTTAATCATTTTAGTCAATAAGATTTTTGCAACGTAAGCTTAACTTTCTGAACATTCGAGACGTGTAGTCCACTTGTCATTCCAATCTCCTTTGCATTAGCGTAGCCTCTTCTGTAGCCTGTCAACTATGTGTCTGTCTATCCCTGTTCTCTCCTCTCTGCACAGACCATACAAACGCTTCACACCGCGTGGCCGCGGCCACCCTAACCTGGTGGTCCCAGCGCGCACGACCCACGTGGAGTTCCAGGTCTCCGGCAGCCTCTGGAACTGCCGATCTGCGGCCAACAAGGCAGAGTTCATCTCAGCCTATGCTTCCCTCCAGTCCCTCGACTTCTTGGCACTGACGGAAACATGGATTACCACAGATAACACTGCTACTCCTACTGCTCTCTCCTCGTCTGCCCACGTGTTCTCGCACACCCCGAGAGCTTCTGGTCAGCGGGGTGGTGGCACTGGGATCCTCATCTCTCCCAAGTGGTCATTCTCTCTTTCTCCCCTTACCCATCTGTCTATCGCCTCCTTTGAATTCCATGCTGTCACAGTTACCAGCCCTTTCAAGCTTAACATCCTTATCATTTATCGCCCTCCAGGTTCCCTTGGAGAGTTCATCAATGAGCTTGATGCCTTGATAAGCTCCTTTCCTGAGGATGGCTCACCTCTCACAGTTCTGGGTGACTTTAACCTCCCCACGTCTACCTTTGACTCATTCCTCTCTGCCTCCTTCTTTCCACTCCTCTCCTCTTTTGACCTCACCCTCTCACCTTCCCCCCTACTCACAAGGCAGGCAATACGCTTAACCTCATCTTTACTAGATGCTGTTCTTCCACTAACCTCATTGCAACTCCCCTCCTAGTCTCCGACCACTACCTTGTATCCTTTTCCCTCTCGCTCTCATCCAACACTTCCCACACTGCCCCTACTCGGATGGTATCGCGCCGTCCCAACCTTTGCTCTCTCTCCCCCGCTACTCTCTCCTCTTCCATCCTATCATCTCTTCCCTCTGCTCAAACCTTCTCCAACCTATCTCCTGATTCTGCCTCCTCAACCCTCCTCTCCTCCCTTTCTGCATCCTTTGACTCTCTATGTCCCCTATCCTCCAGGCCGGCTCGGTCCTCCCCTCCTGCTCCGTGGCTCGACGACTCATTGCGAGCTCACAGAACAGGGCTCCGGGCAGCCGAGCGGAAATGGAGGACAACTCGCCTCCCTGCGGACCTGGCATCCTTTCACTCCCTCCTCTCTACATTTTCCTCTTCTGTCTCTGCTGCTAAAGCCACTTTCTACCACTCTAAATTCCAAGCATCTGCCTCTAACCCTAGGAAGCTCTTTGCCACCTTCTCCTCCCTCCTGAATCCTCCTCCCCCTCCCCCCCCTCCTCCCTCTCTGCAGATGACTTCGTCAACCATTTTGAAAAGAAGGTCGACGACATCCGATCCTCGTTTGCTAAGTCAAACGACATCGCTGGTTCTGCTCACACTGCCCTACCCTGTGCTCTGACCTCTTTCTCCCCTCTCTCTCCAGATGAAATCTCGCGTCTTGTGACGGCCGGCCGCCCAACAACCTGCCCGCTTGACCCCATCCCCTCCTCTCTTCTCCAGACCATTTCCGGAGACCTTCTCCCTTACCTCACCTCGCTCATCAACTCATCCTTGACCGCTGGCTACGTCCCTTCCGTCTTCAAGAGAGCGAGAGTTGCACCCCTTCTGAAAAAACCTACACTCGATCCCTCCGATGTCAACAACTACAGACCAGTATCCCTTCTTTCTTTTCTCTCCAAAACTCTTGAACGTGCCGTCCTTGGCCAGCTCTCCTGCTATCTCTCTCAGAATGACCTTCTTGATCCAAATCAGTCAGGTTTCAAGACTAGTCATTCAACTGAGACTGCTCTTCTCTGTGTCACGGAGGCGCTCCGCACTGCTAAAGCTAACTCTCTCTCCTCTGCTCTCATCCTTCTAGACCTATCGGCTGCCTTTGATACTGTGAACCATCAGATCCTCCTCTCCACCCTCTCCGAGTTGGGCATCTCCGGCGCGGCCCACGCTTGGATTGCGTCCTACCTGACAGGTCGCTCCTACCAGGTGGCGTGGCGAGAATCTGTCTCCGCACCACGTGCTCTCACCACTGGTGTCCCCCAGGGCTCTGTTCTAGGCCCTCTCCTATTCTCGCTATACACCAAGTCACTTGGCTCTGTCATATCCTCACATGGTCTCTCCTATCATTGCTATGCAGACGACACACAATTAATCTTCTCCTTTCCCCCTTCTGATAACCAGGTGGCGAATCGCATCTCTGCATGTCTGGCAGACATATCAGTGTGGATGACGGATCACCACCTCAAGCTGAACCTCGGCAAGACGGAGCTGCTCTTCCTCCCGGGGAAGGACTGCCCGTTCCATGATCTCGCCATCACGGTTGACAACTCCATTGTGTCCTCCTCCCAGAGCGCTAAGAACCTTGGCGTGATCCTGGACAACACCCTGTCGTTCTCAACTAACATCAAGGCGGTGACCCGTTCCTGTAGGTTCATGCTCTACAACATTCGCAGAGTACGACCCTGCCTCACACAGGAAGCGGCGCAGGTCCTAATCCAGGCACTTGTCATCTCCCGTCTGGATTACTGCAACTCGCTGTTGGCTGGGCTCCCTGCCTGTGCCATTAAACCCCTACAACTCATCCAGAACGCCGCAGCCCGTCTGGTGTTCAACCTTCCCAAGTTCTCTCACGTCACCCCGCTCATCCGCTCTCTCCACTGGCTTCCAGTTGAAGCTCGCATCCGCTACAAGACCATGGTGCTTGCCTACGGAGCTGCGAGGGGAACGGCACCTCCGTATCTTCAGGCTCTGATCAGGCCCTACACCCAAACAAGGGCACTGCGTTCATCCACCTCTGGCAGGCTCGCCTCCCTACCTCTGAGGAAGTACAGTTCCCGCTCAGCCCAGTCAAAACTGTTCGCTGCTCTGGCACCCCAATGGTGGAACAAACTCCCTCACGACGCCAGGTCAGCGGAGTCAATCACCACCTTCCGGAGACACCTGAAACCCCACCTCTTTAAGGAATACCTAGGATAGGATAAAGTAATCCTTCTAACCCCCCCCCCCCCCTTAAAAGAGTTAGATGCACTATTGTAAAGTGGTTGTTCCACTGGATATCATAAGGTGAATGCACCAATTTGTAAGTCGCTCTGGATAAGAGCGTCTGCTAAATGACTTAAATGTAAATGTAAATGTATACTGTACTCTATACCATCTACTGCATCTTGTCTATGCCGTTCGGGCATCACTCATTCATATATTTTTATGTACATATTCGTATTCATTCCTTTACACTTGTGTGTATAAGGTAGTTGTTGTGAAATTGTTAGGTTATATTACTTGTTAGATATTACTGCACGGTCGGAACTAGAAGCACAATTATTTCGCTACACTCGCATTAACATCTGCTAACCATGTGTATGTGACAAATACAATTTGATTTGATTTGATTAAGAACTCTGCAGGCTATCTCTGCAGTAGATTGCAACTCCGCCCCCTTTGGCAGTTCTATCTTGTCTGAAAATGTTATAGTTAGGGAAGGAAATTTCAGGGTTTTTGTTGGTCTTCCTAAGCCAGGATTCAGACACGGCTAGGACATCCGGGTTGGCAGAGTGTGCTAAGGCAGTGAATAAAACAAACTTAGGGAGGAGGCTTCTAATGTTAACATGCATGACAACAAAGGATTTTACGGTTACAGAAGTCAACAAATGAGAGCGCCTGGGAAATGGGAGTGGAGCTAGGCGCTGAAAGGCCTGGATTAACTTCTACAGAGGAACAGAGGAGGAGTAGCATAAGGGAACTGCTAAAGGCTATAAGAACTGTTGGTCTAGTGTGATCGGAACAAAGAGTAAAAGGAGCAGATTTCTGGGCGTGGAAAAATTGATTCAAGGCATAATGTACAGACAAGGGTATGGTAGGATGTGAATACAGTGGAGGTAAACCTATGAATTGAGTGATGATGAGAGAGGTTTTGTCTCTAGAGACACCATTTAAACCAGGTGAGGTCACTGCATGTGTGGGAGGTGGAACAAAAGGGCTAGCTAAGGAATATTGAGCAGGGCTGGAGGCTCTACAGTGAAATAAGACAATAATCACTAACCAAAACAGCAATAGACAAGGCATATTGACATTAGGGAGAGGCATGCGTAGCTGAGTGATCATAGGGTCCGGTGAGTAGCTAGGCGGGCTGGAGACACGGCGATTCAGACAGCTAGCGGGCCAGGGCTAGCAGAAGGGCCTTAGGGGGACGTCGCAACGGAAGAGTCTGTTGTAGCCCCCTCAGACGGTTACATCGGCAGACCAGTCGTGTTGGATCGGCAGGGCTCCGTGTATGCAGTAAAAGGGTCCAGACCAATTGGCAAAATAGGTACTGTAGCCCAAGGAGTGGCTGATGGACCTCTTCAGCTAGCCGGTAGAAGGGCCTAGCACTAGGCTAGCTCCAGGCTAACTGGTGCTTGCTTCGGGACAGAGACGTTAGCCACGAGTAGCCACTCGGATAGCAGCTAGCTAACTGCGATGATCCAGGTGAAAAGGTTCAGAGTTTGCGGTAGGAATCCGGAGATGTGGAGAAATAGCAGTCCGGTATGCTCTGGGTTGAATCGCGCTGTGCAGACTGGCAGGAGTTGACCGGTTAGCTGATGACCGCTAGCAGTGGCTAGCAGTGGCTAGCTGACTAGTAGCTAGTTAGCTGGCTAGCTCCTGTTGGGGATCCCAGTTCTAAAGTATAGAAAATAGCAGATCCATACCACATTGGGTGAGGTGGGTTGCAAGAATGTTGAAATTGAGGTAAAAAATATATACGAAATATATGCGAAGGAAAAAAAAGATATATACACGGGCGTCTGACTGCTACACCATCTTGGATTCCTTTATGTGTTGTCTTGCAGATGAGTTGGTCTGACTGCTACACCATCTTGGATTCCTTTATGTGTTGTCTTGCAGATGAGTTGGTCTGACTGCTACACCATCTTGGATTCCTTTATGTGTTGTCTTGCAGATGAGTTGGTCTGACTGCTACACCATCTTGGATTCCTTTATGTGTTGTCTTGCAGATGAGTTGGTCTGACTGCTACACCATCTTGGATTCCTTTATGTGTTGTCTTGCAGATGAGTTGGTCTGACTGCTACACCATCTTGGATTCCTTTATGTGTTGTCTTGCAGATGAGTTGGTCTGACTGCTACACCATCTTGGATTCCTTTATGTGTTGTCTTGCAGATGAGTTGGTCTGACTGCTACACCATCTTGGATTCCTTTATGTGTTGTCTTGCAGATGAGTTGGTCTGACTGCTACACCATCTTGGATTCCTTTATGTGTTGTCTTGCAGATGAGTTGGTCTGCTGTTACATCGTGGACGGTAGAAAGGGAAAGCGTTCATGCATTGTACAAAAAAAGAAGCTATTGTGCTTAATGTTTATGATAAATAGCCAGAATAGTGGTGTTTCACTGGGATGCTAATATTGCATTAGGATTGCTTGTCATGCTTCTACCTGTTACCAGAGGGCGACAGAGACCGCCCTAAAGACATTAACGACACTAAGGTGTGTCCAATTTATTCGTTATGATTTCCCTGTTAAGGACCCTTTTTAAAATGTTCATCTAAAATGACATACCCAAATCTAACTGTCTGGAGCTCAGGACCTGAAGCAAGGATATGCATATTATTGATACCATTTGAAAGGAAACACTTTGAAGTTTGTGGAAATGTGAGAATATAACACATTAGATCTGGTAAAAGCTAATACAAAGAAGAAGAAAAAAATCTTTGAAATGCAAGAGAAAGGCCAAAATGTAACATTCCCGGTTAGGCACAATTTAGATTTTGGCCACTAGATGGCAGCAGTGTATGTGCAAAGTTTTAGACTGATTCAATGAACCATTGCATTTCTGTTCAAAATGTTGTATCAAGACTGCCCAAATGTGCCTAGTTGGTTTATTAATACATTTTCAAGTTCATAACATCATAATTGTGTACTCTCCTCAAACAATAGCATGGTATTCTTTCACTGTAATAGCTACTGTAAATTGGACAGTGCAGTTAGATTAACAAGAATTTAAGCTTTCTGCCCATATCAGATATGTCTATGTCCTGGGAAATGTTCTTGTTACTTACAACCTCATGCTAATCACATTAGCCTACGTTAGCTCAACCGTCCCGCGGGGGGACACCAATATGTAGAGGTTTTAAGAGGTGTGTTTTCTGTTGTCCTTTGCAGAAGCTTGAATTGTTTACAGTGTACGTTCGTTTCCTGAGTGAGTTTTTGACACTTAGTGTTTGTTGTTTTTTCAAGTGTACTGTGATCCTGCGGCTACCGTTTCTCAGTAAAGTATTATGTTTATCCTTAACCACTGATTCCTCGTCTGGTCTCTTCTCTGCACCTGGGTCCAACCTTACCACGTCACTGCAAGCTTCTGTACAAACTTGGAACCAGCAGAGATCACCCAGATCAAGAATGTTGTAACCCACCAAGGAGCACTGCTGGGGCGGCAGCAAGAACAACTATCCCAAATATCAGAGACCCTCCGGCCACTTACCTTCTCTCTCCAACCACAGTCCAACCTCAACCCAGGAGGAGCCAATGTCCAAGTCTCATCGCCCAGTACTACAGGTGTAGCCATAGTTTCTCCAGGGATCCTGTACCGGGAACCCAAGATCCCAGCCCCTGAGCGGTATGACGGCCACCCGGGAGGATGCAATGGGTTCCTCACTCAGTGTTCTCTGGTGTTCGAGCTACAGTCCTCCTCGTTTCACACGGATCGGACCATGATCGCCTACATCATCTCTCTACTCTCGGGCAAGGCCCTGGCGTGGGCAACGGCAGTGTGGGAACAGAAGCCACCATCCTGCCGCTCCATATTCGCCTTCATTGGCGAGCTGCGACGAGTCTTCGACCACCCAGTCGGCAGCCCGCCGACTGTTCAACATCCGCCAATTGGTCCAGACCAGAGGCTGACTTCACCATTGAGTTCCGCACCCTCGCGGCCGAGAGTGGGTGGGATACGGAGGCCCTGGTCACCGCTTTCTTCCTGGATGAACTTGCCCCTTGGGAACTGGAAGAGGACCTCGAGTCCCTGACAACGATGGCAATCAGGATCAATAACCGCCTCCGAGAACATGTGAGACAGCGCCTTTTTGACACCACCCCAGTATCCCGGTTTCCTAAGTACCCCAAGCCCCTCGAACCCAGTATTTAGGAGCCCATGCATCTGGGTCACTCACGTCTGAGCCCACAGGAGCGTGACAAGTGCATGAGCGAAGGCTGCTGCCTCTACTGCGGAGGTCTCGGCCATCTATGATGGGAAATGCCAGGGCTCGCCAGGACAAGGGGAGACCCTGACGAGCTGTGCAGTTACCTCCCAGCTACCCAGTCACCGTCTGTCACTACCCGCAACCCTCCACTGGGACAACCGTCAGCACCAGATTCAAGCCTTCGTGGACTCTGGGGCCGCAGAACATTTTATTGATCAGGAGTTCGCCAGAGAATTACAAATCCCCTGGGTGAAGTGTCCCATCCCTCTGCAGATTCAAGCCCTCGTTGGCTCATGTCAGGTAGAATATCAGACCAAGCCCATTCTACTGCAGGTTGGGGTGAACCACTCAGAGACGTTTCGTTTCTTTTGATCACTGCTCCCGAGAACCCCCTTATCCTAAGGTACCCCTGGCTAGCGCTACATAACCCACTACTCTCCTGGTCCACAGTACACCTACTAGACTGGGGTAAGGACTGCCAGACTAAATGTCTAAGACACCCACCAAGAGCCTCGCAGTGTCCTCCTGCATCCATTGAAGACCAAGACTCCTCTGCTTTCCCTCCCGAATATCGACATCCGGGAGGTCTTCAGTAAGAAGCAAGCCGCCACCCTTCCCCACCCATTTTCCATACGACTGTGCCATAGAACTCCTACCCGGCGCCACACCTCCCCGGGGTCGTCTGTACTTCCTCTCAGCCCCTGAAGCAGCAGTCATGGACAGTTACATCCGGGAGTTGCTGGAGCCTGGTTTCATTCGCCCCTCTACATCCACAGCTGGTGCAGGTTTCTTCTTCGTGGGTAAGAAGGATTGAGGCCTGCGTCCTGGCATTGATTACAAGGGCTGAACCGGATTACGATCAAGAATTGTTACCCCCCTACCCCTGAAGTCCGTCGCCTTGGAGGTCCGTCGCCCAAGGGGCCCAATTCTTCACCAAACTGGACCCCCGCAATCTGGTGAGAATCAGGGAGGGAGATGAGTGGAAAACTGCCTTTAACACCCCCTAGTGGTCACTATGAGTATTTAGTCATGCCCTTCAGATTATTGAATTCACCGGCAGTCTTTCAAACATTGGTCAATGACTCTCGGTTTGTCTTTGTTTACCTCGACGGCATCCTGATGTCTCCAAGAGCCTTCTGGAACACATTCTGCACGTCCACCAAGTCCTGAGATTCCTCCTGCAGAGCCAATTATATGTCAAGATAGAGAAGTGTGAGTTCCACGTATCCCAAGTTTCCTTCTTCGGTCACATTATCTCTACCGCCGGCATCCAAATGGACTCCGTAAAGGTTGAGGCGTTCGCCGACTGGCCCCGCCGACTGGCCACCTCACTCAAGCAGGTCCAGCGGTTCCTTGGGTTTGCCAATTTTTACAGGCGTTTTATACACAACTTTGGTGCTGTGGCAGCGCCTCTCCCGGTCCTAACCCGCAAGTCCCAGACCTGTTGTTGCTGGACTCCCGAGGCTGACAGGGCATTCATGGAGCTCAAGGGACATTTCACCTCTGGACCCATTCTCATTCATCCTGTTCCTACTCGACCCTTTGTGGTAGAGGTGGACGCCTCAGACACTGGAGCACGGGCAGTCCTTTCACTACGGAACGAGGAGGACAAGAAACTGCACCCATGAGTCTTTCTCTCCAAGCAGTTCTCGCCAGCGGAACGCAACTACGATGTAGGCAACTCGGAGCTCTTGGCAGTTAAGTGGGTCCTTGAAGGGTGGAGACACTGGTTGGACCTCATCCATTCGTGATTGGGACGGACCATAAGAACTTGGTCATTCAAGAAGCCAAGAGGTAAGTAAACAGACACTTAGCTCAGAGTTAAGTAAACAGACACTTAGCTCAGGGTTAAGTAAACAGACACTTAGCTCAGGGTTAAGTAAACAGACACTTAGCTCAGGGTTAAGTAAACAGACAGTTAGCCTATTTCCTCACGCAGCCCACCCACCCTTTTCTGGACCGGCGACACTACACCTGCCAGTTGGAGGCCAGCGGTATCACAACTTATCTTCATATTTTTTGTATTATTTAAGATACATTGGATTCCATGTCCATTTGAAGAACGGTTTGTTATTTACAAGGTAAAGTATTGTAAAGGATGTGCAAAATACAGTATATCATATAATGAGGGCCAGTCCTGACATCCACTCATCCGATCAACAGGTGACCTTTTTAAAAAAAAAATACAGTCAAATCAAATGTTATTTTAATTGACAGGCTTCTCATAGTGAAATGGCATCAAAAGTAAGAGATAAAAATAACAAATAATATCAAAAAATTAAAGAGCAGCAGTAAATAACAATAGCTATATACAGTACCCCCTGCTATATAAAGGGGGTACCAGTACAGAGTCATGGTGCGGGGGCACTGGTGTCGAGGTAATTGAGGTAATATAATAATTGAGGTAATATGTATATGTAGGTAGAGTTATTAAAGTGACTATGCATAGATAATAACAGACTAGCAGCATAGAAGAGTAGGGGGGAGCAATGCAAATAGTCTGGGTAGCCATTTGTTTAGCTGTTCAGGAGTCTTATGGCTTGGGGGTAGAAGCTAATTAGAAGCCTCTTGGACCTAGACTTGGCGCTCCGGTACCGCTTGCCATGCGGTAGCAGAGAGAGCAGTCTATGACTAGGGTGGCTGGAGTCTTTGACAATTTTCAGGGCCTTCCTCTGACACCGCCTGGTATAGAGGTCCTGGTGGAAGGAAGCTTGGTCCTGGTGATGTACTGGGCCGTTCGCACTACCCTCTGTAGTGCCTTGCGGTCGGAGACCGAGCTGTTACCATACCAGGCAGTGACGCAACCCATCAGGATGCTCTCGATGGTGCAGCTGTAAAGCCTTTTGAGGATCTGAGGACCCATGCCAAATCTTTTCAGTCTCCTGAGGGGGAATAGGTTTTGTCGTGCCCTCTTCACGACTGTCTTGGTGTGCTTGGACCATGTTAGTTTGTTGGTGATATGGACACAAAGGAACTTGAAGCTCTCAACCTGCTCCACTACAGTCCCATCGATGAGAATGGGGGCCTGTTAGGCCCTGCTTTTCCTGTAGTCCACAATCATCTCCTTTGTCTTGTTTACGTTGAGGGAGAGGTTGTTGTCCATGCACCACCCTGCCAGGTCTCTGACCTCCTCCTTATAGGCTGTCTCATCGTTTCCAGGTCTCTGACCTCCTCCTTATAGGCTGTCTCATCGTTGCCAGGTCTCTGACCTCCTCCTTATAGGCTGTCTCATCGTTGCCAGGTCTCTGACCTCCTCCTTATAGGCTGTCTCATCGTTGTCAGGTCTCTGACCTCCTCCTTATAGGCTGTCTCATCGTTGCCAGGTCTCTGACCTCCTCCTTATAGGCTGTCTCATCGTTGCCAGGTCTCTGACCTCCTCCCTATAGGCTGCCTCATCGTTGTCAGGTCTCTGACCTCCTCCCTATAGGCTGTCTCATCGTTGTCAGGTCTCTGACCTCCTCCTTATAGGCTGTCTCATCGTTGTCAGGTCTCTGACCTCCTCCTTATAGGCTGTCTCATCGTTGTCAGGTCTCTGACCTCCTCCTTATAGGCTGGCTCATCGTTGTCAGGTCTCTGACCTCCTCCCTATAGGCTGTCTCATCATTGCCAGGTCTCTGACCTCCTCCTTATAGGCTGTCTCATCGTTGTCAGGTCTCTGACCTCCTCCTTATAGGCTGTCTCATCGTTGTCAGGTCTCTGACCTCCTCCTTATAGGCTGTCTCATCATTGTCAGGTCTCTGACCTCCTCCCTATAGGCTGTCTCATCGTTGAGGGAGAGGTTGTTGTCCTGGCACCACATGGTCAGGTCTCTGACCTCCTCCTTATAGGCTGTCTCATCGTTGCCAGGTCTCTGACCTCCTCCCTATAGGCTGTCTCATCGTTGTCAGGTCTCTGACCTCCTCCCTATAGGCTGTCTCATCGTTGTCAGGTCTCTGACCTCCTCCTTATAGGCTGTCTCATCATTGCCAGGTCTCTGACCTCCTCCTTATAGGCTGTCTCATCGTTGCCAGGTCTCTGACCTCCTCCTTATAGGCTGTCTCATCGTTGCCAGGTCTCTGACCTCCTCCTTATAGGCTGTCTCATCGTTGTCAGGTCTCTGACCTCCTCCCTATAGGCTGTCTCATCGTTGTCGGTGATCAGGCCTACCACTGTTGTGTCATCTAGACGGGTTACCTTAGTGTTCTTGGGCACAGGGACTATGGTGGTCTGCTTGAAACATGTTGGTATTACAGACTCAGACAGGGAGAGGTTGAAAATGTCAGTGAAGACACTTGCTAGTTGTTCAGCGCATGCTTGGAGTACATATCCTGGTGATCCATCTGGCCCTGCGGCCTTCTGAATTCTGAATTCTGTTTATTGTTTACTCCATGTGTAACTCTGTGTTGTTGTCTGTTCACACTGCTATGCTTTATCTTGGCCAGGTCGCAGTTGCAAATGAGAACTTGTTCTCAACTAGCCTACCTGGTTAAATAAAGGTGAAATAAAAAAATAAAAAAATAAAAAAATGTTGACCTGTTAACTTTTTAGGGATAGGGGCAGCATTTTCACTTTGGATGAATCGCGTGCCCAGAGTGAACTGCCTCCTACTCTGTCCCAGAAGCTAATATATGCATATTATTCTGAAGTTTCTAAAACTGTTTGAATTATGTCTGTGAGTATAACAGAACTCATATGGCAGGCAAACTTCCAAACAGGAAGTGGAAATTCTGGGGTTGGTTGATGTTAAACTCATCGTGTATTCACATCCCAGTAAGATATGGATCTGTTTGCACTTCCTACGCCTTCCACTAGATGCCAACAGTCAGTAGAACGTGGAATGAAGCCTCTAGTGTGATGTGGGGCCGGATGGCAGCTATTTGAGTCAGTGGTCTGGCAGAATGCTAGTTCCTGGTCACGCGCACTCCACTTCTGGTCACGTGTGCTAGTCATGATATGGCCATGTGTTCCATTACTCTGTGGACAAAAACGAATGCTCCGGTTGGAACGTTATTGGATATATATGATAACAACATCCTGAAGATTGATTCTCTACTTAATTTGACCAGTTTATTCGACCTGGAATATAACTTTTTTAAGTTTTCGTCCGAGTTCGCCTGGACCGGCGCCAGCGTTTGGACATGTGAACTTAACGAGCTAGCAAAAGTAGATATTTGGACACTAGTAATGGACATTATCGAACAAAACAACGATTTATTGTGGAACTAGGATTCCTGGCACTGCATTCTGATGAAAAGATCATCAAAGGTAAGGGAATATTTATGATGTAATTTCGTATTTCTGTTGACTCCAACATGGCGGAGAAATGTTGTGTATTTCTGAGCGGCGTCTCAGATTATTGCATGGTATGCTTTTTCATAAAGTTTTTTCAAAATCTGACACAGCGGTTGGATTAAGAACACGTGTATCTTTAATTATATGTAAAACATGTATCTTTCAAAGTAATCTCTGTAATTACTCCGGATATTTTGGAGGCATTTCTGAACATGGCGCCAATGTAAACCGAGATTTGTGGATATAAATATGCACATTATCGAACAAAACATAAATGTATTGTGTAACATGATGTCCTATGAGTGTCATCTGATAAAGATCATCAAAGGTTAGTGATTAATTTTATCTCTTTCTGCTTTTGTGACTATCTTTGGCTGGGAAAAATGGCTGTGTGTTTTTTTGGATTTGGTGGTGATCTAACATAAATATATGTTGTCTTTTCGCTGTAAAACATTTTTAAAAATCGGACACGATGGGTAGATTAACAAGATGTTTATCTTTCATTTGCTGTATTGGACTTGTTAATGTGTGAAAGTTACATATTTAAAAATTATATTTTTGAATTTTGAACATTTTCCTGTTTGCTTATGGCGGAATATTGTTTTGATGAATTATAGCTCATTGAGTGCAGTTTTAGTGCCAGTATTGGTCTGTAGTGGTATGTAGATAGCTACAAAAAATACAGATGAAAACTCTCTCGGTAGGTAGTGTGGTCTACAACTTATCATGACATACTCTACCTCAGGTGAGCAAAACCTTGAGACTTCCTTAGATATCGTGCACCAGCTGTTGTTCACATAAATGCATAGGCCCCCGCCCGTGTCTTACCAGAGGCTGCTGTTCTGTCCTGCCGATGGACTGTGTAACCCAGTCCATCGGCAGTATGTTCGTAATGTCGTCGTTCAGCCACGACTCGGTGAAACATAAGATATTACAGTTTCTAATGTCCCGTTGGTAGGATATACATGCTTTCAGTTCGTCCCATTTATTTTCCAGCGATTGAACAGAAGCAAAGGCAGATTAGCCACTCATCACCTGATCCTCACAAGGCACCCTGATCTCTTTCCGCGAAATCCTGGAGTTTCCTTCTCCAGCGAATGACGGGGATCTGGGCCTGGTCGGGTGTCTGTAGTACATCCCTCCCGTCCGACTGAAAAAACTCTGAGTCTAATCTGAGGTGAGTTCTGATGTCCAGAAGCTCTTTTCGGTCATAAGAGACGGTAGCAGCAACATTATGTACCAAACAAGTTACGAACAAAGCGAAAAAAGAAACAAAATAGCATGGCTGGTTAAAAGCCGATAAGACGTGACGTCATCATGTCATCAACAGGTGTAGACCTTACACTGAAATGTTTACAAAGTTAGGTGACCAGCTACTGCATTGGTCCGGTAGACTAAAGGGATTTCAGTGTGTCTATGAATAAATGATAAGTGTGTGATAGGGTGTAGTAGTCAGCCCAGGGTTCAGCTGTTGGATCAGTCTTGTGGCTTGGGAGTAGAGGCTGGATTTGAGACAGGCGAGACTTGATATTGATCTTCATTGCAGCGAATCTCCCCTGTGCACCGCCTTCACGATCGGAGGCCCCTGTCAGGTGACCAGAATCTGGACCCCCTCATCTGTGGCATCGCGGTTTGCAGAGTTCTTCTGATTGGCCACAGAGAAAAAACGTTGAGTTACAGATGTTTGTAACACATTTAATCATATGAAAATTGACTGTGAAGAATGATCTTCAGAAACAAGTCATTGAAACATTCCCTGCACCAGTCCAGGTTGACTGTGAAGAATGGTCTTCAGAAACAAGTCATTGAAACATTCCCTGCACCGGTCCAGGTTGACTGTGAAGAATGGTCTACAGAAACAAGTCATTGAAACATTCCCTGCACCAGTCCAGGTTGACTGTGAAGAATGGTCTTCAGAAACAAGTCATTGAAACATTCCCTGCAACAGTCCAGGTTGACTGTGAAGAATGGTCTTCAGAAACAAGTAATTGAAACATTCCCTGCACCAGTCCAGGTTGACTGTGAAGAATGGTCTTCAGAAACAAGTCATTGAAACATTCCCTGCACCGGTCCAGGTTGACTGTGAAGAATGGTCTTCAGAAACAAGTCATTGAAACATTCCCTGCACCGGTCCAGGTTGACTGTGAAGAATGGTCTTCAGAAACAAGACATTGAAACATTCCCTGCACCAGTCCAGGTTGACTGTGAAGAATGGTCTTCAGAAACAAGTCATTGAAACATTCCCTGCACCGGTCCAGGTTGACTGTGAAGAATGGTCTTCAGAAACAAGTCATTGAAACATTCCCTGCACCGGTCCAGGTTGACTGTGAAGAATGGTCTTCAGAAACAAGTCATTGAAACATTCCCTGCACCGGTCCAGGTTGACTGTGAAGAATGGTCTTCAGAAACAAGACATTGAAACATTCCCTGCACCGGTCCAGGTTGACTGCGAAGAATGGTCTTCAGAAACAAGTCATTGAAACATTCCCTGCACCGGTCCAGGTTGACTGTGAAGAATGGTCTTCAGAAACAAGTCATTGAAACATTCCCTGCACCAGTCCAGGTTGACTGTGAAGAATGGTCTTCAGAAACAAGTCATTGAAACATTCCCTGCACCGGTCCAGGTTGACTGTGAAGAATGGTCTTCAGAAACAAGTCATTGAAACATTCCCTGCACCGGTCCAGGTTGACTGTGAAGAATGGTCTTCAGAAACAAGTCATTGAAACATTCCCTGCACCGGTCCAGGTTGACTGTGAAGAATGGTCTTCAGAAACAAGTCATTGAAACATTCCCTGCACCGGTCCAGGTTGACTGTGAAGAATGGTCTTCAGAAACAAGTCATTGAAACATTCCCTGCACCGGTCCAGGTTGACTGTGAAGAATGGTCTTCAGAAACAAGACATTGAAACATTCCCTGCACCGGTCCAGGTTGACTGTGAAGAATGGTCTTCAGAAACAAGACATTGAAACATTCCCTGCACCAGTCCAGGTTGACTGTGAAGAATGGTCTTCAGAAACAAGTCATTGAAACATTCCCTGCACCGGTCCAGGTTGACTGTGAAGAATGGTCTTCAGAAACAAGTCATTGAAACATTCCCTGCACCGGTCCAGGTTGACTGTGAAGAATGGTCTTCAGAAACAAGTCATTGAAACATTCCCTGCACCGGTCCAGGTTGACTGTGAAGAATGGTCTTCAGAAACAAGTCATTGAAACATTCCCTGCACCGGTCCAGGTTGACTGTGAAGAATGGTCTTCAGAAACAAGTCATTGAAACATTCCCTGCACCGGTCCAGGTTGACTGTGAAGAATGGTCTTCAGAAACAAGTCATTGAAACATTCCCTGCACCGGTCCAGGTTGACTGTGAAGAATGGTCTTCAGAAACAAGTCATTGAAACATTCCCTGCACCGGTCCAGGTTGACTGTGAAGAATGGTCTTCAGAAACAAGTCATTGAAACATTCCCTGCACCGGTCCAGGTTGACTGTGAAGAATGGTCTTCAGAAACAAGTCATTGAAACATTCCCTGCACCGGTCCAGGTTGACTGTGAAGAATGGTCTTCAGAAACAAGTCATTGAAACATTCCCTGCACCGGTCCAGGTTGACTGTGAAGAATGGTCTTCAGAAACAAGTCATTGAAACATTCCCTGCACCAGTCCAGGTTGACTGTGAAGAATGGTCTTCAGAAACAAGTCATTGAAACATTCCCTGCACCGGTCCAGGTTGACTGTGAAGAATGGTCTTCAGAAACAAGTCATTGAAACATTCCCTGCACCGGTCCAGGTTGACTGTGAAGAATGGTCTTCAGAAACAAGTCATTGAAACATTCCCTGCACCAGTCCAGGTTGACTGTGAAGAATGGTCTTCAGAAACAAGTCATTGAAACATTCCCTGCACCGGTCCAGGTTGACTGTGAAGAATGGTCTTCAGAAACAAGTCATTGAAACATTCCCTGCACCAGTCCAGGTTGACTGTGAAGAATGGTCTTCAGAAACAAGTCATTGAAACATTCCCTGCACCGGTCCAGGTTGACTGTGAAGAATGGTCTTCAGAAACAAGACATTGAAACATTCCCTGCACCGGTCCAGGTTGACTGTGAAGAATGGTCTTCAGAAACAAGTCATTGAAACATTCCCTGCACCGGTCCAGGTTGACTGTGAAGAATGGTCTTCAGAAACAAGTCATTGAAACATTCCCTGCACCGGTCCAGGTTGACTGTGAAGAATGGTCTTCAGAAACAAGTCATTGAAACATTCCCTGCACCGGTCCAGGTTGACTGTGAAGAATGGTCTTCAGAAACAAGTCATTGAAACATTCCCTGCACCGGTCCAGGTTGACTGTGAAGAATGGTCTTCAGAAACAAGTCATTGAAACATTCCCTGCACCGGTCCAGGTTGACTGTGAAGAATGGTCTTCAGAAACAAGTCATTGAAACATTCCCTGCACCGGTCCAGGTTGACTGTGAAGAATGGTCTTCAGAAACAAGACATTGAAACATTCCCTGCACCGGTCCAGGTTGACTGTGAAGAATGGTCTTCAGAAACAAGTCATTGAAACATTCCCTGCACCAGTCCAGGTTGACTGTGAAGAATGGTCTTCAGAAACAAGTCATTGAAACATTCCCTGCACCAGTCCAGGTTGACTGTGAAGAATGGTCTTCAGAAACAAGTCATTGAAACATTCCCTGCACCGGTCCAGGTTGACTGTGAAGAATGGTCTTCAGAAACAAGTCATTGAAACATTCCCTGCACCGGTCCAGGTTGACTGTGAAGAATGGTCTTCAGAAACAAGTCATTGAAACATTCCCTGCACCGGTCCAGGTTGACTGTGAAGAATGGTCTTCAGAAACAAGTCATTGAAACATTCCCTGCACCGGTCCAGGTTGACTGTGAAGAATGGTCTTCAGAAACAAGTCATTGAAACATTCCCTGCACCGGTCCAGGTTGACTGTGAAGAATGGTCTTCAGAAACAAGACATTGAAACATTCCCTGCACCGGTCCAGGTTGACTGTGAAGAATGGTCTTCAGAAACAAGACATTGAAACATTCCCTGCACCGGTCCAGGTTGACTGTGAAGAATGGTCTTCAGAAACAAGTAATTGAAACATTCCCTGCACCGGTCCAGGTTGACTGTGAAGAATGGTCTTCAGAAACAAGTCATTGAAACATTCCCTGCACCGGTCCAGGTTGACTGTGAAGAATGGTCTTCAGAAACAAGTCATTGAAACATTCCCTGCACCGGTCCAGGTTGACTGTGAAGAATGGTCTTCAGAAACAAGTCATTGAAACATTCCCTGCACCGGTCCAGGTTGACTGTGAAGAATGGTCTTCAGAAACAAGTCATTGAAACATTCCCTGCACCGGTCCAGGTTGACTGTGAAGAATGGTCTTCAGAAACAAGTCATTGAAACATTCCCTGCACCGGTCCAGGTTGACTGTGAAGAATGGTCTTCAGAAACAAGTCATTGAAACATTCCCTGCACCGGTCCAGGTTGACTGTGAAGAATGGTCTTCAGAAACAAGTCATTGAAACATTCCCTGCACCGGTCCAGGTTGACTGTGAAGAATGGTCTTCAGAAACAAGTCATTGAAACATTCCCTGCACCGGTCCAGGTTGACTGTGAAGAATGGTCTTCAGAAACAAGTCATTGAAACATTCCCTGCACCGGTCCAGGTTGACTGTGAAGAATGGTCTTCAGAATCAAGTCATTGAAACATTCCCTGCACCGGTCCAGGTTGACTGTGAAGAATGGTCTTCAGAAACAAGTCATTGAAACATTCCCTGCACCGGTCCAGGTTGACTGTGAAGAATGGTCTTCAGAAACAAGTCATTGAAACATTCCCTGCACCAGTCCAGGTTGACTGTGAAGAATGGTCTTCAGAAACAAGTCATTGAAACATTCCCTGCACCGGTCCAGGTTGACTGTGAAGAATGGTCTTCAGAAACAAGTCATTGAAACATTCCCTGCACCGGTCCAGGTTGACTGTGAAGAATGGTCTTCAGAAACAAGTCATTGAAACATTCCCTGCACCGGTCCAGGTTGACTGTGAAGAATGGTCTTCAGAAACAAGTCATTGAAACATTCCCTGCACCGGTCCAGGTTGACTGTGAAGAATGGTCTTCAGAAACAAGTCATTGAAACATTCCCTGCACCAGTCCAGGTTGACTGTGAAGAATGGTCTTCAGAAACAAGTCATTGAAACATTCCCTGCACCGGTCCAGGTTGACTGTGAAGAATGGTCTTCAGAAACAAGACATTGAAACATTCCCTGCACCGGTCCAGGTTGACTGTGAAGAATGGTCTTCAGAAACAAGTCATTGAAACATTCCCTGCACCGGTCCAGGTTGACTGTGAAGAATGGTCTTCAGAAACAAGTCATTGAAACATTCCCTGCACCGGTCCAGGTTGACTGTGAAGAATGGTCTTCAGAAACAAGTCATTGAAACATTCCCTGCACCGGTCCAGGTTGACTGTGAAGAATGGTCTTCAGAAACAAGTCATTGAAACATTCCCTGCACCGGTCCAGGTTGACTGTGAAGAATGGTCTTCAGAAACAAGTCATTGAAACATTCCCTGCACCGGTCCAGGTTGACTGTGAAGAATGGTCTTCAGAAACAAGTCATTGAAACATTCCCTGCACCGGTCCAGGTTGACTGTGAAGAATGGTCTTCAGAAACAAGTCATTGAAACATTCCCTGCACCGGTCCAGGTTGACTGTGAAGAATGGTCTTCAGAAACAAGTCATTGAAACATTCCCTGCACCGGTCCAGGTTGACTGTGAAGAATGGTCTTCAGAAACAAGTCATTGAAACATTCCCTGCACCAGTCCAGGTTGACTGTGAAGAATGGTCTTCAGAAACAAGTCATTGAAACATTCCTTGCACCAGTCCAGGTTGACTGTGAAGAATGGTCTTCAGAAACAAGTCATTGAAACATTCCCTGCACCGGTCCAGGTTGACTGTGAAGAATGGTCTTCAGAAACAAGTCATTGAAACATTCCCTGCACCGGTCCAGGTTGACTGTGAAGAATGGTCTTCAGAAACAAGTCATTGAAACATTCCCTGCACCAGTCCAGGTTGACTGTGAAGAATGGTCTTCAGAAACAAGTCATTGAAACATTCCCTGCACCGGTCCAGGTTGACTGTGAAGAATGGTCTTCAGAAACAAGTCATTGAAACATTCCCTGCACCGGTCCAGGTTGACTGTGAAGAATGGTCTTCAGAAACAAGTCATTGAAACATTCCCTGCACCGGTCCAGGTTGACTGTGAAGAATGGTCTTCAGAAACAAGTCATTGAAACATTCCCTGCACCGGTCCAGGTTGACTGTGAAGAATGGTCTTCAGAAACAAGTCATTGAAACATTCCCTGCACCGGTCCAGGTTGACTGTGAAGAATGGTCTTCAGAAACAAGTCATTGAAACATTCCCTGCACCGGTCCAGGTTGACTGTGAAGAATGGTCTTCAGAAACAAGTCATTGAAACATTCCCTGCACCAGTCCAGGTTGACTGTGAAGAATGGTCTTCAGAAACAAGTCATTGAAACATTCCCTGCACCAGTCCAGGTTGACTGTGAAGAATGGTCTTCAGAAACAAGTCATTGAAACATTCCCTGCACCGGTCCAGGTTGACTGTGAAGAATGGTCTTCAGAAACAAGTCATTGAAACATTCCCTGCACCGGTCCAGGTTGACTGTGAAGAATGGTCTTCAGAAACAAGTCATTGAAACATTCCCTGCACCAGTCCAGGTTGACTGTGAAGAATGGTCTTCAGAAACAAGTCATTGAAACATTCCCTGCACCGGTCCAGGTTGAACAGAATGCCGACTTCAGGTCCATTAGAAATGACACTATGTTAACATACCCCCCCTATATTTTATACACAGTGCATTCGGAAAGCATTCAAACCCCTTGACTTTTTCCCCCCCAAAAAATTACGTTACAGCCTTATTCAAAAATGTATTAAATGGCTTTTTTCTTCATCAATCTACACACAATACCCCATAATGACTAAGCAAAAACAGGTTTAGAAATTGTTGCAAATGTATAAAAAAAAGATATACAGTATATAATATCACATTTACATACAGGATCAGTCACAACTTTGGACCTACAGTGCCTTGCGAAAGTCCCCTTTGTAATGCGTCTGTGTGTAGCTGGTGAGATGAGTCAGGCGTAGGACAGCAGATATGAGTAATGAAAGCAATTTTACTCAATAATATCACAATACACGTCGTATAAATACAAGGCCACACAATACGGACCGCAATACAATAAACAATTACTCACAAACAAACATGGGGGAACAAGGGTTAAATAATGAACAAGTAATTGGGGAATTGAAACCAGGTGTGTAAGACAAAGACAAAACAAATGGAAAATGAAAAGTGGATCGGCGGTGGCTAGAAGGCCGGTGACGTCGACCGCCGAACACCGCCCCAACAAGGAGAGGGACCAACTTCGGCGGAAGTCATGACAGAGTGTGTGTGTGTGTGTGTGTGTGTGACGCCTCAAGCCTTAGAAACACGACCCTGCTCCCTGGCTTAAGCCGGAAGCCAGCCGCAACAATGTGTCGGAGGAAACACTGTATCAGCGTGCATGCGTCCGGCACGCTACAGGAGTCGCTAGAGCGAGATGGGACAAGGACATCCCGGCTGGCCAAACCCTCCCCTCACCAGGAGTCGCTAGAGCGAGATGGGACAAGGACATCCCGGCTGGCCAAACCCTCCCCTCACCAGGAGTCGCTAGAGCGAGACGGGACAAGGACATCCCGGCTGGCCAAAACCTCCCCTCACCAGGAGTCGCTAGAGCGAGACGGGACAAGGACATCCCGGCTGGCCAAAACCTCCCCTCACCAGGAGTCGCTAGAGCGAGACGGGACAAGGACATCCCGGCTGGTGTAATAAATTCCACTGCATTAAAATAAAATATGACGACCCCAAATACTCCAAAGCTAAAATTTAACGATTTTCTAGATCAGAAAGTACAGGACAGGTCAGGGGGAAAAGAACAGTGGAAGTCGATAAGGAAGGTTTGGGAAGGGTTGAAGTTGAAGATAGACACAGGTAGGTTATCTAGGAGGGGGGCCGCCAAGCAGGGTCCAACTGAGTACGATGGAAGGCGGACTGAGAGAGGCAGTGCAGGAAGCTAGAGACAGGGAGGTAGAAAAGAATAAAAGTCATTTGTTTAAGAAGAAAAGGACCACCAAGAGAGGGAGGTCATATGCCCGCTCTTGATGTACACCAGATAGGTATGACTGATTATGTAAGGAAACTGACGGAACTCTCTGTAGCACTCTCTACCCAGGTTCGCAAGGTCCGAGAGGGGAAGCTGCCAGGAGGCACGCCACCACGGAATGTAAAATGGTGACTGGGTGGGGTAAGAGTCCACAAGAGAAAGTGGCTGGAACCCAGGTGGACTGAACTGTACGAAGTGAAGGAGGTTACTTCACACTCAGTTCAGGTCAAAGGTAAATCAGGCGCACCTTGGCACCACCTCACACATTGCACTCTAGCTCCAATTCCTTACAGAAGTCAGAGCCGATTTGAGCGGCCTAAATTCGATTCCAAATTAAGACACTCCTGACTCAGGTGATGCGGCATCAAACTTCGCCTCCCCTGAAAAAGGAACCTCTCCCAGTTAGAGGGATATCTCCCTCCCTGGGCGAGATTAGGGATATCTGGCCCCTTATTTGTGATATTCCTCCACACACTCATAACTCTTAGAATAGTTGGGGGTGGAGAGCTGTACAGAGAATGGACAGAAGATGGCAGTATTGCAGCACTCAACGGTCTCCCAGCAAACGGGAGCCTGTTTGAGTGCTGGTGACAGAAAAAACTTAGAACCAATTCGGAGTAGAGAGAATACATTTAATAATTTATTTAGATTAAATTTACAGACTAATGATAGGGCATGGAAATAAAAGTGATAGAGAGCTTATTAGTAAAGAAAGGAATTTATATGGTTAGCATTTGTTTTGGCCAT
This sequence comes from Salvelinus namaycush, assembly GCF_016432855.1. Taxonomy (NCBI): domain Eukaryota; kingdom Metazoa; phylum Chordata; class Actinopteri; order Salmoniformes; family Salmonidae; genus Salvelinus; species Salvelinus namaycush. Next base: position 48,535,485 of record NC_052322.1, read on the forward strand.
AAGAAGATAGAGATAGGTTTATTAAGGTTATGTAAGGACTTTAGAGATTGACACTATAAGACATGTTGTTAATTTTAAATCCATGATTTTAGATAAAGTCAAAACAGTGAGACACTTAGTTAATGTTTGGGACCAAGCTACAGACAGATAAGGGAAAGGGCAGACAGAGTGGCCCTCCCCGCACTGCTGAGACCTTGAAGGTTTGAGAGCAGAGAAGGGAGTTTTGGAAGGGGCGCCAGGACAGAGATAACAGAATGGGTAGATAACAGTTACTGAATGGAGACAAAAGGGAGAATTGGACATGTGGAAAATGAAAGGGGCGGTCTTACATAATAATGTAGAACATAAGAATATTTTACTAAGTCATTATTTAGAATAGGTAAGGTTGATACCTGGGCAGAGCCAGGTATCAAACGGGGGAGGGGTACATTGTGGTCTAGGATAGGATGGGGCCTATTGGATAATAAACTAATTTAAAAAAAATTCTAGCTAAAAAATAGGCATAGAAGTTAAATATATAATCAGATAGAACAAATGACAAACTGTTTATTAACCAAACCTGTATGTCCAAGATTTTATGCATTACAGGTGAATTAAAGGAGAAGGTGATTCACCCGACCTGGGGGCATATCGCACTTGGAGGGTGAGACACACTGACACTGTCGAATGATCACAGAGTTAAGGAGAAGAACCGTTACTAATAGAGTTCGGGGATCAACTCCTTAATGAAGAATTCCCTGCCCCCGACCTTTCCTCACTGTGTTTGTTCATAGAAGTGAAAGTGTTGCTTGATCTCTGGCTGATGATGTGTTCTCTGGGAGAGGAGGGGGCTTTACAGGATTGCTTGTAGTCCTGAGTTGTCTGTTTAGGATACGATGGGGATGTTACCATCGCAGTGCTGCCAGAACCGCCACCAGTTCCGACAGACCAGGTTCAGCCGGCCTCCTCCACCACTTCAAGACCAAGTCCTACGCCATCACCTGAACTCTACAATCTGGTATAGGTAATAAATGTAAAAGACATCTCAGATAGTGACCAATTGGGGACTGAAACCGGTTATGAGAAAAGGGAGAATATGTGGTTGACCTACAAAACACTTAATACTGGCCAAACCCTCCCCTCACCAGGAGTCGCTAGAGCGAGACGGGACAAGGACATCCCGGCTGGCCAAACCCTCCCCTCACCAGGAGTCGCTAGAGCGAGACGGGACAAGGACATCCCGGCTGGCCAAACCCTCCCCTCACCAGGAGTCGCTAGAGCGAGACGGGACAAGGACATCCCGGCTGGCCAAACCCTCCCCTCACCAGGAGTCGCTAGAGCGAGACGGGACAAGGACATCCCGGCTGGCCAAACCCTCCCCTCACCAGGACGAAGCTGGGCCAATTGTGCATCGCCTCATGGGTCTCTCAATTTGCGGCCGGCTGCGACACAGACCGGGATCGAACACGGATCTGAAGTGACGTCTCAAGCCTTAGACCGCTGAGCCACTCGGGAGGCCCGACATTCATCTCTGGAACTCACTTAGTCTGTTTTTATGTTATCTAGAGGTAAACAAATCCTCGGCCAGAGCGTCAAGTGTGCGATCTGAACGCTCCGAGAGCGAAACGAGATGGGTGGGGCTAAGGTGTGAACGATGCTGAATGGGTGGAGACAAAGAAGAGCTCTCCACTAGATACCAAAACATTCAAGGGCCATATTCTCAAAAGCAGGATTACAAGTTTATCAACTTTCAAAGCAGAATTACTTCCCCATTGTTCCTCAACAGCAGTGTATGATATACCATTTTCTAGCTCTGAGTCTCTACTTTTATCCAATGTAAAAACAAACACTTCACATTTTTCTACATAAGACCGAATCCAGGTGGTGAGTAACTTATTCAGAACCACATTCCTGTAAAGATTAGAGACGATCTCATGTTAAATACTGTTGAAGTAATATGGCTACAGGTTCATCTGCCTCACCTAAAGCCCATTCTGGTGGGAAGCTGCTGTAGACCACCAAGTGATAACAGTCAGTATCTGGATAACATGTTAAATACTGTTGAAGTAATATGGCTACAGGTTCATCTGCCTCACCTAAAGCCCATTCTGGTGGGAAGCTGCTGTAGACCACCAAGTGATAACAGTCAGTATCTGGATAACATGTTAAATACTGTTGAAGTAATATGGCTACAGGTTCATCTGCCTCACCTAAAGCCCATTCTGGTGGCAAGCTGCTATAGACCACCAAGTGCTAACAGTCAGTACCTGGATAACATGTTAAATACTGTTGAAGTAATATGGCTACAGGTTCATCTGCCTCACCTAAAGCCCATTCTGGTGGGAAGCTGCTATAGACCACCAAGTGCTAACAGTCAGTATCTGGATAACATGTGAAATGCTTGATAATGTATGTGATATCAACAGAGAAGTATATTTTCTGGGTGATTTAAATATTGACTGGCTTTCATCAAGCTGCCCACTCAAGACAAAGATTCAAACTGTAACCAGTGCCTGCAACCTGGTTCAGGTTATCAGTCAACCTACCAGGGTAGTTACAAACAGCACAGGAATGAAATCATCAACATGTATTGATCACATCTTTACTAATGCTGCAGATATTTGCTTTAAAACAGTATCCAGATCCATCGTGTTTAGTGATCACAATATAGTAGCCATATCTAGGAAAACCAAAGTTCCAAAGACTGGGCCTAATATAGTGTATAAGAGGTCAGGCTGGGCCTAATATAGTGTATAAGAGGTCAGGCTGGGCCTAATATAGTGTATAAGAGGACAGGCTGGGTCTAATATAGTGTATAAGAGGTCAGGCTGGGCCTAATATAGTGTATAAGAGGTCAGGCTGGGCCTAATATAGTGTATAAGAGGTCAGGCTGGGCCTAATATAGTGTATAAGAGGTCAGGCTGGGCCTAATATAGTGTATAAGAGGTCAGGCTGGGCCTAATATAGTGTATAAGAGGTCAGGCTGGGCCTAATATAGTGTATAAGAGGTCAGGCTGGGCCTAATATAGTGTATAAGAGGTCAGGCTGGGCCTAATATAGTGTATAAGAGGTCATACGTTTTGTAGTGATTCCTATGTTGATGATGTAAAGAATATTTGTTGGTCTGTGGTGTGTAATGAGGAGCAACTAGATGCTGCACTTGACACATTTATGAAACTACTTATTCAAGTTACAAATAAGCACACACCCATTAAGAAAATTAATGTAAAAACAGTTAAATCCCAGTGGATTGAAATTGAAAAACTGTATGGTTGAGAGGGATGAGGCAAATGGTATGGTAATTAAGTCTGGCTGCACAACCGATTGGCAAATGTAATGAAAATTGAGAAATCATGTGAGTAAACAGAATAAAAACAAGAAGAAACTACACTATGAAACTAAGATAAATGACATAAAGAATGATAGTAAAAAGATTGGAGCACCTTCAATGAAATTTTGGGGAAAAAAGGCCAATTCAGCTCCATCATTCATTGAATCAGACGCTCATTCATCACAAAACCCTCTGATATTGCAAACTACTTTAATTACTTTTTCATTGGCAAGATTAGCAAACTTAGGGATGACATGCCAGCAACAAACACTGACATCCAAGTATATCTGACCAAATTATGAAAGACAAGAATTGTAATTTTACATTTTGTGGAAGATGTGAAAAAATTATTGTTGTCTATCAACAATGACAAGCCACCAGGGTCTGACAACATGGATGGAAAATTACTGAGGATAATATAGTAAACAAATTGACAACAAACAAACAAAGCCTGTCCCTGAGCCTGACTACCGTCCTGTACCTTTGCTCCTACTCTGGATTACTGAACTCTGCCTGCCTTGACCTGTCGTTTGCCTGCCCCTGTTACAATAAACATTGTTACTTTACACAGTCTGCACTTGGGTCCTGCCTCGATACCTGATAGATACAACAGTAGCTAAAATGGGGAGAAGTATGTCCCTATAAAGCACTACTCTACCTTCTTAACAGCACTATCAACAAGGCAGGTCCTACAGGCTCTAGTTTTGTCGCACCTGGACTACTGTACTGTACTGGTCAGGTGCCACAAAGAGGGACTTGGGAAAATTGAAATTGGCTCAGAACAGGGCAGCACAACTGGCCCTTGGATGTACGCAGAGAGTTAACATTAATGACATGCATGTCAATCTCTCATGGCTCAAAGTGGAGGAGAGATTGACTTCATCACTACTTGTATTTGTGAGAGGTATTGACACTGAGCTGTCTGTTTAAACGACTAGCACACAGCTCAGACACCCATGCATTCCCCACAAGACATGCCACCAGAGGTCTCTTCACAGTCCCCAAGTCCAGAACAGACTATGGGAGGCGCACAGTAATACATAGAGCCATGACTACATGGAACTCTATTCCACATCAGGTAACTGATGCAGCAGTAGAATCAGATTTTAAAAACAGGTAAAAATACACCTTATGGAACAGCGGGGACTGTGAAGAGACACAAACATAGGCACACACACATGATAACATACGCACTATACACACACGTACACATGGATTTTGTGTTGTAGATATGTGGTAGTGGAGTAGGGGCCTGAGGGCACACACTTAGTGTGTTGTGAATTCTATAATGAATCTATTGTAATGTTTTTAAAATTGTATAAAATAACTGCCTTTATTTGCCAGACAGGACAGACACACGCCGTCCCTAGGAGGGGTGCGTCACTTGAGTGGGTTGAGTCACTGACGTGATCTTCCTGTCTGGGTTGGCGCCCCCCCTTGGGTTTGTGCCGTGGCGGAGATGTTTGTGGGCTATACTCGGCCTTGTCTCAGGATGGTAAGTTGGTGGTTGAAGATATCCCTCTAGTGGTGTGGGGGCTGTGCTTTGGCAAAGTGGGTGGGGTTATATCCTTCCTGTTTGGCCTTGTCTGGGGGTATCATCAGATGGGGCCACAGTGTCTCCTGATCCCTCCTGTCTCAGCCTCCAGTATTTATGCTGCAGTAGTTAATGTGTCGGGGGGCTAGGGTCAGTTTGTTATATCTGGAGTACTTCTCCTGTCTTATTTGGTGTCCTGTGTGAATTTAAGTATGCTCTCTCTAATTCTCTCTTTCTCTATCTCGGAGGACCTGAGCCCTAGGACCATGCCTCAGGACTACCTGGCCGTGCTGCTGCTCCAGTTTCAACTGTTCTGCCTGCGGCTATGGAACCCTGACCTGTTCACCGGACGTGCTACCTGTCCCAGACCTGCTGTTTTCAACTCTCTAGAGACAGCAGGAGCGGTAGAGATACTCTTAATGATCGGCTATGAAAAGCCAACTGACATTTACTCCTGAGGTGCTGACTTGCTGCACCCTCGACAACTACTGTGATTATTATTATTTGACCATGCTGGTCATTTATGAACATTTGAACATCTTGGCCATGTTCTGTTATAATCTCCACCCGGCACAGCCAGAAGAGGACTGGCCACCCCTCATAGCCTGGTTCCTCTCTAGGTTTCTTCCTAGGTTCTGGCCTTTCTAGGGAGTTTTTCCTAGCCACCGTGCTTCTACACCTGCATTGCTTGCTGTTTGGGGTTTTAGGTTGGGTTTCTGTACAGCACTTTGAGATATCAGCTGATGTAAGAAGGGCTTTATAAATACATTTGATTTGACTTGATGCTAGCACGCACACTCTACACACACGTAGTACTGTTGTCACGATCATCGACCGAGACCAAGGCGCAGCATGGTATGGGTACATTCTCTTTTAATGAATGAACACTAAACAAAAACAATAAAATCAACGGACGAAACGTGAAGCTATACAAATAGTACAGACAGGCAACTAAACATGACAAGATCCCACAAACACAAAAGGGAAATGGCTGCCTAATGGCAGGAACTAATGGGGATCCATAATAAACCCCAGGAAGAGTAGCTGCTGCCTTGGCAGGAACTAATGGGGATCCATAATAAACCCCAGGAAGAGTAGCTGCTGCCTTGGCAGGAACTAATGGGGATCCATAATAAACCCCAGGAAGAGTAGCTGCTGCCTTGGCAGGAACTAAAGGGGATCCATAATAAACCCCAGGAAGAGTAGCTGCTGCCTTGGCAGGAACTAATGGGGATCCATAATAAACCCTAGGAAGAGTAGCTGCTGCCTTGGCACGAACTAATGTGGATCCATAATAAACCCCAGGAAGAGTAGCTGCTGCCTTGGCAGGAACTAATGGGGATCCATAATAAACCCCAGGAAGAGTAGCTGCTACCTTGGTAGGAACTAATGGGGATCCATAATAAACCCCAGGAAGAGTAGCAGCTGCCTTGGTAGGAACTAATGGGGATTCATAATAAACCCCAGGAAGAGAAGCTGCTGCCTTGGCAGGAACTAATGGGGATCCATAATAAACCCCAGGAAGAGTAGCTGCTGCCTTGGCAGGAACTATTGGGGATCCATAATAAACCCCAGGAAGAGTAGCTGCTGCCTTGGCAGGAACTAATGGGGATCCATAATAAACCCCAGAAAGAGTAGCTGCTGCCTTGACAGGAACTAATGGGGATCCATAATAAACCCCAGGAAGAGTAGCTGCTGCCTTGGCAGGAACTAATGGGGATCTATAATAAACCCCAGGAAGAGTAGCTGCTGCCTTGGCAGGAACTAATGGGGATCCATAATAAACCCCAGGAAGAGTAGCTGCTGCCTTGTCAGGAACTAAAGGGGATCCATAATAAACCCCAGGAAGAGTAGCTGCTGCCTTGGCAGGGACTAATGGGGATCCATAATAAACCCCAGGAAGAGTAGCTGCTGCCTTGGCAGGAACTAATGGGGATCCATAATAAACCCCAGGAAGAGTAGCTGCCTTGGCAGGAACTAATGGGGATCCATAATAAACCCCAGGAAGAGTAGCTGCTGCCTTGGCAGGAACTAATGGGGATCCATAATAAACCCCAGGAAGAGTAGCTGCTGCCTTGGCAGGAACTAATGGGGATCCATAATAAACCCCAGGAAGAGTAGCTGCTGCCTTGGCAGGAACTAATGGGGATCCATAATAAATACATCAACAAAAAAATACAAAAAAACATAGTTCCTCTGATTTCAAAAAGGCTTTACGGCGAAAGCAAATGATTATGTTAGGTCAGTAGATAGCCACAGAAAAACACAGCCATTTTTCCAGCTAAAGAGAGGAGTAACAAAAAGCAGAAATAGAGATAAAATGAATCACTAACCTTTGATGATCTTCATCAGATGACACTCATAGGACTTCATGTTACACAATACATGTATGTTTTGTTCAGTAAAGTTCATATTTATATCCAAAAATCTGAGTTTAGGCGGGACGCTACTGTCTCACTTGGCCAAAAGCCTGAGAAAATGCAGAGCGCCATATTCAAATAAGTTACTATAAAAACCTAACTTTCATTAAATCACACATGAAAGATACCAAATTAAAGCTACACTGGTTGTGAATCCAGCCAACATGTCAGAATTCAAATAGGCTTTTCGGCGAAAGCAAACGATGCTATTATCTGAGGATAGCACCATAGTAAACAGAGAGAAGCATATTTCAACCCTGCAGGCGCGACACAAAACGCAGAAATAAAAACATAATTCATGCCTTACCTTTGACAAGCTTCTGTTGTCGGCACTCCAATATGTCCCATAAACATCACAAATGGTCCTTTTGTTTGATTAATTCCGTCGATATATATCCAAAATGTCCATTTATTTGGCGCGTTTGATCCAGAAAAACACCGGTTCCAAATTGTGAAACGTGACTACAAAATATCTCAAAAGTTACCTGTAAACTTTGCCAAAACATTTCAAACTACTTTTGTAATACAACTTTAGGTATTTTTTAACGTTAATAATCGATCAAATTGAAGACGGGATGATCTGTGTTCAATACAGGATTAAAACAATCTGTAGCATGCTTTCTGGTCATGCGCCTCTAACAAACAGGACACAACTAGTGACCCTGATTCAAAATGGCCGTACTTCTTCATTACACAAAGGAAAACCCTCAACCAATTTCTAAAGACTGTTGACATCCAGTGGAAGCGGTAGGAACTGCAAGAAGGTCAATTAGAAATCTGTATTCCCAATGAAAATCCATTGAAAAGAGAGTGACCTGAATGGTTTGTCCTCGGGGTTTCGCCTGCTAAATAAGTTCTGTTATACTCACAGACATGATTCAAACAGTTTTAGAAACGTCAGAGTGTTTTCTATCCAAATCTACTAACATTATGCATATCTTATCTTCTGGGGATGAGTAGCTGGCAGTTGAATTTGGGTATGCTTTTCATCCAAACGTGAAAATGCTGCCCCCTATCCTAGAGAAGTTTTAATGACTTCGCCCCCAGGTGGTGAAGGTCAGAAACATCACCTCCACTTTGCTGATCCTCAACACTGGGGCCCCACAAGGGTGCGTGCTCAGCTCACTCCTGTACTCCCTGTTCAGCCATGACTGCGTGACCACAGACGCCTCCAACACAATCACCAAGTTTGCAGACGACACAACAGTAGTAGGCTTAATTTCCAACATAAACGAGACAGCTTACAGGGAGGAGGTGAGGGCTCTGGGAGTGTGGTGCCTGGAAAATAACCTCTCACTCAACGTCAACAAAACAACGGAGATGATTGTGGACTTCAGGAAACAGCAGAGGAAGCACCCCCCTATCTACATCGACGGGACCATAGTGGAGAAGGTGGAAAGCTTCAAGTTCCTCAGCGTACACAGCACTGACAAACTGTAATGGTCCACCCACACAGACAGTGTGGTGAAGAAGGCTCAAAGGCGCCTCTTCAATCTCAGGAGGCTGAAAAAAGTTGGCTTGGCACCGAAAACCCTCACAAACCTTTACAGATGCACAATTGAGAGCATCCTGTCGGGCCTGGTACGCAACTGCACAACCCGCAACCGCAAGGCTCTCCAGAGGGTGGTGCGGTCTGCCCAACACATCACCACGGGAAAACTACCTGCCCTCCAGGACACCTACACCACCCGATGTCACAGGAAGGCCAAAAAGATCATCAAGGACAACAACCACCCGAGCCACTGCCTGTTCACCCCGCTACCATCCAGAAGGCGAGGTCAGTACAGGTGCATCAAAGCAGGGACCGAGAGACTGAAAAACAGCTTCTATCTCAAGGCCATCAGACTGTTAAACAGCCATCAGTGGCACATTAGACCCTGCTGCCTATATACACAGACTTGAAATCACTGGCCACTTTAATAAATTGAATACTAGTCACTTTAATAATGTTTAAATATCTTACATTACTCATCTCATATGTATATACTGTATTCTATACTACTGTATCTTAGTCTATGCCACTCTGACATTGCTCGTCCATATATTTATATATTCTTAATTCCATTCCTTTACTTAGATTTGTATGTATTGTTGCGAAATTGTTAGATATTACTGCTCTGTTGGAGTTAGAAACACAAGCATTTCGCTACACCCACTATAACATCTGCTAAACACGTGCAAATTACCAATCAAATGTATGAATTTGCTGAGGTTGCGAACGGCTCATAATAAGGTAGCAAATGTAATTGCATCAAACACCTTGAAACGGTTTGATTTATTTGATACCATTCCACTCATTCAGCTCCAGTCAATACCATTCTAACATTTGAATAGTCCTCCTAATTTCAAGTGTTAAAACAAGCAATTATAGTGAAGAAAATCATTGTACCGTCTAAACCGAGGTGAAAGATATTTTCCATAACCAAAAATATAGTATTTTCAGCTCTTTGTACAAAATCGAAAGTAAAAAACGGGGGAAAATGCACATATAACATATCTACATCTTCGGCTACTTAGACTTGCGTTCAACGAGAATGATAGATCTATAACTCACATTTATATGTGGGTCGAGTGGCCCAAAAAAGTTACATATTTCAAATGGTTAAAGTAAGGGTAGGTTTTGGGTATGGACGTCCCAGGAATTCCTGATAATACTAACCACCCACTCACAAACACCAGGAAGTACCTGGAGATATGAACCACTACCATTTATATTGCGAAGGGACCGACTGACGAACAGCAGCACCTGCACTCATACCGCCGTCGGAGGAGAGAGTAGATTGATGCAGGTGATAGAACGCAAAAAAAGAACCGAAAGTTTAAAAAAATTATATATTTTGATCTTCACAACCGTGTGTATAAAACACGTGAGTTTTGGTGTAGTGGCCTGATGTGACAGCGGAGCTCCGTTCAGTAATTGAAAGACGTCACGCACACCGGCGACAGGTGGGTTTTAAACCGATCAATAACATTTTATTCATCTGTTAAGTAGGTCGTCCTGTCTCATGCTTAGTTTACCCATAATACTCACATTACAAACTAGTGTAGGCTACAGTTTATGTGTAGGCTAGCTAGACCATTACACACCAGAAGGACCAAGCTGGGGAGATTACAGTAACACTTGTTTATAGGCCTACTGTTAATCACAGGTCTGAACGCAGTGATGGTCGAGCCAATACAGTCTAGCCCGAACAGTGGACGTGTTACATGTGTGTCCCAGATACACATTAAAAGCTCAGATATGGGGCTTTTGGGATTTTGTGTCACTGATTTACACACCCCATAATGTCAAAAGTGAATTATGTTTTTAGAAATGTTTACACATTAATTCAAAATGAAAAGCTGAAATGTCTTGAGTCAATAAGTATTCATCTCGTAATGAATAATGTGGAAATTGAGCAAGTTGAGGTGACTTAACTGCTTGGAGTAACCCTGGATTGTAAACTGTCATGGTCAAAACATATTGAAACAATAGTAGCTAAGATGGGGAGGAGTCTGTCCATAATAAAGCTCTGCTCTACCTTAATAGCACTATCAACAAGGCAGGTCTTACGGGCCCTGGTTTTGTCACACCTGGACTACTGTTCAGTCGTGTGGTCAGGTGCCACAAAGAGGACTTAGGAAAATTGCAGTTGTCTCAGAACAGGGCAGTACGTCTGTCTCAGAACAGGGCAGTACGTCTGTCTCAGAACAGGGCACTACGTCTGGCTCAGAACAGGGCAGTACGTCTGGCTCAGAACAGGGCAGCACGTCTGGCTCAGAACAGGGCAGCACGTCTGGCTCAGAACAGGGCAGTACGTCTGGCTCAGAACAGGGCAGTACGTCTGGCTCAGAACAGGGCAGTACGTCTGGCTCAGAACAGGGCAGTACGTCTGGCTCAGAACAGGGCAGTACGTCTGGCTCAGAACAGGGCAGTACGTCTGGCTCAGAACAGGGCAGTACGTCTGGCTCAGAACAGGGCAGTACGTCTGGCTCAGAACAGGGCAGTACGTCTGTCTCAGAACAGGGCAGTACGTCTGTCTCAGAACAGGGCAGTACGTCTGTCTCAGAACAGGGCAGTACGTCTGTCTCAGAACAGGGCAGCACGTCTGGCTCAGAACAGGGCAGTACGTCTGGCTCAGAACAGGGCAGCACGTCTGGCTCAGAACAGGGCAGCACGTCTGGCTCAGAACAGGGCAGCACGTCTGGCTCAGAACAGGGCAGCACGTCTGGCTCAGAACAGGGCAGTACGTCTGGCTCAGAACAGGGCAGTACGTCTGGCTCAGAACAGGGCAGTACGTCTGGCTCAGAACAGGGCAGTACGTCTGGCTCAGAACAGGGCAGTACGTCTGGCTCAGAACAGGGCAGCACGTCTGGCTCAGAACAGGGCAGCACGTCTGGCTCAGAACAGGGCAGCACGTCTGGCTCAGAACAGGGCAGCACGTCTGGCTCAGAACAGGGCAGTACGTCTGGCTCAGAACAGGGCAGTACGTCTGGCTCAGAACAGGGCAGTACGTCTGTCTCAGAACAGGGCAGCACGTCTGTCTCAGAACAGGGCAGCACGTTAATGACATGCATGCACATCTCTCATGACTCGAAGTGGAAGAGAGATTGACTTCCTCATTACTTGTTTTTATAAGAGCTGAGCTGTCTATTTATAATGCACTGAGCTGTCTGTTAAAATACTAGCACACAGCTCAGACACCCATTCATACCCCACAAGACATGCCACCAGAGGTCTCTTCACAGTCCCCAAGTCCAGAACAGACTATGGGAGGCGCACAGTACTACATAGAGCCATGACTACATGGAACTCTATTCCACATCAGGTAACTGATGCAGCAGTAGAATCAGATTTTAAAAACAGGTAAAAATACACCTTACGGAACAGCGGGGACTGTGAAGAGACACAAACATAGGCACAGACACATGCGTACACACACACATATGATAACATATGCACTGTACACACACGTACACATGGATTTTGTGTTGAAGATATGTGGTAGTGGAGTATGGGCCTGAGGGTACACACTTAATGTGTTGTAAATTCTGTAATGAATCTATTGTAATGGTTTTAAAATTGTATAACTGCCTTAATTTTCGTGGACCCCAGGAAGATTAGCTGCTGCCTTGGCAGCTAATGGGGATCCATAATAAACCTCAGGAAGAGTAGCTGCTGCCTTGGCAGGAACTAATGGGGATCCATAATAAACCCCAGGAAGATTAGCTGCTGCCTTGGCAGCTAATGGGGATCCATAATAAACCCCAGGAAGAGTAGCTGCTGCCTTGGTAGCTAATGGGGATCCATAATAAACCCCAGGAAGAGTAGCTGCTGCCTTGGCAGAAACTAATGGGGATCCTTAATAAACCCCAGGAAGAGTAGCTGCTGCCTTGGCAGGAACTAATGGGGATCCATAATAAACCCCAGGAAGAGTAGCTGCTGCCTTGGCAGGAACTAAAGGGGATCCATAATAAACCCCAGGAAGAGTAGCTGCTGCCTTGGCAGGAACTAAAGGGGATTCATAATAAACCCCAGGAAGAGTAGCTGCTGCCTTGGCAGGAACTAATGGGGATCCATAATAAACCCCAGGAAGAGTAGCTGCTGCCTTGGCAGGAACTAAAGGGGATCCATAATAAACCCCAGGAAGAGTAGCTGCTGCCTTGGCAGGAACTAATGGGGATCCATAATAAACCCCAGGAAGAGTAGCTGCTGCTTTGGCAGGAACTAATGGGGATCCATAATAAACCCTAGGAAGAGTAGCTGCTGCCTTGGCAGGAACTAATGGGGATCCATAATAAACCCCAGGAAGAGTAGCTGCTGCCTTGGCAGGAACTAATGGGGATCCATAATAAACCCTAGGAAGAGTAGCTGCTGCCTTGGCAGGAACTAATGGGGATCCATAATAAACCCTAGGAAGAGTAGCTGCTGCCTTGGCAGGAACTAATGGGGATCCATAATAAACCCCAGGAAGAGTAGCTGCTGCTTTGGCAGGAACTAATGGGGATCCATAATAAACCCTAGGAAGAGTAGCTGCTGCCTTGGCAGGAACTAATGGGGATCCATAATAAACCCCAGGAAGAGTAGCTGCTGCCTTGGCAGGAACTAATGGGGATCCATAATAAACCCCAGGAAGAGTAGCTGCTGCCTTGGCAGGAACTAATGGGGATCCATAATAAACCCCAGGAAGAGTAGCTGCTGCCTTGGCAGGAACTAATGGGGATCCATAATAATCCCCAGGAAGAGTAGCTGCTGCCTTGGCAGGAACTAATGGGGATCCATAATAAACCCCAGGAAGAGTAGCTGCTGACTTTGCAGGAACGAATGAGGATCCATAATAAACCCCAGGAAGAGTAGCTGCTGCCTTGGCAGGAACTAATGGGGATCCATAATAAACCCCAGGAAGAGAAGCTGCTGCCTTGGCAGGAACTAATGGGGATCCATAATAAACCCCAGGAAGAGTAGCAGCTGGCCCAACGCTCAACGTTACTGGCCCAACGCTCTAACCACTAGGCTACCTGCCGACAATAACCTAAAACACAATGTCAAATATACACTAGAGTTGCTTACCAAGACCAATACATTATTAATTACGAGATGTAGTTGAGGTTTAGGGTTTAGTGAATGATTTGTCAAAAAATACAATGCTTTTAGTTTTGGAAAGATTTAGGACTAACTTATTCCTTGCCACCCACTCTGAAACTATCTGCAGCTCTTTGTTAAGTGTTGCAGTCATTTCAGTCGCTGTAGTAGCTGACATGTATAGTGTTGAGTCATCCTCATGCACAGACACACTGGCTTTACTCAACTTTACTCAGGATCTCCTGATTCTATTAATATGTTGGAGAGGCTTCCATTAAAGAACACCCTCTGTGTTCTGTTAGACAGGTAACTCTTTATCCACAATATAGCAGGGGGTGTGAAGCCATAACACAATATAGCAGGGGGTGTAAAGCCATAACACAATATAGCAGGGGGTGTAAAGCCATAACACAATATAGCAGGGGGTGTAAAGCCATAACACAATATAGCAGGGGGTGTAAAGCTGCACTGAAGTCTAACAAGACAGCCTCCACAATCATGTTATCATCAATTTCTCTCAGCCAATCATCAGTCATTTGTGTAAGTGGTGTGCTTTTTATTTTATTTAACCTTTATTTAACTAGGCAAGTCAGTTAAGAACACATTTCTATTTTCAATGACAGCCTAGGAACAGTGGGTTAACTGCCTTGTTCAGGGGCAGAACGACAGATTTGTACCTTGTCAGCTCGGGGATTCAAACTTGCAACCTTTCGGTTACTAGTCCAACGCTCTAACCACTAGGCTACCCTGCCGCCACCAGGCTACCCTACCGCCACTAGGCTACCCTGCCGCCACCAGGCTACCCTGCCGCCACTAGGCACTAGGCTACCCTGCCGCCACTAGGCTACCCTGCCGCCACTAGGCCGCAACTAGGCTACCCTGCCGCCACTAGGCTACCCTGCCGCCACTAGGCTACCCTGCCGCCACTAGGCTACCCTGCCGCCACTAGGCTACCCTGCCGCTTGTTGAGTGTCTTTCCCTATAAGCATGCTGAAATTCTGTTGTCAATTTGTTTACTGTGAAATATCATTGTATCTGGTCAAACACCATTTTTCCCAGAAGTTTACTAAGGGTTGGTAACAGGCTGATTGGTCGGCTATTTGAGACAGTAAAGTGGACTTTAGAATGACTTTAGCTTCCCTCCAGGCCTGAGGGAACACGCACTCTAGTAGGCTTATATTGAAGATGTGGCAAGTAGGAATGTCAATATCGTCCGCTATTATCCTCAGTATCCTATTATTCCGTCCAGACTGTCAGACCCTGGTGGCTTATCATCGTTAATAGACAACAATAATTTTTTTATCTCTTCCACACAGACTTTACGGAATTAAAAAGTACAATTCTTTCATAATTTGGTCAGATATACTTGGATGTCAGTGTTTGTTGCTGGCATGTCATCCCTAAGTTTGCTAATCTTGCCAATGAAAAAGTAATTAAAGTAGTTTGCAATATCAGAGGGTTTTGTGATGAATGAGCGTCTGATTCAATGAATGATGGAGCTGAATTGGCCTTTTTTCCCCAATTGTTATTTTAGGTGGTCCAAAACGTTTTACTATTATTCTTTGTATCATTTATTTTTGTTTCATAGTGTAGTTTCTTCTTCTTTTTATTCTGTTTATTCACAAGATTTTATAATTTGCAGAACATTTGCCAATCGGTTGTGCAGCCAGACTTAATTACCATACCATTTGCCTCATCCCTCTCAACCATACAGTTTTTCAATTTCAATCCACTGGGATTTAACTGTTTTTACATTCATTTTCTTAATGGGTGCGTGCTTATTAGTAACTGGAATAAGTAGTTTCATAAATGTGTCAAGTGCAGCATCTAGTTGCTCCTCATTACACACCACAGACCAACAAATATTCTTTACCTCATCAACATATGATTCACTACAAAACTTATTGTATGACCTCTTTATACACTATATTAGGCCCAGCCTTTGGGAATTTAGTTTTCCTAGATATGGCTACTATATTGTGATCACTAAACCCGATGGATATTGATACTGTTTTAAAGCAAATTTCTGCAGTATTAGTAAAGATGTGATTAATACATGTTGATGATTTCATTCCTGTGCTGTTTGTAACTACCCTGGTAGGTTGACTGATAACCTGAACCAGGTTGCAGGCACTGGTTACAGTTTGAAGTTTTTTCTTGAGTGGGCAGCTTGATGAGAGCCAGTCAATATTTAAATCACCCAGAAAATATACCTCTCCATTGATATCACATACATTATCAAGTATTTCACACATATTATCCAGATACTGACTGTTAGCACTTGGTGATCTATAGCAGCTTGCCACCAGAATGGGCTTTAGGTGAGGCAGATGAACCTGTAGCCATATTACTTCAACAGTATTTAACATGAGATCCTCTCTAAGCTTTACAGGAATGTGGCTCTGAATAAGTTACTCACCACCTGGATTCGGTCTTATGTAGAAAAATGTGAAGTGTTTGTTTTTACATTGGATAAAAGTAGAGACTCAGAGCTAGAAAATGGTATATCATACACTGCTGTTGAGGAACAATGGGGAAGTAATTCTGCTTTGAAAGTTGATAAACTTGTAATCCTGCTTTTGAGAATATGGCCCTTGAATGTTTTGGTATCTAGTGGAGAGCTCTTCTTTGTCTCCACCCATTCAGCATCGTTCACACCTTAGCCCCACCCATCTCGTTTCGCTCTCGGAGCGTTCAGATCGCACACTTGACGCTCTGGCCGAGGATTTGTTTACCTCTAGATAACATGAAAACAAACTAACCAGCTCTGCTGGCAACAATTACATTAAGCTTTTTTTCAGACGTTTACTGACACCGGCCATATTCAATGGGTGTTGTACACACGTCACGTAACGTTAGCTAACGAGCCAGCCAGCTAACGTTATCTAGTTAAACAACAATAAACACAGTACCAACAATGCCACAGTGCTGGGAGCTAACCAACCAGGTGCAATGTTAGCTAGCTAACATTAGGCTCTAACTAGAACAGCGCACAGCTCTGGGATACGAATAATACAGTCAGCTCGGGAGCTAGCCAGCTAACGTTAGCTAGCTAGCTAACAGTACATTTTAGCTTAATACATATAGCTAGGTACACAACGTTTAAGATCACACATGTCATGTTAATATTTAAGTGGATGAAAAACAGATTTGGCTCATTAATCTATATGGTCCAAATCAGGATGATCCATACTTCAAAAATATTTATACCAATTTATTGAACTTACAGGCAACAAATGATCTAATCATTATGGTAGGAGACTGTAACACTCTCAATGGACCGTAAAGTCTCTCCACAAACTATCATCACCGTGCCCTTAAGGAAATCACAAATGTTATGGACACCTTACAAATAGTGGATATTTGGAGACTAAAAAACCCCGACCTAGTGAGATATACATGGAGGAGACTTAATCAAGCTAGTCGTCTTGACTACTTTCTTGTCTCTTTCTCTCTTTCATCAAAGGTTAAAAAAGTTTTAATAGGAGACAGACTGCGATTGTATCATCATCATCTAATTGGCCTTCACATAAAATAAAATAAAAGATTTGGTGTCCTCAGATCCTCAAAAGGTTCTACAGCTGCACCATTGAGAGCATCCTGACTGGTTGCATCACTGCCTGGTATGGCAACCGCTCGGCCTCCGACCGCAAGGCACTACAGAGGGTAGTGCATATGGCCCAGTACATCACTGGGGCCAAGCTTCCTGCCATCCAGGACCTCTATACCAGGCGGTGTCAGAGGAAGGCCCTAAAGATTGTCAGACTCCAGCCACCCTAGTCATAGACTGTTCTCTCTGCTACCGCACGGCAAGCGGTACCGGAGCGCCAAGTCTAGATCCAAGAGGCTTTTAAAACACCTTCTACCCCCAATCCATAAGACTCCTGAACATCTAATCAAATGGCTACCCAGACTTTGTGCATGGCCCCCCCCCCCCCCCCCTCTTTAACACTGCTGCTACTCTCTGCTACTCTCATTATAGTCACTTTAATAACCCTACCTACATGTACAGTTGATGTCGGAAGTTTACATACACTTAGATTTGAGTCATTAAAACTCATTTTTCAACCAATCCACTAATTTATTGTTAACAAACTATAGTTTTGGCAAGTCGGTTAGGACATCTACTTTGTGCATGACACAAGTCCTTTTTCCAACAATTGTTAACAGACAGATTATTTCACTTATAATTCACTGTATCACAATTCCAGTGGGTCAGAAGTTTACATACACTAAGTTGACTTTGCCTTTAAACAGCTTGGAAAATTCCAGAAAATGATGTCATGGCTTTAGAAGCTTCTGATAGGCTAATTGACATCATTTGAGTCAATTGGAGGTGTACCTGTGGATGTATTTCAAGGCCTACGTTCAAACTCAGTGCCTCTTTGCTTGACATCATGGGAAAATCAAAAGAAATCAGCCAAGACCTCAGAAAAAAATTGTAGATCTCCACAAGTCTGGTTCATCTTTGGGAGCAATTTCCAAACGCCTGAAGGCACCACGTTCATCTGTACAAATAATAGTACGCAAGTATAAACACCATGGGACCACGCAGCCGTTATACCGCTCAGGAAGGAGACGCGTTTTGTTTACTAGAAATGAACGTACTTTGGTGCGAAAGGTGCAAATCAATCCCAGAACGACAGCAAAGGACCTTGTGAAGACGCTGGAGGAAACATATCCACAGTAAAACAAGTCCTATATCGACATAACCTGAAAGGCCGCTCAGCAAGGAAGAAGCCACTGCTCCAAAACTGCCATAAAAAAGGCAGACTATGGTTTGCAACTGCACATGGGGACAAAGATCGTACTTTTGGAGAATTGTCCTCTGGTATGATGAAACAAAAATAGAACTGTTTGGCCATAATGACCATCGTTATGTTTGGAGGAAAAAGGGGGAGGCTTGCAAGCCGAAGAACACCATCCCAACCGTGAAGCACGGGGGTGGCAGCATCATGTTGTGAGGGTGCTTTGCTGCAGGAGGGACTGGTGCACTTCACAAAATCGATGGCTTCATGAGGTAGGAAAATGATGTGGATATATTGAAGCAACATCTCAAGACATCAGTCAGGAAGTTAAAGCTTGGTCGCAAATGGGTCTTCCAAATGGACAATGACCCCAAGCATACTTCCAAAGTTGTGGCAAAATGGCTTAAGGACAACAAAGTCAAAGTATTGGAGTGGCCATCACAAAGCCCTGACCTCAATCCTATAGAAAATGTGTGGGCAGAACTTAAAAAGCTTGTGCGAGCAAGGAGTCCTACAAACTGGACTCAGTTACACCAGCTCTGTCAGGAGGAATGGGCCAAAATTCACCCAACTTATTGTGGGAAGCTTGTGGAAGGCTACCCGAAACGTTTGACCCAAGGTAAACAATTTAAAGGCAATGCCAATCAAATGCTAAAATGATCAAATCAAATAAATCATTCTCTCTACTATTATTCTGACATTTTACATTCTTAAAATAAAGTGGTGATCCTAACAGAATTTTTATTAGGATTAAATGTCAGGAATTGTGAAAAACTGAGTTTAAATGTATTTGGCTAAGGTGTACGTAAACTTCCGACTTCAACTGTAAATACCTGTCTATTTTTGAAAAAATTGCCCTGATTAACTTCTTAGTCATATCTCATTTTACTCAAATCAAATCAAAAATCATATCAATCTTTATTTGCCACATGCACCGAATACAACAAGTGTAAACTTTACCGTCAAGCCCTTAACCAACAGTGCAGTTCAAGAAGAAGAAAATATTTACCAAGTAGACTAAAATAAAAAGCAATAATATAAAGTAACAGAATAAGAATAACGAGGCTACATACAGGGGGCACCAGTACAGAGTCAATGTGGAGGTTATATACAGGGGGCACCAGTACAGAGTCAATGTGGAGGCTATATACAGGGGGCACCAGTACAGAGTCAATGTGGAGGCTATATACAGGGGGTACCGGTACAGAGTCAATGTGGAGGCTATATACAGGGGGAACCGGTACAGAGTCAATGTGGAGGCTATATACAGGGGGTACCGGTACAGAGTCAATGTGGAGGCTATATACAGGGGGTACCGGTACAGAGTCAATGTGGAGACTATATACAGGGGGTACTGGTACAGAGTCAATGTGGAGGTTATATACAGGGGGCACCAGTACAGAGTCAATGTCGAGGCTATATACAGGGTGTTACGGTACAGAGTCAATGTGGAGGCTATATACAGGGGGTACCGGTACAGAGTCAATGTGGAGACTATATACAGGGGGTACCGGTACAGAGTCAATGTGGAGGCTATATACAGGGGGTACCGGTACAGAGTCAATGTGGAGACTATATACAGGGGGTACTGGTACAGAGTCAATGTGGAGGTTATATACAGGGGGCACCAGTACAGAGTCAATGTGGAGGCTATATACAGGGGGTACCGGTACAGAGTCAATGTGGAGACTATATACAGGGGGTACCGGTACAGAGTCAATGTGGAGGCTATATACAGGGGGTACCGGTACAGAGTCAATGTGGAGGCTATATACAGGGGGCACCAGTACAGAGTCAATGTGGAGACTATATACAGGGTGTACCAGTACAGAGGCAATGTGGAGGCTATATACAGGGGGCACCAGTACAGAGTCAATGTGGAGACTATATACAGGGGGCACCAGTACAGAGTCAATGTGGAGGCTATATACAGGGGGCACCAGTACAGAGTCAATGTGGAGGCTATATACAGGGGGCACCAGTACAGAGTCAATGTGGAGACTACATACCGGGGGTACCGGTACAGAGTCAATGTGGAGGTTATATACAGGGGGCACCAGTACAGAGTCAATGTGGAGGCTATATACAGGGGGTACCAGTACAGAGTCAATGTGGAGACTATATACAGGGGGTACCGGTACAGAGTCAATGTGGAGGCTATATACAGGGGGCACCAGTACAGAGTCAATGTCGAGGCTATATACAGGGTGTTACGGTACAGAGTCAATGTGGAGGCTATATACAGGGGGTACCGGTACAGAGTCAATGTGGAGACTATATACAGGGGGTACCGGTACAGAGTCAATGTGGAGGCTATATACAGGGGGTACCGGTACAGAGTCAATGTGGAGACTATATACAGGGGGTACTGGTACAGAGTCAATGTGGAGGTTATATACAGGGGGCACCAGTACAGAGTCAATGTGGAGGCTATATACAGGGGGTACCAGTACAGAGTCAATGTGGAGACTATATACAGGGGGTACCGGTACAGAGTCAATGTGGAGGCTATATACAGGGGGTACAGGTACAGAGTCAATGTGGAGGCTATATACAGGGGGCACCAGTACAGAGTCAATGTGGAGGCTATATACAGGGGGTACCGGTACAGAGTCAATGTGGAGGCTATATACAGGGGGTACCAGTACAGAGTCAATGTGGAGGCTATATACAGGGTATTACGGTACAGAGTCAATGTGGAGGCTATATACAGGGTGTTACGGTACAGAGTCAATGTGGAGGCTATATACAGGGTGTTACGGTACAGAGTCAATGTGGAGGCTATATACAGGGGGTACCGGTACAGAGTCAATGTGGAGGCTATATACAGGGGGTACCGGTACAGAGTCAATGTGGAGGCTATATACAGGGGGTACCGGTACAGAGTCAATGTGGAGGCTATATACAGGGGGTACCGGTACAGAGTCAATGTGGAGACTATATACAGGGGGTACCGGTACAGAGTCAATGTGGAGACTATATACAGGGGGTACCGGTACAGAGTCAATGTGGAGACTATATACAGGGGGTACCGGTACAGAGTCAATGTGGAGACTATATACAGGGGGTACCAGTACAGAGTCAATGTGGAGGCTATATACAGGGTTTACCGGTACAGAGTCAATGTGGAGGCTATATACAGGGGGTACCAGGTACAGAGTCAATGTGGAGGCTATATACAGGGGGTACCGGTACAGAGTCAATGTGGAGGCTATATACAGGGGGTACTGGTACAGAGTCAATGTGGAGGCTATATACAGGGGTATTACGGTACAGAGTCAATGTGGAGGACTATATACAGGGTGTTACGGTACAGAGTCAATGTGGAGGCTATATACAGGGGGTTACGGTACAGAGTCAATGTGGAGGCTATATACAGGGGGTACCTGGTACAGAGTCAATGTGGAGGCTATATACAGGGGGTACGGTACAGAGTCAATGTGGAGGCTATATACAGGGTGTTACGGTACAGAGTCAATGTGGAGGCTATATACAGGGTGTTACGGTACAGAGTCAATGTGGAGGCTATATACAGGGTGTTACGGTACAGAGTCAGGTACAGAGTCAATGTGGAGGCTATATACAGGGGGTACCGGTACAGAGTCAGTGTGGAGGCTATATACAGGGGGTACCGGTACAGAGTCAATGTGGAGGCTATATACAGGGGGTACCGGTACAGAGTCAATGTGGAGGTTATATACAGGGGGCACCAGTACAGAGTCAATGTGGAGGCTATATACAGGGGGTACCGGTACAGAGTCAATGTGGAGGCTATATACAGGGGGTACCGGTACAGAGTCAATGTGGAGGCTATATACAGGGGGTACCGGTACAGAGTCAATGTGGAGGCTATATACAGGGTATTACGGTACAGAGTCAATGTGGAGGCTATATACAGGGGGTACCGGTACAGAGTCAATGTGGAGGCTATATACAGGGGGTACCGGTACAGACTCAATGTGGAGGTTATATACAGGGGGTACCGGTACAGAGTCAATGTGGAGGCTATATACAGGGGGTACCGGTACAGAGTCAATGTGGAGGCTATATACAGGGGGCACCAGTACAGAGTCAATGTGGAGGCTATATACAGGGGGTACCGGTACAGAGTCAATGTGGAGGCTATATACAGGGGGTACAGTTACAGAGTCAATGTGGAGGCTATATACAGGGGGTACCGGTACAGAGTCAATGTGGAGGCTATATACAGGGGGTACCGGTACAGAGTCAATGTGGAGGCTATATACAGGGGGCACCAGTACAGAGTCAATGTGGAGGCTATATACAGGGGGCACCAGTACAGAGTCAATGTGGAGGCTATATACAGGGGGTACCGGTACAGAGTCAATGTGGAGGCTATATACAGGGGGTACCAGTACAGAGTCAATGTGGAGGCTATATACAGGGGGTACCGGTACAGAGTCAATGTGGAGGCTATATACAGGGGGCACCAGTACAGAGTCAATGTGGAGGCTATATACAGGGGGTACTGGTACAGAGTCAATGTAGAGGCTATATACAGGGAGTACCGGTACAGAGTCAATGTGGAGGCTATATACAGGGGGTACCAGTACAGAGTCAATGTGGAGACTATATACAGGGGGCACCAGTACAGAGTCAATGTGGAGGCTATATACAGGGGGTACCGGTACAGAGTCAATGTGGAGGCTATATACAGGGGGTACCGGTACAGAGTCAATGTGGAGGCTATATACAGGGTGTTACGGTACAGAGTCAATGTGGAGGCTATATACAGGGTGTTACGGTACAGAGTCAATGTGGAGGCTATATACAGGGGGTAGTTAAACAACAATAAACACAGTACCAACAATGCCACAGTGCTGGGAGCTAACCAACCAGGTGCAATGTTAGCTAGCTAACATTAGGCTCTAACTAGAACAGCGCACAGCTCTGGGATACGAATAATACAGTCAGCTCGGGAGCTAGCCAGCTAACGTTAGCTAGCTAGCTAACAGTACATTTTAGCTTAATACATATAGCTAGGTACACAACGTTTAAGATCACACATGTCATGTTAATATTTAAGTGGATGAAAAACAGATTTGGCTCATTAATCTATATGGTCCAAATCAGGATGATCCATACTTCAAAAATATTTATACCAATTTATTGAACTTACAGGCAACAAATGATCTAATCATTATGGTAGGAGACTGTAACACTCTCAATGGACCGTAAAGTCTCTCCACAAACTATCATCACCGTGCCCTTAAGGAAATCACAAATGTTATGGACACCTTACAAATAGTGGATATTTGGAGACTAAAAAACCCCGACCTAGTGAGATATACATGGAGGAGACTTAATCAAGCTAGTCGTCTTGACTACTTTCTTGTCTCTTTCTCTCTTTCATCAAAGGTTAAAAAAGTTTTAATAGGAGACAGACTGCGATTGTATCATCATCATCTAATTGGCCTTCACATAAAATAAAATAAAAGATTTGGTGTCCTCAGATCCTCAAAAGGTTCTACAGCTGCACCATTGAGAGCATCCTGACTGGTTGCATCACTGCCTGGTATGGCAACCGCTCGGCCTCCGACCGCAAGGCACTACAGAGGGTAGTGCATATGGCCCAGTACATCACTGGGGCCAAGCTTCCTGCCATCCAGGACCTCTATACCAGGCGGTGTCAGAGGAAGGCCCTAAAGATTGTCAGACTCCAGCCACCCTAGTCATAGACTGTTCTCTCTGCTACCGCATGGCAAGCGGTACCGGAGCGCCAAGTCTAGATCCAAGAGGCTTTTAAAACACCTTCTACCCCCAAGCCATAAGACTGCTAAACATCTAATCAAATGGCTACCCAGACTTTGTGCATGGCCCCCCCCCCCCCTCTTTAACACTGCTGCTACTCTCTGCTACTCTCATTATAGTCACTTTAATAACTCTACCTACATGTACAGTTGATGTCGGAAGTTTACATACACTTAGATTTGAGTCATTAAAACTCATTTTTCAACCAATCCACTAATTTATTGTTAACAAACTATAGTTTTGGCAAGTCGGTTAGGACATCTACTTTGTGCATGACACAAGTCCTTTTTCCAACAATTGTTAACAGACAGATTATTTCACTTATAATTCACTGTATCACAATTCCAGTGGGTCAGAAGTTTACATACAATAAGTTGACTTTGCCTTTAAACAGCTTGGAAAATTCCAGAAAATGATGTCATGGCTTTAGAAGCTTCTGATAGGCTAACTGACATCATTTGAGTCAATTGGAGGTGTACCTGTGGATGTATTTCAAGGCCTACGTTCAAACTCAGTGCCTCTTTGCTTGACATCATGGGAAAATCAAAAGAAATCAGCCAAGACCTCAGAAAAAAATTGTAGATCTCCACAAGTCTGGTTCATCTTTGGGAGCAATTTCCAAACGCCTGAAGGCACCACGTTCATCTGTACAAACAATAGTACGCAAGTATAAACACCATGGGACCACGCAGCCGTTATACCGCTCAGGAAGGAGACGCGTTTTGTTTACTAGAAATGAACGTACTTTGGTGCGAAAGGTGCAAATCAATCCCAGAACGACAGCAAAGGACCTTGTGAAGACGCTGGAGGAAACATATCCACAGTAAAACAAGTCCTATATCGACATAACCTGAAAAGCCGCTCAGCAAGGAAGAAGCCACTGCTCCAAAACTGCCATAAAAAAGGCAGACTATGGTTTGCAACTGCACATGGGGACAAAGATCGTACTTTTGGAGAATTGTCCTCTGGTATGATGAAACAAAAATAGAACTGTTTGGCCATAATGACCATCGTTATGTTTGGAGGAAAAAGGGGGAGGCTTGCAAGCCGAAGAACACCATCCCAACCGTGAAGCACGGGGGTGGCAGCATCATGTTGTGAGGGTGCTTTGCTGCAGGAGGGACTGGTGCACTTCACAAAATCGATGGCTTCATGAGGTAGGAAAATGATGTGGATATATTGAAGCAACATCTCAAGACATCAGTCAGGAAGTTAAAGCTTGGTCGCAAATGGGTCTTCCAAATGGACAATGACCCCAAGCATACTTCCAAAGTTGTGGCAAAATGGCTTAAGGACAACAAAGTCAACGTATTGGAGTGGCCATCACAAAGCCCTGACCTCAATCCTATAGAAAATTTGTGGGCAGAACTTAAAAAGCTTGTGCGAGCAAGGAGTCCTACAAACTGGACTCAGTTACACCAGCTCTGTCAGGAGGAATGGGCCAAAATTCACCCAACTTATTGTGGGAAGCTTGTGGAAGGCTACCCGAAACGTTTGACCCAAGGTAAACAATTTAAAGGCAATGCCAATCAAATGCTAAAATGATCAAATCAAATAAATCATTATTCTGACATTTTACATTCTTAAAATAAAGTGGTGATCCTAACAGAATTTTTATTAGGATTAAATGTCAGGAATTGTGAAAAACTGAGTTTAAATGTATTTGGCTAAGGTGTACGTAAACTTCCGACTTCAACTGTAAATACCTGTCTATTTTTGAAAAAATTGCCCTGATTAACTTCTTAGTCATATCTCATTTTACTCAAATCAAATCAAAAATCTTATCAATCTTTATTTGCCACATGCACCGAATACAACAAGTGTAAACTTTACCGTCAAGCCCTTAACCAACAGTGCAGTTCAAGAAGAAGAAAATATTTACCAAGTAGACTAAATAAAAAGCAATAATATAAAGTAACAGAATAAGAATAACGAGTGCCTACATACAGGGGGCCAGCCATGTACAGAGTCAATGTGGAGGTTAATATACAGGGGGCACCAGTACAGAGTCAATGTGGAGGATATATACAGGGGGCACCAGTAACAGAGGTCAATGTTGGAGCTATAATTACAGGAGGTACCGGATACAGAGTCAATGTGGAGGAGGCTATATACAGGGGACACTCGGTAGCAGAGTCAATGTGGGATGCTATATACAGGGGGTACCAGTACAGGGAGTCTAATGTGGAGGCTATATCAGGGGGTGACCAGGTAGCAGAGTCAATGTGGACTAATATACAGGGGTACCGTACAGAGTCAATGTGGAGGTTATATACAAGGGGGCAACAGTACAGAGTCAATGTGGAGGCTATAGTACAGGGGGTACCAGTACAGAGTACTAATCTGTTCTACTACACACTGAAGGCCTCAGTCCCCTCATCCAGCTGTCCTGGGCTGAGTTCACACCTGTTGTACTAACACACTGAAGCTCAGTCCCCTCATCCAGCTGGTCCTGAGGCTGAGTTCACTAACCTGTTCTACTAACACACTGAAGCCTCAGTCCCCTCATCAGCTGGTCCTGGGGCTGAGTTCACTAACCTGTCTACTAACACACTGAAGCCTCAGTCCCCTCATCCAGCTGGTCCTGGGGCTGAGTTCACTAACCTGTTCTACTAACACACTGAAGCCTCAGTCCCCTCATCCAGCTGGTCCTGGGGCTGAGTTCACTAACCTGTTCTACTAACACACTGAAGCCTCAGTCCCCTCATCCAGCTGGTCCTGGGCTGAGTTCACTAACCTGTTCTACTAACACACTGAAGCCTCAGTCCCCTCATCCAGCTGTTCCTGGGGCTGAGTTCACTAACCTGTTCTACTAACACACTGAAGCCTCAGTCCCCTCATCCAGCTGGTCCTGGGGCTGAGTTCACTAACCTGTTCTACTAACACACTGAAGCCTCAGTCCCCTACCAGCTGGTCCTGGGCTGAGTTCACTAACCTGTTCTACTAACACACTGAAGCCTCAGTCCCCTCATCCAGCTGGTCCTGGGGCTGAGTTCACTAACCTGTTCTACTAACACACTGAAGCCTCAGTCCCCTCATCCAGCTGGTCCTGGGCTGAGTTCACTAACCTGTTCTACTAACACACTGAAGCCTCAGTCCCCTCATCCAGCTGGTCCTGGGGCTGAGTTCACTAACCTGTTCTACTAACACACTGAAGCCTCAGTCCCCTCATCCAGCTGGTCCTGGGGCTGAGTTCACTAACCTGTTCTACTAACACACTGAAGCCTCAGTCCCCTCATCCAGCTGGTCCTGGGCTGAGTTCACTAACCTGTTCTACTACCACACTGAAGCCTCAGTCCCCTCATCCAGCTGGTCCTGGGGCTGAGTTCACTAACCTGTTCTACTAACACACTGAAGCCTCAGTCCCCTCATCCAGCTGGTCCTGGGCTGAGTTCACTAACCTGTTCTACTAACACACTGAAGCCTCAGTCCCCTCATCCACGCTGGTCCTGGGGCTGAGTTCACTAACCTGTTCTACTAACACACTGAAGCCTCAGTCCCCTCATCCAGCTGGTCCTGGGGCTGAGTTCACTAACCTGTTCTACTAACACCTGAAGCCTCAGTCCCCTCATCCAGCTGGTCCTGAGCTGAGTTCACTAACCTGTTCTACTAACACACTGAGGCCTCAGTCCCCTCATCCAGCTGGTCCTGGGGCTGAGTTCACTAACCTGTTCTACTAACCCACTGAAGCCTCAGTCCCCTCATCCAGCTGGTCCTGGGGCTGAATTCACTAACCTGTTCTACTAACACACTGGGCCTCAGTCCCCTCATCCAGCTGACCTGAGGCTGAGTTCACTAACCTGTTCTACTAACACACTGAAGCCTCAGTCCCCTCATCCAGCTGGTCCTGGGGCTGAGTTCACCACCGTTTTGTACTAACACACTGAAGCCTCAGTCCCCTCATCCAGCTGGTCCTGAGGCTGAGTTCACTAACCTGTTCTACTAACACACTGAAGCCTCAGTCCCCTCATCCAGCTGGTCCTGGGGCTGAGTTCCTAACCTGTTCTACTAACACACTGAAGCCTCAGTCCCCTCATCCAGCTGGTCCTGGGGCTGAGTTCACTAACCTGTTCTACTAACACACTGAAGCCTCAGTCCCCTCATCCAGCTGGTCCTGGAGCTGAGTTCACTAACCTGTTCTACTAACACACTGAGGCCTCAGTCCCCTCATCCAGCTGGTCCTGGGGCTGAGTTCACTAACCTGTTCTACTAACACACTGAAGCCTCAGTCCCCTCATCCAGCTGGTCCTGGGGCTGAGTTCACTAACCTGTTCTACTAACACACTGAAGCCTCAGTCCCCTCATCCAGCTGGTCCTGGGGCTGAATTCACTAACCTGTTCTACTAACACACTGAGGCCTCAGTCCCCTCATCCAGCTGACCTGAGGCTGAGTTCACTAACCTGTTTCTACTAACACACTGAAGCCTCAGTCCCCTCATCCAGCTGGTCCTGGGGCTGAGTTCACCAACCTGTTGTACTAACACACTGAAGCCTCAGTCCCCTCATCCAGCTGGTCCTGAGGCTGAGTTCACTAACCTGTTCTACTAACACACTGAAGCCTCAGTCCCCTCATCCAGCTGTCCTGGGGCTGAGTTCACTAACCTGTTCTACTAACACACTGAAGCCTCAGTCCCCTCATCCAGCTGGTCCTGGGGCTGAGTTCACTAACCTGTTCTACTAACACACTGAAGCCTCAGTCCCCTCATCCAGCTGGTCCTGGGCTGAGTTCACTAACCTGTTCTACTAACACACTGAAGCCTCAGTCCCCTCATCCAGCTGGCCCGGGGCTGAGTTCACTAACCTGTTCTACTAACACACTGAAGCCTCAGTCCCCTCATCCAGCTGGTCCTGGGGCTGAGTTCACTAACCTGTTCTACTAACACACTGAAGCCTCAGTCCCCTCATCCAGCTGGTCCTGGGGCTGAGTTCACTAACCTGTTCTACTAACACACTGAAGCCTCAGTCCCCTCATCCAGCTGGTCCTGGGGCTGAGTTCACTAACCTGTTCTACTAACACACTGAAGCCTCAGTCCCCTCATCCAGCTGGTCCTGGGGCTGAGTTCACTAACCTGTTCTACTAACACACTGAAGCCTCAGTCCCCTCATCCAGCTGGTCCTGGGGCTGAGTTCACTAACCTGTTCTACTAACACACTGAAGCCTCAGTCCCCTCATCCAGCTGGTCCTGGGGCTGAGTTCACTAACCTGTTCTACTAACACACTGAAGCCTCAGTCCCCTCATCCAGCTGTCCTGGGGCTGAGTTCACTAACCTGTTCTCCTAACACACTGAAGCCTCAGTCCCCTCATCCAGCTGGTCCTGAGGCTGAGTTCACTAACCTGTTCTACTAACACACTGAAGCCTCAGTCCCCTCATCCAGCTGGTCCTGGGGCTGAGTTCTAACCTGTTCTACTAACACACTGAAGCCTCAGTCCCCTCATCCAGCTGGTCCTGGGGCTGAGTTCACTAACCTGTTCTACTAACACACTGAAGCCTCTCCCCTCATCCAGCTGGTCCTGGGGCTGAGTTCACTAACCTGTTCTCCTAACACACTGAAGCCTCAGTCCCCTCATCCAGCTGGTCCTGGCTGAGTTCCCTACCTGTTCTACTAACACACTGAGGCCTCAGTCCCCTCATCCAGCTGACCCTGAGGCTGAGTTCACTAACCTGTTCTCCTAACACACTGAAGCCTCAGTCCCCCATCCAGCTGGTCCTGGGCTGAGTTCACCAACCTGTTGTACTAACACACTGAAGCCTCAGTCCCCTCATCCACTGGTCCTGAGGCTGAGTTCACTAACCTGTTCTCTAACACACTGAAGCCTCAGTCCCCTCTCCAGCTGGTCCTGGGGCTGAGTTCACTAACCTGTTCTACTACACCACTGAAGCCTCAGTCCCCTCATCCAGCTGGTCCTGGGCTGGTTCACTAACCTGTTCTACTAACACACTGAAGCCTCAGTCCCCTAATCCAGCTGGTCCTGGGGCTGAGTTCACTAACCTGTTCTACTAACACACTGAAGCCTCAGTCCCCTCATCCAGCTGGTCCTGGGCTGAGTTCACTAACCTTTTCTACTAACACACTGAAGCCTCAGTCCCCTCATCCAGCTGGTCCTGGGGCTGAGTTCACTAACCTGTTCTACTAACACACTGAAGCCTCAGTCCCCTCATCCAGCTGGTCCTGGGGCTGAGTTCACTAACCTGTTCTACTAACACACTGAAGCCTCAGTCCCCTCATCCAGCTGGTCCTGAGGCTAGTTCACTAACCTGTTCTACTAACACACTGAAGCCTCAGTCCCCTCATCCAGCTGGTCCTGGGGCTGAGTTCACTAACCTGTTCTACTAACACACTGAAGCCTCAGTCCCCTCATCCAGCTGGTCCTGGGCTGAGTTCACTACCTGTTCTACTAACACACTGAAGCCTCAGTCCCCTCATCCAGCTGGTCCTGGGCTGAGTTCACTAACCTGTTCTACTAACACACTGAAGCCTCAGTCCCCTCATCCAGCTGGTCCTGGGGCTGAGTTCACTAACCTGTTCTACTAACACACTGAAGCCTCAGTCCCCTCATCCAGCTGGTCCTGGGGCTGAGTTCACTAACCTGTTCTACTAACACACTGAAGCCTCAGTCCCGTCATCCAGCTGGTCCTGGGGCTGAGTTCACTAACCTGTTTTACTAACACACTGAAGCCTCAGTCCCCTCATCCAGCTGGTCCTGGGGCTGAGTTCACTAACCTGTTCTACTAACACACTGAAGCCTCAGTCCCCTCATCCAGCTGGTCCTGGGGCTGAGTTCACTAACCTGTTCTACTAACACACTGAAGCCTCCGTCCCCTCATCCAGCTGGTCCTGGGGCTGAGTTCACTAACCTGTTCTACTAACACACTGAAGCCTCAGTCCCCTCATCCAGCTGGTCCTGGGGCTGAGTTCACTAACCTGTTCTACTAACACACTGAAGCCTCAGTCCCCTCATTCAGCTGGTCCTGAGGCTGAGTTCACTAACCTGTTCTATTAACACACTGAAGCCTCAGTCCCCTCATCCAGCTGGTCCTGGGGCTGAGTTCACTAACCTGTTCTACTAACACACTGAAGCCTCAGTCCCCTCATCCAGCTGGTCCTGGGGCTGAATTCACTAACCTGTTCTACTAACACACTGAGGCCTCAGTCCCCTCATCCAGCTGACCCTGAGGCTGAGTTCACTAACCTGTTCTACTAACACACTGAAGCCTCAGTCCCCTCATCCAGCTGGTCCTGGGGCTGAGTTCACCAACCTGTTGTACTAACACACTGAAGCCTCAGTCCCCTCATCCAGCTGGTCCTGAGGCTGAGTTCACTAACCTGTTCTACTAACACACTGAAGCCTCAGTCCCCTCATCCAGCTGTCCTGGGGCTGAGTTCACTAACCTGTCTACTAACACACTGAAGCCTCAGTCCCCTCATCCAGCTGGTCCTGGGGCTGAGTTCACTAACCTGTTCTACTAACACACAGAACCTCAGTCCCCTCATCCAGCTGGTCCTGGGGCTGAGTTCACTAACCTGTTCTACTAACACACTGAAGCTCAGTCCCCTCATCCAGCTGGTCCTGGGGCTGAGTTCACTAACCTGTTCTACTAACACACTGAAGCCTCAGTCCCCTCATCCAGCTGGTCCTGGGGCTGAGTTTACTAACCTGTTCTACTAACACACTGAAGCCTCAGTCCCCTCATCCAGCTGGTCCTGAGGCTGAGTTCACAACCTGTTCTACTAACACACTGAAGCCTCAGTCCCCTCATCCAGCTGGTCCTGGGCTGAGTTCACTAACCTGTTCTACTAACACACTGAAGCCTCAGTCCCCTCATCCAGCTGGTCCTGGGGCTGAGTTCACTAACCTGTTCTACTAACACACTGAAGCCTCAGTCCCCTCATCCAGCTGGTCCTGAGGGCTGAGTTCACTAACCTGTTCTACTAACACACTGAAGCCTCAGTCCCCTCATCCAGCTGGTCCTGGGGCTGTTCACTAACCTGTTCTACTAACACACTGAAGCCTCAGTCCTCATCCAGCTGGTCCTGGGGCTGAGTTCACTAACCTGTTCTACTAACACACTGAAGCCTCAGTCCCCTCATCCAGCTGGTCCTGGGGCTGAGTTCACTAACCTGTTCTACTAACACACTGAAGCCTCAGTCCCCTCATCCAGCTGGTCCTGGGGCTGAGTTCACTAACCTGTTCTACTAACACACTGAAGCCTCAGTCCCCTCATCCAGCTGGTCCTGGGGCTGAGTTCACTAACCTGTTCTACTAACACACTGAAGCCTCAGTCCCGTCATCCAGCTGGTCCTGGGGCTGAGTTCACTAACCTGTTTTACTAACACACTGAAGCCTCAGTCCCCTCATCCAGCTGGTCTTGGGGCTGAGTTCACTAACCTGTTCTACTAACACACTGAAGCCTCAGTCCCCTCATCCAGCTGGTCCTGGGGCTGAATTCACTAACCTGTTCTACTAACACACTGAAGCCTCAGTCCCCTCATCCAGATGGTCCTGGGGCTGAGTTCACTAACCTGTTCTACTAACACACTGAAGCCTCAGTCCCCTCATTCAGCTGGTCCTGAGGCTGAGTTCACTAACCTGTTCTACTAACACACTGAAGCCTCAGTCCCCTCATCCAGCTGGTCCTGGGGCTGAGTTCACTAACCTGTTCTACTAACACACTGAGGCCTCAGTCCCCTCATCCAGCTGGTCCTGGGGCTGAGTTCACTAACCTGTTCTACTAACACACTGAAGCCTCAGTCCCCTCACCCAGCTGGTCCTGGGGCTGAGTTCACTAACCTGTTCTACTAACACACTGAAGCCTCAGTCCCCTCATCCAGCTGGTCCTGGAGCTGAGTTCACTAACCTGTTCTACTAACACACTGAAGCCTCAGTCCCCTCATCCAGCTGGTCCTGGGGCTGAGTTCACTAACCTGTTTCACTAACACACTGAAGCCTCAGTCCCCTCATCCAGCTGGTCCTGGGCTGAGTTCACTAACCTGTTCTACTAACACACTGAAGCCCAGTCCCCTATCCGCTGGCCTGGGGCTGAGTTCACTAACCTGTTCTACTAACACACTGAACTCAGTCCCCTCATCCAGCTGGTCCTGGGGCTGAGTTCACTAACCTGTTCTACAACACACTGAAGCCTCAGTCCCTCATCCAGCTGGTCCTGGGGCGAGTTCACTAACCTGTTCTACTAACACACTGAAGCCTCAGCCGTCATCCAGCTGGTCCTGGGGCTGAGTTCACTAACCTGTTTACTAAACACTGAAGCCTCAGTCCCCTCATCCAGCTGGTCTTGGGGCTGAGTTCACTAACCTGTTCTACTAACACACTGAAGCCTCAGTCCCCTCATCCAGCTGGTCCTGGGGCTGAATTCACTAACCTGTTCTACTAACACACTGAAGCCTCAGTCCCCTCATCCAGATGGTCCTGGGGCTGAGTTCACTAACCTGTTCTACTAACACACTGAAGCCTCAGTCCCCTCATTCAGCTGGTCCTGATGCAGTTCACTAACCTGTTCTACTAACACACTGAAGCCTCAGTCCCCTCATCCAGCTGGTCCTGGGGCTGAGTTCACTAACCTGTTCTACTAACACACTGAGGCCTCAGTCCCCTCATCCAGCTGGTCCTGGGGCTGAGTTCACTAACCTGTTCTACTAACACACTGAAGCCTCAGTCCCCTCACCCAGCTGGTCCTGGGGCTGAGTTCACTAACCTGTTCTACTAACACACTGAAGCCTCAGTCCCTCATCCAGCTGGTCCTGGGCGAGAGTTCACTAACCTGTTCTACTAACACACTGAGGCCTCAGTCCCCTCATCCGTGGTCCTGGGGCTGAGTTCACTAACCTGTTCTACAACACACTGAAGCCTCAGTCCCCTCATCCAGCTGGTCCTGGGGCTGAGTTCACTAACCTGTTCTACTAACACACTGAAGCCTCAGTCCCCTCATCCAGCTGGTCCTGGGGCTGAGTTCACTAACCTGTTCTACCAACACACTGAAGCCTCAGTCCCCTCATCCAGCTGGTCCTGGGGCTGAGTTCACTAACCTGTTCTACCAACACATTGAAGCCTCAGTCCCCTCATCCAGCTGGTCCTGGGGCTGAGTTCACTAACCTGTTCTACTAACACATTGAAGCCTCAGTCCCCTCATCCAGCTGGTCCTGGGGCTGAGTTCACTAACCTGTTCTACCAACACACTGAAGCCTCATGATCAGACATTCCAATCAGGATAAACCAAATTACAACACAGTCAAAACAAAACCGCATTACCTATTGGGAAACACAAGCACAGGGCAAAATGCAGTGCTATCTGGCCCTAAATCAACAGTACACCGTGGCTAAGTAGTTGACCATGGTTACTGATCAAAATCTTAGAAAAGCCTTGACAAAGTACAGGCTCAGTGAGCACAGCCTTGCCATTGAGAAGGGTAGACACAGGAAAACCATAGAGAGGAAATGCTGCACCACAGCAGAACCCAAGACAGCTGCATTTCCTGACAAAATGTCAAAAAATTAAAACAATTAGAGAGCAATACAATTGCGCCAGAGGGGCTGCCGTTTTACGGGCTCCTAACCAACTGTGCTATTTAAAAATAAAAATAAAACAATGTTTGTAGCTTTTTTGTTGTTGTACATAAATCAGAGTGCTGATATTAATACTAATAATAATATGTAATCAGAGGGCTGATATTAATAATAATAATAATATGTAATCAGAGGGCTGATATTAATACTAATAATAATATGTAATCAGAGTGCTGATATTAATACTAATAATAATATGTAATCAGAGTGCTGATATTAATACTAATAATAATATGTAATCAGAGTGCTGATATTAATAATAATAATAATATGTAATCAGAGTGCTGATATTAATAATAATAATAATATGTAATCAGAGTGCTGATATTAATACTAATAATAATATGTAATCAGAGGGCTGATATTAATAATAATAATATAGTAATCAGAGTGCTGATATTAATAATAATAATAATATGTAATCAGAGTGCTGATATTAATAATAATAATAATATGTAATCAGAGTGCTGATATTAATACTAATAATAATATGTAATCAGAGGGCTGATATTAATAATAATAATAATATGTAATCAGAGGGCTGATATTAATACTAATAATAATATGTAATCAGAGTGCTGATATTAATAATAATAATATATATTAATCATAGTGCTGTATTAATACAATAATAATATTGTATCAGAGTGCTGATATTAATAATAATAATAATATGTATCAGAGTGCTGATATTAATACTAATATAATATGTAATCAGAGTGCTGATATTAATACTATAAAATATGTAATCAGAGGGCGTGATATTAATACTAATAATAATATGTAATCAGAGGGCTGATATTAATACTAATATAATATGAAT
>NC_052322.1:48571336-48581336 GCF_016432855.1 Salvelinus namaycush
GAACTCAGCCTCAGGACCAGCTGGATGAGGGGACTGAGGCTTCAGTGTGTTAGTAGAACAGGTTAGTGAACTCAGCCTCAGGGTCAGCTGGATGAGGGGACTGAGGCCTCAGTGTGTTAGTAGAACAGGTTAGTGAACTCAGCCTCAGGGTCAGCTGGATGAGGGGATTATTGTCTTTGCTCAGCTCTTGGCATTGCAGGGGTTGGTAATTATATGAGGAGGTCATTGTATTGTTTCCAAAACCGAATTGCTATGTTGTGAGTTCCTATTATTAGTGGATATTGGCCTAATTCTGCCCTGCATGCATTGTTTGTAGTTTTCCTCTGGACATGTAGGAGAATCTTACAGAACTCTGCATGCAGGGTTTCAATGGGGTGTTTGTCCCATTTGGTGAAATCTTGTTTTGCAGGTGGACCCCACACCTCACTGCCATCATGTGCAATTGGTTCAATGACACATTCAATTAGTTTTAGCCAAATTTTAATAGGTATTTCAATTAGAATTTTTTTTTATGGCGTAGAATGCCCGGCGTGCTTTCTCTCTCAGTTCATTCAATGCCTCATTTAGGTGTCCAGTTGAGCTTGTTATTAAACCTAAGTAATTGTAGTGTGTGCAGTACTCTATATATTTTGTACCAATTGAGAACTTATTCCCTGAGATCTGGATCTTCTATGGAAAATCATTATTTTAGTATTTTTAGGGTTTACTGCCAGGGCCCAGGTCTGGCAGTACTGCTCTAGCAGGTCCAGGGTCTGCTGTAGGCCATGTGCTGTGGGTGACAGCAGGCACAGGTCATCTGCCAAGAGCAGGCGTTTAACCTCTGAATTGTGGAGACTTTGTGGAGACTTTCTAGAATAGTGGCCAATTCGTTGATGTAAATATTGAAGAGTGCAGGGCTCAGATTGCAACCCTGGCGAAGGTCCTGCCCTTGGTTAAAGAATTCTGTTTTTATCTTGCCAATTTTAATGCTGCACGTATTGCCAGTATACATTGATTTAATTATGTCATATGTTTTACCCACTACACCACTTTTAATAACTTTGTAGAACGGTCCTGTATGCCAAATAGAATCAAATGCTTTTTGGAAGTCGATAAATCATTTTGGTATTATTTTGGTGGACATGTTTATCTATCAGTGTGTAGACTGTAACATACTCTGTTTCACGAAATCATGGCTTCCTGGATATACTGTCCCCTTCCACACAGCCAGCTGGGTTCTCAGTACATCATGCAGACAGGAATAAAGAACTCTCCGGGAAGAAGAAAGGTGGTGGTGTATGTTTCATGATTAACTACTGATTGTGATAACGTACAGAAACACAAGTCCTTTCGTTCACCCGACCTAGAATACCTCACAATCAAATGCAGACCGTATTACCTCCCAAGAGAATTCTCTTCAGTTATAGTCACAACCGTGTATTAAGGAACTACACTGGACTTTGTGCAAACTGGAAACCACATATCCTGAGGCCGCATTTATTGTAGCTGGGGATTATACCAAAGCAAATTTTGAGGAAAACTCTACCGAAGTTCTATCAACACATTGTAGTACTTGCTCTTCAAAAACTCAACCATTGTTACTCTCCCTTCCGGGATGGCTACAAGGCCATCAGATCACGACTCCATTCTGCTCCTTCCTTCCTATAGGCAGAAACTCAAACAGGATGTACCCGTGCTAAGGTCTATTCAATGCTGGTCTGACCAATCGGAATTCATGCTTCAGGATTTTTTTTGTTCACGCAGAATGGGATATGTTCCGGGTAGCTTCCGAGATTAACATTGACGTATATACGGACATGGTGACTGAGTTCATCAGGAAGTGTATAGGAGATGTTGTGCCCACTGTGACTATTAAATCCTACCCAAACCAAAAAAACGTGGCTAGATGGCAGCATTCGCGCAAAACTGAAACCAAAACTGAGAAATGCGAACCACCGCATTTAACCATGGAAGGTTACTGGTCGAATACAAACAGTGTTGTTATTCCCTCCGCAAGGCAATCAAACAGGCAAGCGTCAGTACAGAGACAAAGTGGAGTCGCAATTCAACGGCTCAGACACGAGACGTATGTGGCAGAGTCTACAGACAATCACGGGTTACAAAGGGAAAACCAGCCACGTCACAGACACCGACGCCTTGCTCCCGGACAAGCTAAACACCTTCGCCCGCTTTGAGGATAACACAGGGCTACCGATGCGGCTCGCTCCCAAGGACTGTGGACTCTCATTCTCTGTGGCCGACGTGAGTAAAACATTTAAGAGTTTAAGCGTGACATTTAACCCTCTCAAGGCTGCCGGGATCACTAGCCGTGTCCTCAGAGCATGCGCAGACCAGCTGACTGGTGTGTTAACGGTGTTGTGGCATATTTCTGCTTTACCAAATGAGGAGAGTTACAAACTACACACCAGTCAGAGTTATACTTAAATTACATATTTTTTAATAAGAGCTTTGCAATAGCATTTGACTTTCAACAATTCACTATTTCTAATGAACCGTTGAGAAGTAACCAACGGAAAAGTACAAAGAACTTTTATAGCCAAGATACACCCCTCTCAACTTACACTGACGAACCACAGATCTTTGGAACAGTTCACAAAGGTTAAGATTTGTATGAAAGATATCTATAAAACATAGCAGACAGTTACTGCTGTGTCAACAGTTTTCATTGTAAAGACCAGTGTCTGGTCCTCCTACTCCAAACAGGAACCGTCTCTTCCTGGTACGGCATAGAACAGAACCATTAGCTCATGTTCTCTGGAATGCTCTTTAGGTTTAATCACCCAAAGACATCGTAAATCTCCTCTGTCAGTGTTA
Organism: Salvelinus namaycush; assembly: GCF_016432855.1. Lineage (NCBI taxonomy): Eukaryota > Metazoa > Chordata > Actinopteri > Salmoniformes > Salmonidae > Salvelinus > Salvelinus namaycush. The sequence goes on from NC_052322.1 coordinate 48,574,151, forward strand.
TCTCATAGAGGCCCATCCTCAGTGGAACACACAGACAATAGTTAACAGAATATTATATTCTGTCAAATAAAACAACCATTATAATGCAATACAAGCATTATAACATAATCTTGCAATTTTCCACGACAACGGACATATTCAATCAATCCCTATCCCAGTCTGTTGTCCCCACATGCTTCAAGATGGCCACCATTGTTCATGTACCCAAGAAAGCTAAGGTAACTGAACTAAATGACTATCGCCCCGTATCACTCACTTCTGTCATCATGAACTGCTTTGAGAGACTAGTCAAGGACCATATCACCTCCACCCTACCGGCCACCCTAGACCCACTTCAGTTTGCATACCGCCCCAATAGATCCACAGACGATGCAATTGCCCACTGCCCTAACCCAACTGGGCAAGAGGAATACCTATGTAAGAATGCTGTTCATTGTCTATACTTCAGCCTTCAACACCATAGTACCCTCCAAGTTCATCATTAAGCTGGGTCTGAACACCGCCCTGCGCAACTGGGTCCAAGACTTCCTGACGGGCCGCCCCCAGGTGTTGAAGTTAGGAAACAACATCTCCACACCGCTGATCCTCAACACTGGGGCCCCACAAGGGTCAGCCCCCTCCTGTTCTCCCTGTTCACCCATGACTGCGTGGCCATGCACGCCTCCAACTCAATCATCAAGTTTGCAGACGACACAACAGTAGTAGGCCTGATTATCAACAACAACGAGACAGCCTACAGGGAGGAGATGAGGGCCCTGGCGGAGTGGTACCAGGAAAATAACCTCTCCCTCTCCCCTTCACATAGTGTGTTGTGAAATGTGTGCCCTCAGGCCCCTGCCACATCTACATGACTAAATCCATGTGTTTGTTTAGTGTGTGTGTGTGTGTGTGTGTGTGTGTGTGTGTGTGTGTGTGTGTGTGTGTGTGTGTGTGTGTGTGTGTGTGTGTGTGTGTGTGTGTGTGTGTGTGTGTGTGTGTTTGTGTTGCTTCACAGTCCCCGCTGTTCCATAAGGTGTATTTTTATCTGTTTTTTAAATCTGAATCTACTGCTGTATCAGTTACCTGATGTGGAATAGAGTTCCATGTAGTCATGGCTCTATGTAGTACTGTGCGCCTCCCATAGTCTGTTCTGGACTTGGGGACTGTGAAGAGACCTCTTGTGGCATGTCTTGTGGGGTATGCATGGGAGTCTGAGCTGTGTGCTAGTAGTTTAGACAGACAGCTCAGTGCATTCAACGTGTCAATACCTCTCATAAATAAAAGTAGTGATGAAGTCAATCTCTCCTCCACTTTGAGCCAGGAGAGATTGACATGTATATTATTAATATTAGCTCTTTGTGTACATCCAAGGGCCAGCCATGCTGCCCTGTTCTGAGCCAATTGCAATTTTCCTAAGTCCTTTTTTGTGGCACCTGACCACACTACTGAACAGTAGTCCAGGTGTGACAAAACCAGGGCCTGTAGGACCTGCCTTGTTGATAGTGCTGTTAAGAAGGTAGAGCAGCACTTTATTATGGACATACTTCTCCCCATCTTAGTTACTACTGCATCAATATGTTTTGACCATGACAGTTTACAATCTAGTGTTACTCCAGGCAGTTTAGTCATCTCAACTTGCTCAATTTCCACATTATTTATTACAAGATGTTGTTGAGGTTTAGGGTTTAAGTGAGTGTTTTGTTCCAAATACAATACTAACTTATTCCTTGCCACCCACTCTGAAACTAACTGCAGCTCTTTGTTGAGTGTTGCAGTCATTTCAGTCATTGTGGTAGCTGACGTGTATAGTTGAGTCATCTGCATACATAGAAACTCTGGCTTTAGTCAAAGTCCTCGGCGTACACATCACTGACAATCTGAAATGGTTTATCCACACAGAAAGTGAAAAAGGTGCAACAGCGCCTCTTCAACCTCAGGAGGCTAAAGAAATTTGTCTTGGCCCCTAAGACCCTCACAAACTTTTACAGAGAGCATCATGTCAGGCTGTATCACCGCCTGGTACAGCAACTGCACCGCCTGCAACCGCAGGACTCTCCGGAGGTGCAGTCTGCCCAACGCCCAACTACCTGCCCTCCAGGAAACCTACATCCGATGTCACAGGAAGGCCAAAATAATCATCAAGAACAACAACCACGGCCTGTTCACCCCGCAATGGATTAAATATATTTTTTAATTCAGCGATTTACACCATAATGACAAAGCAAAAACAGTTTTTTATACATTTTTGCTAATTCATGAAAAAAAAAGATATATCTCTTATTTACATAGTACATAAGTATTCAGACCCTTTACTTATTTACATAAGTATTCAGACCCTTTACTTATTTACATAAATATTCAGACCCTTTACTTATTTACATAAATATTCAGACCCTTTACTTATTTACATAAGTATTCAGACCCTTTACTTATTTACATAAATATTCAGACCCTTTACTTATTTACATAAGTATTCAGACCCTTTACTTATTTACATAAATATTCAGACCCTTTACTTATTTACATAAGTATTCAGACCCTTTACTTATTTACATAAATATTCAGACCCTTTACTTATTTACATAAGTATTCAGACCCGTTGCTATGAGACTCAATTGACCTCAGGTGCATCCTGTTTCCATTGATCATCCTTGAGATGTTTCTACAACTTGATTGGAGTCCACCTGTGGTAAATTCAATTGATTGGACATTATTTGGAAAGGCACACACCTGACTATATAAGGTCTCAAAGTTGACAATGTCAGAATAAAAACCAAGCCATGAGGTTGAAGGAATTCTCCATAGAGTTGTGAGACAGCATTTTGTTGAGGCACAGATCTGGGGAAGGGTACCAAAAAAATGTATACATTATTGATGGCCCCCAAGAACACAGTAGCCCCTATCATTCTTAAATGGAAGAAGTTTGGAACCACCAAGACTCTTCCTAGAGCTGGCCGCCCGGCCAAACTGAACAATCGAAGGAGAAGGGTCTTGGTCTGGGAGGTGACCAAGAACCCTTTATGTCACTCAGAGGAACTCTAGAGCTTTGTCTGTGGAGATGGGAGAACCTTCCAGAAGGACTACCATCTCGGCAGCACTCCACCAATCAGGCCTTTATGGGTAGTGGCCAGATAGAAGACACTCCTCAGTAAAAGGCACATGACAGCTCACTTGGAGTTTGCCAAACGACACCTTCAGACTCTCAGACCATGAGAAACAAGATTCTCTGGTTTTGTGTAACCAAGATTGAACTCTTTGGCCTGAATGCCAAGTGTCACGTCTGAAGAAAACCTGGAACCATCCCTACGGGGAAGCGTTCCAGCATCATGCTGTGGGTATGTTTTTTCAGCTGCAGAGACTGGGAGACTGGTCAGGATCGAGTCAAAGATGAACGGAGCAAAGTATAGAGAGATCCTTGATGAAAATCTGCTCCAGAGCGCTCAGAACCTGACTAGGGTGAAGGTTCACCTTTCAACAGTACAACGACCCTAAACATACAGCCAAGACAACGCACGGGTGGCTTCGGGACAAGTCTCTGAATGTCCTTGAGTGGCCCAGCCAGAGCCCAGACTTGAACCCGATCGAACATCTCTGGAGAGATCTGAAAATAGCTGTGCAGCAATGCTCCCCATCCAACCTGACCGAGCTTGAGAGGATCTGCAGAGAAGAATGGGAGAAACTCCCCAAATACAGGTGTGCCAAGCTTGTAGCGTCATACCCAAGAAGACTCAAGGCTGTAATTGCTTTGGTTGCTGCCCCTATAAGCCTGTCTCTGACCTGTTTAACCTATCTCTCCTTTCTGGGGAGGTTCCCATTGCTTGGAAGGCTGCCACAGTTCATCCTTTATTTAAAGGAGTACATTTTTTACGTTTTTTTTATTGGCCAAGATAAAGCAAAGCAGTGCGACACGAACAACAGAGTTACACATGGAATAAACAAACATACAGTCAATAACACAGTAGAAAAAAAGTATATATACAGTGTGCAAATGAGGTAGGATAAGGGAGGTAAAGGGAATAAATAGGCCATGGTGGCGAAGTAATTACAATATACCAATTAAACACTGGGATGGTAGAATGTGCAGAAGATGAATGTGCAAGTAGAGATACTGGGGTATGGGGATGAGGTAGTTGGATGGGCTATTTACAGATGGGCTGCTCTGACAGCTGGTGCTTAAAGCTAGTGAGGGAGATATGAGTCTCCAGCTTCAGTGATTTTTGCAGTTTGTTCCAGTCATTGGCAACAGAGAACTGGAAGGAAAGGCGGCCAAATGAGGAATTGGCTTTGGGGGTGACCAGTGAGATATACCTGCTGGAGTGCGTGCTACGGGTGGGTGCTGCTATGATGACCAGTGAGCTGAGATAAGGCGGGGCTTTACCTAGCAAAGACTTGTAGATGACCTGGAGCCAGTGGGTTTGGCGACGAGTATGAAGCGAGGGCCAGCCAACGAGAGCGTACAGGTCGCAGTGGTGGGTAGTATATGGGGCTTTGGTGACAAAATGAATGGCACTGTGATAGACTGCATCCAATTTGTTGAGTAGAGTGTTGGAGGATATTTTGTAAATGACATCGGCGAAGTCAAGGATCGGTAGGATGGTCAGTTTTACGAGGGTATGTTTGGCAGCATGAGTGAAGGATGCTTTGCTGTGAAATAGGAAGCCGATTCTAGATTTAATTTTGGATTGGAGATGCTTAATGTGAGTCTGGAAGGAGAGTTTACAGTCTAACCAGACAGCTAGGTATTTGTAGTTGTCCACATATTCATAAGTCAGAACCGTCCAGAGTCACAGTGGTCAGGTATTTTGCCACTGTCTACACTCTTTTTAGGGCCAAATGGCATTCTAGTTTGCTCTGTTTTTTTGTTAATTACTTGAAACATTGGAAATAATTATCTTTTAGTTTTCTCGTGATTTGGTTGGGTCGACTTCTGTTGCTGTCCTGGGGCTCTGTGGGGTGTGTTTGTGTTTGTGAACAGAGTCCCAGGACCAGCTTGCTTAGGGGACTCTTCTCCAGGTTCATCTCTTTGTAGGTGATGGCTTTGTTATGGAAGGTTTGGGAATCGCTTCCTTTTAGGCGGTTGTAGAATTTAACGTCTCTTTTCTGGATTTTGATAATTAGCGGGTATCGGCCTAATTCTGCCCTGCATACATTATTTGGTGTTTTACGTTGTACACTGAGGATATTTTTGCTGCCCTCTGCATGCAGACTCTCAATTTGGTGTTTGTCTCATTTTGTGAACTTTTGGTTGGTGTGCGGAACCCAGACCTCACAACCATAAAGGGCAATGGTTCTATAATGGTTCCAATGGTTCCAAATTCTACTTGCTATGTCGAATCTGATGTTCTTTTTGACGGCATAGAAGGCCCGTCTCTCAGATTGTTAGCTGCTTTGTGGAAATTACCTGTGGCGCTGATGTTTAGGCCAAGTTACGTATATATATTTTTTTTTGTGTGCTCCAGGGCAACAGTGTCTAGATGGAATTTGTATTTGTGGTCCTGGCAACTGGACCATGTTTCAAACACCATTATTTTAGTCCTACTGAGATTTACTGTCAGGGCCCAGATCTGACAGAATCTGTGCAGAAGATCTAGGTGCTGCTGTAGGCCCTCCTTGGTTGGGGACAGAAGCACCAGATCATCAGCAAACAGTAGACATTTGACTTCAGATTCTAGTAGGGTGAGGCCGGGTGCTGCAGACTGTTCTAGCGCCCGCGCCAATTCGTTGATATACATGTTGAAGAGGGTGGGGCTTAAGCTGCATCCCTGTCTCACCTGACAGCCCTGTGGAAAGAAATGTGTTTTTTGACTATTTTAACTTGTTGTTTTTCTACACATATTTTATAATGTTGTATGTTTTCCCCCATCAAATCAACTCAAATGTATTTATATAGCCCTTCTTACATCAGCTGATATCTCAAAGTGCTGTACAGAAACCCAGCCTAAAACCCCAAACAGCAAGCAATGCAGGCGTAGAAGCACGGTGGCTAGGAAAAACTCCCTAGAAAGGCCAAAACCTAGGAAAAAACCTAGAGAGGAACCAGGCTATGAGGGGTGGCCAGTCCTCTTCTGGCTTTGCCGAGTGGAGATTATAACAGAACATGGCCAAGATGTTCAAATGTTCATAAATGACCAGCATGGTCAAATAATAATAATCACAGTGGTTGTGGAGGGTGCAGCAGGTCAGCACCTCAGGAGTAAATGTCATTTGGCTTTTCATAGCCGATCATTGAGAGTATCTCTACCGCTCCTGCGGTCTCTAGAGAGTTGAAAACAGCAGGTCTTGGACAGGTAGCATGTCCGGTGAACAGGTCAGGGTTCCATAGCCGCAGGCAGAATGCTGAAACTGGAGCATCAGCACGACCAGGTGGACTGGGGACAGCAAGGAGTCATCAGGCCAGGTAGTCCTGAGACATGGTCCTAGGGCTCAGGTCCTCCGAGAGAGAGAAAGAAAGAAAGCGAGAAAGAGAGAGAGAGAATTACAGAGCGCATACTTAAATTCACACAGGACACCGGATAAGACAGGAGAACTCCAGATATAACAGACTGACCCTAGCCCCCCGACACATAAACTACTGCAGCATAAATACTGGAGGCTGAGACAGGAGGCGTCAGGAGACACTGTGGCCCCATCCAATGAGACCCCCGGACAGGGCCAAACAGGAAGGATCCATCACCGCTTTCCATCCATTTATAATGTCGTATGTTTTTCCCCCAACACCACTTTAAATTAATTTGTAAAGCAGACCCTCATGCCAAATTGAGTCAAAAGCTTTTTAGAAATCAACAAAGCATGAGCAGACTTTGCTTTTGTTTTTTGTTTGTTTGTTTGTCAATTAGGCTGTGCAGGGTGAATACGTGGTCTGTCGTACGGTAATTTGTTAAAAAGCCAATTTGACATTTGCTCAGTACATTGTTTCACTGAGGAAATGTACGAGTCTGTTAATGATAATGCAGAGAATTTTCCCAAGGTTGCTGTTGACACATATCCCACGGTAGTTATTGGGGTCAAATTTGTCTCCACTTTTGTAGATCGGGGTGATCAGTCCTTGGTTCCAAATATTGGGGAAGATGCCAGAGCTAAGGATGATGTTTATGTATAGCCAATTGGAATTTGTGGTCTGTATATTTTATCATTTCATGTAGGATACCATCAACACCACAGGCCTTTTTGGGTTGGAGGGTTTGTATTTTGTCCTGTAGTTCATTCT
>NC_052322.1:48586336-48623522 GCF_016432855.1 Salvelinus namaycush
TCAAGTCAGGTTGGGGAGGGTATCAAGTCAGGTTGGGGAGGGTATCAAGTCAGGTTGGGGAGGGTATCAAGTCAGCTTGGGGAGGGTGTCAAGTCAGTTTGGGGAGGGTATCAAGTCAGGTTGGGGAGGATATCAAGTCAGGTTGGGGAGGGTATCAAGTCAGGTCGGGGAGGATATCAAGTCAGTTCGAGTCAAAAGGCTCAAGGTCAAGTCAAGAGTCATTGGTGTCAAAGTCAAGTTGCAAGTCATCATATTTGTGACTCGAGTCCAAGTCATGTGACTCGAGTCCACACTTCTGCTACCCACTAATACAGGTACACCTTATAAACACACACACCTTATAAACACACACACACACCTGTATACACACACCTTATAAACACACACACACACACACCTGTATACACACACCTTATAAACACACACACCTTTATACACACACCTTATAAACACACACACACACACACACACCTGTATACACACACCTTATAAACACACACACACACCTGTATACACACACCTTATAAACACACACACACACACCTGTATACACACACTTTATAAACACACACACACACACACACGTATACACACACCTTATAAACACACACACCTTATAAACACACACACACCTGTATACACACACCTTATAAACACACACACCTTATAAACACACACACACACACCTGTATACACACACCTTATAAACACACACACACACCTGTAAATACACACACCTATAAACACACACACCTATAAATACACACACACACCTATAAATACACACACCTATAAACACACACACCTATAAACACACACACCTATAAATACACACACCTATAAACACACACACACACACCTGTATACACACACCATATAAACACACACACACACCTGTATACACACACCTTATAAACACACACACCTTATAAACACACACACCATATAAACACACACACACCTGTATACACACACCTTATAAACACACTCAGCTTGTAACACCGCTTATATGCTCTGTTGGTCGGTCAGTTGGTTAGTTGGTTGGTTGGTCAGATAGTTAGTTGGTTGGTCGGTCAGTTGGTCAGTTGGTTGGTCGGTCAGTTGGTTAGTTGGTTGGTTGGTCAGATGGTTAGTTGGTTGGCTGGTCAGATGGTTAGTTGGTTGGTCGGTCAGTTGGTTAGTTGGTTGGTCGGTCAGTTGGTTGGTTGGTCAGATGGTTAACTAGTTGTTTCTATATTCTAGGCCTGAAAAGGAACTTTAACGACAAGGCTGACCGTGTGACGTTCCGCTCCAAACAGAACGTTGACTATAGCTTCCTGCTTCAGTTCTGCACTGGGCGTAGCCTGCTCTACCTGCAGCTGGAGGACGACGTCTCCTGCTCGCATCACTTCCTGTCCGCCATCAGGAGGCGTGTCCAGCAAATGGAAGTGCCCTGGGCCACGTTAGAGTTCTCAGCGCTGGGTTACATTGGGAAGCTGTACCACTCAGAACACCTCCCCCTCCTCTCACGCTTCCTCTTCCTGTTCTACCAGGAAATGCCCTGCGACTTCCTGTTCAGTCACTTCCGGGTGCTTTTGACGCAGAGTGAGGTGATCCGCTTCACACCATCACTGTTTCAACACACAGGCTCATACTCGTCCTTCCTGGGAACCTTCAACAAGCTGAAGGATGACGACTACGAGGATCTCTACACCAACCCTGCTGCTGACGTCTATAGTGACATACCAGGTAGAAACACACACACCGTGCAGTGTGAAAAGGCCTCATAAAGACCCTGTGGTGGCTCTGGTCTGGCTATATAAAGAGCATTTCACTGGACAGGTCTACAGTTGGTTGATATCTAACCAGTATCTCTGTCTGTATCTCTGTCTGTATCTCTGTCTGTATCTCTCTAGTCTATCAGGACCATGTGGTGGCCATGGCCTGGTCTCCTGGTTGATATCTAACCTGTATCTCTGTCTGTATCTCTGTCTGTATCTCTCTAGTCTATCAGGACCCTGTGGCGGCCATGGCCTGGTTTCCTGGTTGATATCTAACCTGTATCTCTGTCTGTATCTCTGTCTGTATCTCTGTCTGTATCTCTCTAGTCTATCAGGACCATGTGGCGGCCATGGCCTGGTTTCCCGGTTGATATCTAACCTGTATCTCTGTCTGTATCTCTGTCTGTATCTCTGTCTGTATCTCTGTCTGTATCTCTCTAGTCTATCAGGACCATGTGGTGGCCATGGCCTGGTTTCCCGGTTGATATCTAACCTGTATCTCTGTCTGTATCTCTGTCTGTATCTCTGTCTGTATCTCTCTCTAGTCTATTAGGACCATGTGGCGGCCATGGCCTGGTTTCCTGGTTGATATCTAACCAGTATCTCTGTCTGTATCTCTGTCTGTATCTCTCTAGTCTACCAGGACCATGTGGCGGCCATGGCCTGGTTTCCTGGTTGATATCTAACCTGTATCTCTGTCTGTATCTCTGCCTGTATCTCTGTCTGTATCTCTGTCTGTATCTCTGTCTGTATCTCTGTCTGTATCTCTGTCTGTATCTCTCTAGTCTACCAGGACCATGTGGCGGCCATGGCCTGGTTTCCTGGTTGATATCTAACCTGTATCTCTGTCTGTATCTCTGTCTGTATCTCTGTCTGTATCTCTGTCTAGTCTATCAGGACCATGTGGCGGCCATGGCCTGGTCTCCTGGTTGATATCTAACCTGTATCTCTGTCTGTATCTCTGTCTGTATCTCTGTCTGTATCTCTCTAGTCTACCAGGACCATGTGGCGGCCATGGCCTGGTTTCCTGGTTGATATCTAACCTGTATCTCTGTCTGTATCTCTGTCTGTATCTCTCTCTAGTCTATCAGGACCATGTGGTGGCCATGGCCTGGTTTCCTGGTTGATATCTAACCAGTATCTCTGTCTGTATCTCTGTCTGTATCTCTGTCTGTATCTCTCTAGTCTATCAGGACCATGTGGTGGCCATGGCCTGGTTTCCTGGTTGATATCTAACCTGTATCTCTGTCTGTATCTCTGTCTGTATCTCTGTCTGTATCTCTGTCTGTATCTCTGTCTGTATCTCTCTCTAGTCTATCAGGACCATGTGGCGGCCATGGCCTGGTCTCCTGGTTGATATCTAACCTGTATCTCTGTCTGTATCTCTGTCTGTATCTCTCTAGTCTATCAGGACCATGTGGCGGCCATGGCCTGGTCTCCTGGTTGATATCTAACCTGTATCTCTGTCTGTATCTCTGTCTGTATCTCTGTCTGTATCTCTCTCTAGTCTATCAGGACCATGTGGCGGCCATGGCCTGGTCTCCTGGTTGATATCTAACCTGTATCTCTGTCTGTATCTCTCTAGTCTATCAGGACCATGTGGTGGCCATGGCCTGGTTTCCTGGTTGATATCTAACCTGTATCTCTGTCTGTATCTCTGTCTGTATCTCTGTCTGTATCTCTGTCTGTATCTCTGTCTGTATCTCTCTCTAGTCTATCAGGACCATGTGGCGGCCATGGCCTGGTCTCCTGGTTGATATCTAACCTGTATCTCTGTCTGTATCTCTGTCTGTATCTCTGTCTGTATCTCTCTAGTCTACCAGGACCATGTGGCGGCCATGGCCTGGTTTCCTGGTTGATATCTAACCTGTATCTCTGTCTGTATCTCTGTCTGTATCTCTCTCTAGTCTATCAGGACCATGTGGTGGCCATGGCCTGGTTTCCTGGTTGATATCTAACCAGTATCTCTGTCTGTATCTCTGTCTGTATCTCTGTCTGTATCTCTCTAGTCTATCAGGACCATGTGGTGGCCATGGCCTGGTTTCCTGGTTGATATCTAACCTGTATCTCTGTCTGTATCTCTGTCTGTATCTCTGTCTGTATCTCTGTCTGTATCTCTGTCTGTATCTCTCTCTAGTCTATCAGGACCATGTGGCGGCCATGGCCTGGTCTCCTGGTTGATATCTAACCTGTATCTCTGTCTGTATCTCTGTCTGTATCTCTCTAGTCTATCAGGACCATGTGGCGGCCATGGCCTGGTCTCCTGGTTGATATCTAACCTGTATCTCTGTCTGTATCTCTGTCTGTATCTCTGTCTGTATCTCTGTCTGTATCTCTCTCTAGTCTATCAGGACCATGTGGCGGCCATGGCCTGGTCTCCTGGTTGATATCTAACCTGTATCTCTGTCTGTATCTCTCTAGTCTATCAGGACCATGTGGTGGCCATGGCCTGGTTTCCTGGTTGATATCTAACCTGTATCTCTGTCTGTATCTCTGTCTGTATCTCTGTCTGTATCTCTGTCTGTATCTCTGTCTGTATCTCTCTCTAGTCTATCAGGACCATGTGGTGGCCATGGCCTGGTTTCCTGGTTGATATCTAACCAGTATCTCTGTCTGTATCTCTGTCTGTATCTCTGTCTGTATCTCTGTCTGTATCTCTCTAGTCTATCAGGACCATGTGGCGGCCATGGCCTGGTCTCCTGGTTGATATCTAACCAGTATCTCTGTCTGTATCTCTGTCTGTATCTCTGTCTGTATCTCTGTCTGTATCTCTCTAGTCTATCAGGACCATGTGGTGGCCATGGCCTGGTCTCCTGGTTGATATCTAACCTGTATCTCTGTCTGTATCTCTGTCTGTATCTCTCTAGTCTATATGGACCATGTGGCGGCCATGGCCTGGTTTCCTGGTTGATATCTAACCTGTATCTCTGTCTGTATCTCTGTCTGTATCTCTCTCTAGTCTATCAGGACCATGTGGCGGCCATGGCCTGGTCTCCTGGTTGATATCTAACCTGTATCTCTGTCTGTATCTCTCTAGTCTATATGGACCATGTGCCTGCCATGGCCTGGTCTCCTGGTACTGGAACCTTCTTCTGGGGGCGGAGTCCCTCTTCAGGGAACCACCTAACCATCACCTTCAGACATCCTGTTGTGGTTACCACCATTACCGTGGTGACTGGTTCAGCAGAGGGTCGTGATCGGTTGGCATCTGCGACCGTAGAACTGGGTCTCCACCCGGTAACCGAGAAGACGGGGTCGGGGACAACATGCCAAGAGTTCTATAGCGTGGGGGATCTGCAGGGAGGGAGGATGGACATGACGGACGTACACAAGAAGAGATTTGGCCACGCCTCTTCCTGTCTGAAGATAAGAGTCACAGCCAAGCAGAATGACTGGGTTATCATCAAGAAGATCAGGATTACTACAAAGGAGGACTGAACACTCTGAAAACACACACACACACACACTCTCTGAACACACTCACACTGAACAGACACACACACTGAATGTAGCTAAGGTGATTTGGTCTGACCCTGTTGTAACGAGTCTAGCGACAGACCGGGGTTCAGATCCCGCCAGTTACACACACACACACACACACACACACACACACACACACACACACACACACACACACACACACACACACACACACACCCTGAACACACACACACACACTGAACACACGCACAAACCTTGTCTCTGATTTTCAAGCTAATTTAAATCAGGACTGAGACTAGAACACTCAATAAGTGGTCAGATGACACGGATGCTACGCTACAGGACTGTTTTGCTAAAGTGATGCCTTGGAACTGGGAAACAGATACCGGGTAGAACTGGGAAACAGATCCCGGGTAGAACTGGGAAACAGATACCGGGTAGAACTGGGAAACAGATCCCGGGTAGAACTGGGAAACAGATCCCGGGTAGAACTGGGAAACAGATCCCGGGTAGAACTGGGAAACGGATCCCGGGTAGAACTGGGAAACGGATCCCGGGTAGAACTGGGAAACGGATCCCGGGTAGAACTGGGAAACGGATCCCGGGTAGAACTGGGAAACGGATCCCGGGTAGAACTGGGAAACAGATACCGGGTAGAACTGGGAAACAGATCCCGGGTAGAACTGGGAAACAGATCCCGGGTAGAACTGGGAAACAGATCCCGGGTATCGGAAGAGTCGTAGGTCTCTGCCGCTCGGCCCAAAGGAACAAACAACTCTGCCCGGAAGCAAGTGGACCTCCCGTCTGCCCGGAAGCAAGTGGACCTCCCGTCTGCCCGGAAGCAAGTGGACCTCCCGTCTGCCCGGAAGCAAGTGGACCTCCCGTCTGCCCGGAAGCAAGTGGACCTCCCGTCTGCCCGGAAGCAAGTGGACCTCCCGTCTGCCCGGAAGCAAGTGGACCTCCCGTCATCTAAACAATTTACAACGAGACAGCCCTACAACGAGACAGCCCTACAACGAAACAGCCCTACAACGAAACAGCTCTACAACGAAACAGCCCTACAACGAGACAGCTCTACAACGAAACAGCCCTACAACGAAACAGCCCTACAACGAAACAGCCCTACAACGAAACAGCCCTACAACGAAACAGCCCTACAACGAAACAGCTCTACAACGAAACAGCCCTACAACGAAACAGCCCTACAACGAAACAGCCCTACAACGAAACAGCCCTACAACGAAACAGCCCTACAACGAGACAGCCCTACAACGAGACAGCTCTACAACGAAACAGCCCTACAACGAGACAGCCCTACAACGAAACAGCCCTACAACGAAACAGCCCTACAATGAGACAACCCTACAACGAAACAGCCCTACAACGAAACAGCCCTACAACGAGACAGCCATACAACGAGACAGCCCTACAACGAAACAGCCCTACAACGAAACAGCCCTACAACGAAACAGCTCTACAACGAAACAGCTCTACAACAAAACAGCCCTACAACGAGACAATCTACAACGAAACAGCCCTACAACGAAACAGCCCTACAACGAGACAATCTACAACGAAACAGCCCTACAACGAAACAGCCCTACAACAAAACAGCCCTACAACAAAACAGCCCTACAACGAAACAGCCCTACAACGAGACACAAACAACTTTCTAGGAGGAAGATAACTCAAGAGAGACGCAACTTAAAAACATTTACCGAGCAGCAGTCCATGTCGGGTCAAATGATATTAAAATACAGCAATCTGAGCAACTTAAAACAGGACTTTAAATCACTGATTCATACTCTACTTCAATCAGGTAAACAATGCATTAATTCACGTCCACTCCCGTCACCAGGCTCTACGGATAATCATTTCAGTTGTATACGCCAGCTACACATCTGGTTTAAAGGTTATCGTTGTTCAATAAGCATACAATATGTGGACAATTTTACAGCTTTTCTACATCGACCAAATGTATTTCTCCGAGATGGACTACATCTGAATAGGTATGGTACAAGCATTCTCTCCTCAAACCCGGCTCTCACTATTGCCGATACCCCATCAGACTATACTCACTGCTCCCCTCCCAGCTTTAAATATCTCTACAGGTGCTGATGAAACTTTTGATGGACTTTATGTTATTGTTACTGTCAAGGTACTGTGTTTCCACTTCCTCGTACAGGCAGAGGGGTATTGTTAGAAGTGATCTCGTCTCCATCCACCTCAGGCCTGTCAGCAGCTACACCAGGAAGCATCATTCATTTAATATTACCTTGAATGTTCCATCTGTTATGAGCTCTCGAAACAGTGCCTGTCCACTCTGCCTGTCCTGACCCTGTACGCTCCTGACCACTCTGCCTGTCCTGACCCTGTACCCTCCTGACCACTCTGCCTGTCCTGACCCTGTACCCTCCTGACCACTCTGCCTGTCCTGACCCTGTACCCTCCTGACCACTCTGCCTGTCCTGACCCTGTACCCTCCTGACCACTCTGCCTGTCCTGACCCTGTACCCTCCTGACCACTCTGCCTGTCCTGACCCTGTACCCTCCTGACCACTCTGCTTGTCCTGACCCTGTACCCTCCTGACCACTCTGCCTGTCCTGACCCTGTACCCTCCTGACCACTCTGCCTGTCCTGACCCTGTACCCTCCTGACCACTCTGCCTGTCCTGACCCTGTACCCTCCTGACAACTCTGCCTGTCCTGACCCTGTACCCTCCTGACCACTCTGCCTGACCACTCTGCCCACCCTGAGCCTGCCTGCCGTCCTGTACCTTTGCTCCTACTCTGGATTATCAACCACTGCATGCCTTGACCTGTCGTTTGCCTGCCCATGTTACAATAAACATTGTTACTTCACACAGTCTGCACTTGGGTCTTACCTTGATACCTGATAATATCTGAATCCTGTCTCTGTGTCTCTGTTCCAGACTCAGATGTTCTGTTAGCTGGGTATAATGTCTACAGAGTAGACAGAGTGGGTAGAGGTGGAGGTATTGCCATATATGTTAAATGCAACCTAGATGTCACTGTGTCCATTTCAACTTCAGTTCCTAAACAGTATGAATGCTTTGTTCTAAACGTGGTCCTTGGTCATAATGCACTATTAACGCCAGCAGGAGTTTATTGCCCACCCTCTGCTCCGGAATCTGCTCTATCGCCCACCCTCTGCTCCGGTATCTGCTCTATCGCCCACCCTCAGCTCCGGTATCTGCTCTATCGCCCACCCTCAGCTCCGGTATCTGCTCTATCGCCCACCCTCAGCTCCGGTATCTGCTCTATCGCCCACCCTCAGCTCCGGTATCTGCTCTGTCGCCCACCCTCAGCTCCGGTATCTGCTCTATCGCCCACCCTCAGCTCCGGTATCTGCTCTATCGCCCACCCTCAGCTCTGGTATCTGCTCTATCGCCCACCCTCAGCTCCGGTATCTGCTCTATCGCCCACCCTCAGCTCTGGTATCTGCTCTATCGCCCACCCTCAGCTCTGGTATCTGCTCTATCGCCCACCCTCAGCTCTGGTATCTGCTCTATCGCCCACCCTCAGCTCCGGTATCTGCTCTATCGCCCACCCTCAGCTCCGGTATCTGCTCTATCGCCCACCCTCAGCTCCGGTATCTGCTCTATCGCCCACCCTCAGCTCCGGTATCTGCTCTATCGCCCACCCTCAGCTCCGGTATCTGCTCTATCGCCCACCCTCAGCTCCGGTATCTGCTCTATCGCCCACCCTCAGCTCCGGTATCTGCTCTATCGCCCACCCTCAGCTCCGGTATATGCTCTATAGCCCACCCTCAGCTCCGGTATCTGCTCTATCTCTCACCCTCAGCTCCGGTATCTGCTCTATCGCCCACTCTCAGCTCTGGTATCTGCTCTATTCCCACCCTCAGCTCCGGTATCTGCTCTATCTCTCACCCTCAGCTCCGGTATCTGCTCTATCGCCCACCCTCAGCTCCGGTATCTGCTCTATCGCCCACCCTCAGCTCCGGTATCTGCTCTATCACCTACCCTCAGCTCCGGTATCTGCTCTATCACCCACCCTCTGCTCCGGTATCTGCTCTATCTCTCACCCTCAGCGCCGGTATCTGCTCTATCGCCCACCCTCAGCTCCGGTGTCTGCTCTATCGCCCACCCTCAGCTCCGGTATCTGCTCTATCGCCCACCCTCAGCTCCGGTATCTGCTCTATCGCCCACCCTCAGCTCCGGTATCTGCTCTATCGCCCACCCTCAGCTCCGGTATCTGCTCTATCGCCCACCCTCAGCTCCGGTATCTGCTCTATCGCCCACCCTCAGCTCCGGTATCTGCTCTATCGCCCACCCTCAGCTCCGGTATCTGCTCTATCGCCCACCCTCTGCTCCGGTATCTGCTCTATCGCCCACCCTCTGCTCCGGTATCTGCTCTATCACCTACCCTCAGCTCCGGTATCTGCTCTATCGCCCACCCTCAGCTCCGGTATCTGCTCTATCGCCCACCCTCAGCTCCGGTATCTGCTCTATCGCCCACCCTCAGCTCCGGTATCTGCTCTATCGCCCACCCTCAGCTCCGGTATCTGCTCTATCGCCCACCCTCTGCTCCGGTATCTGCTCTATCGCCCACCCTCAGCTCCGGTATCTGCTCTATCGCCCACCCTCAGCTCTGGTATCTGCTCTATCGCCCACCCTCAGCTCTGATATCTGCTCTATCGCCCACCCTCAGCTCTGGTATCTGCTCTATCGCCCACCCTCAGCTCTGGTATCTGCTCTATCGCCCACCCTCAGCTCCGGTATCTGCTCTATCGCCCACCCTCAGCTCCGGTATCTGCTCTATCGCCCACCCTCAGCTCCGGTATCTGCTCTATCGCCCACCCTCTGCTCCGGTATCTGCTCTATCACCCACCCTCTGCTCCGGTATCTGCTCTATCTCTCACCCTCAGCTCCGGTATCTGTTCTATCACCCACCCTCAGCTCCGGTATCTGCTCTATCACCCACCCTCAGCTCCGGTATCTGCTCTATCGCCCACCCTCAGCTCCGGTATCTGCTCTATCGCCCACCCTCTGCTCCGGTATCTGCTCTATCACCTACCCTCAGCTCCGGTATCTGCTCTATCACCCACCCTCAGCTCCGGTATCTGCTCTATCACCCACCCTCAGCTCCGGAATCTGCTCTATGAAAATTGTTTGAGTTAATGTCTAATTATGCAAAACTCGGAATTATTGATTATCGAAGATCTCAATCTGGACTGGCTGATAAACGTATTTATTTAAATAAGTTTTAAATAAATTACTAGTTTATTACGAGTGCTAGCTACAGAACTCACCACGGTGTTTTATATCAAAACTATAAAGCACTTCTGAATAAACTACCTTATTTATCATCACTTATCAACATTAGAATTTGAATTCATAAAACCAGGTCTCGTTACGGGGTCTGAGACGTCGAAGCCTCCCACCATTAGCACTGACAAAGTAAAACCCTAGTTATTGGCGACTCCATTACCGGCAGTATTAGACTCAAAACGAATCATCAAGCGATCATGCACTGTTTACCAGGGGGCAGGGCTACCGACGTTAAGGCTAATCTGAAGATGGTGCTGGCTTAAGCTGAAACTGGCGAGTGTAGAGAGTATAGAGATATTGTTATCCACGTCGGCACCAACGATGTTAGGATGAAACAGTCAGAGGTCACCAAGCGCAACATAGCTTCAGCGTGTAAATCAGCTAGAAAGATGTGTCGGCATCGAGTAATTGTCTCTGGCCCCCTCCCAGTTAGGGGGAGTGATGAGCTCTACAGCAGAGTCTCACAACTCAATCGCTGGTTGAAAACTGTTTTCTGCCCCTCCCAAAAGATAGAATTTGTAGATAATTGGCCCTCTTTCTGGGACTCACCCACAAACAGGACCAAGCCTGACCTGCTGAGGAGTGACGGACTCCATCCTAGCTGGAGGGGTGCTCTCATCTTATCTACCAACATAGACAGGGCTCTAACTCCTCTAGCTCCACAATGAGATAGGGTGCAGGCCAGGCAACAGGCTGTTAGCCAGCCTGCCAGCTTAGTGGAGTCTGCCACTAGCACAGTCAGTGTAGTCAGCTCAGCTATCCCCATTGAGACCGTGTCTGTGCCTCGATCTAGGTTGGGGAAAACTAAACATGGCGGTGTTTGCCTTAGCAATCTCACTGGATTAAAGACCTCCTCCATTCCTGTCATTATTGAAAGAGACTGTGATAATATCACACATCTCAAAATAGGGCTACTTAATGTTAGATCCCTCACTTCCAAGGCAGTTATAGTCAATGAACTAATCACTGATCATAATCTTGATGTGATTGGCCTGACTGAAACATGGCTCAAGCCTGATGAATTTACTGTGTTAAATGAGGCCTCACCTCCTGGTTACACTAGTGACCATATCCCCCGCGCATCCCGCAAAGGCGGAGGTGTTGCTAACATTTACGATAGCAAATTTCAATTTACAAAAAAACGACTGTGTTTTCGTCTTTTGAGCTTCTAGTCATAAATCAATGCAGCCTACTCAATCACTTTTTATAGCTACTGTTTACAGGCCTCCTGGGCCATATACAGCGTTCCTCACTGAGTTCCCTGAATTCCTATCGGACCTTGTAGTCATAGCAGATAATATTCACATTTTTGGTGACTTTAATATTCATATGGAAAAGTCCACAGACCCACTCCAAAAGGCTTTCGGAGCCATCATCGACTCAGTGGGTTTTGTCCAACATGTCTCTGGACCTACTCACTGCCACAGTTATACTCTGGACCTAGTTTTGTCCCGTGGAATAAGTGTTGTGGATCTTAATGTTTATCTCCATAATCCTGGACTAGCGGACCACCATTTTATTATGTTTGCAATCGCAACAAATAATCTGCTCAGACCCCAACCAAGGATCTTCAAAAGCCGTGCTATAAATTCTCAGACAACCCAAAGATTCCTAGATGCCCTTCCAGACTCCACCTACCCAAGGACGTCAGAGTTCAAAAATCAGTTAACCACCTAACTGAGGAACTCAATTTAACCTTGAGCAATACCCTAGATGCAATCGCACCCCTAAAAACTAAAAACATTTGTCATAAGAAGCTAGCTCTCCGGTATACAGAAAATACCCGAGCTCTGAAGCAAGCTTTCAGAAAATTGGAACGGAAATGGCGCTACACCAAACTGAAAGTCTTCCGACTAGCTTGGAAAGACAGTACCGTGCAGTATCGAAGAGCCCTCACTGCTGCTCGATCATCCTATTTTTCCAACTTAATTGAGGAAAATAAGAACAATCCAAAATGTATTTTTGATACTGTCGCAAAGCTAACTAAAAAGCAGCATTCCCCAAGTGAGGATGGCTTTCACTTCAGCAGTAATAAATTCATGAACTTCTTTGAGGAAAAGATCATGATCATTAGAAAGCAAATTACGGACTCCTCTTTAAATCTGCGTATTCCTCCAAAGCTCAGTTGTCCTGAGTCTGCACAACTCTGCCAGGACCTAGGATCAAGAGAGACACTTAAGTGTTTTAGTAGTATATCTCTTGACACAATGATGAAAATAACCATGGCCTCTAAAACCTTTAAGCTGCATACTGGACCCTATTCCAACTAAACAACTGAAAGAGCTGCTTCATGTGCTTGGCCCTCCGATGTTGATCATAATAAACGGCTCACTATCCACCGGATGTGTACGAAACTCACTAAAAGTGGCAGTAATAAAGCCTCTCTTGAAAAAGCCAAACCTTGACACAGAAAATATAAAAAACTATCAGCCTATATCCAATCTCCCATTCATTGCGTTATTGTTTGTCAGGTGGGTTCGTGTTCTTTGGATTATTTGTATTTTCCGTGTTGGGACATTATCTTTATTTTTTGAGTCAACTTTCAGACTAAACTCATATCTGTGTCCTGCGCCTGACTCCGCTTTTTATGGTGTGTTATTCTGTGAGGGTGTTGGTGAATAGAAAAAATGCGGAGTCAGGCGCAGGACACAGATATGAGTATACCCACATGGCCCACATGACAAACAATAACGCACAAAACAGAGAGGGAAGTCAGAGGGTTAAATAAGGAACATAATTCATGGAATAGAAATCAGGTGTGTATGATGTAAGCATTTCACGGTAAGATCAACACTTGTTGTATTCGGCACATGTGACAAATAAAGTTTGATTTGATTTTAACTGATCATTACTAGTGGGAAACAGTTAAATGGCCCTCCAACTGATCATTACTAGTGGGAAACAGTTAAATGGCCCTCCAACTGATCATTACTAGTGGGAAACAGTTAAATGGCCCTCCAACTGATCATTACTAGTGGGAAACAGTTAAATGGCCCTCCAACTGATCATTACTAGTGGGAAACAGTTAAATGGCCCTCCAACTGATCATTACTAGTGGGGAACAGTTAAATGGCCCTCCAACTGATCATTACTAGTGGGAAACAGTTAAATGGCCCTCCAACTGATCATTTCTAGTGGGAAACAGTTAAATGGCCCTCCAACTGATCATTACTAGTGGGAAACAGTTAAATGGCCCCCAACTGATCATTACTAGTGGGAAACAGTTAAATGGCCTTCCAACTGATCATTACTAGTGGAAAACAGATAAATGGCCCTCCAACTGATCATTACTAGTGGGAAACAGTTAAATGGCCCTCCAACTGATCATTACTAGTGGGGAACAGTTAAATGGCCCTCCAACTGATCATTACTAGTGGGGAACAGTTAAATGGCCCTCCAACTGATCATTACTAGTGGGAAACAGTTAAATGGCCTTCCAACTGATCATTACTAGTGGAAAACAGATAAATGGCCCTCCAACTGATCATTACTAGTGGGAAACAGTTAAATGGCCCTCCAACTGATCATTACTAGTGGGGAACAGTTAAATGGCCCTCCAACTGATCATTACTAGTGGGAAACAGTTAAATGGCCTTCCAACTGATCATTACTAGTGGGGAACAGTTAAATGGCCTTCCAACTGATCATTACTAGTGGGGAACAGTTAAATGGCCTTCCAACTGATCATTACTAGTGGGAAACAGTTAAATGGCCCTTCAACTGATCATTACTAGTGGGGAACAGTTAAATGGCCCTCCAACTGATCATTACTAGTGGGAAACAGTTAAATGGCCTTCCAACTGATCATTACTAGTGGGGAACAGTTAAATGGCCTTCCAACTGATCATTACTAGTGGGGAACAGTTAAATGGCCTTCCAACTGATCATTACTAGTGGGAAACAGTTAAATGGCCCTTCAACTGATCATTACTAGTGGGGAACAGTTAAATGGCCCTCCAACTGATCATTACTAGTGGGAAACAGTTAAATGGCCCTCCAACTGATCATTACTAGTGGGAAACAGTTAAATGGCCCTCCAACTGATCATTACTAGTGGGGAACAGTTAAATGGCCCTCCAACTGATCATTACTAGTGGGAAACAGTTAAATGGCCCTCCAACTGATCATTACTAGTGGGAAACAGTTAAATGGCCCTCCAACTGATCATTACTAGTGGGAAACCGTTAAATGGCCCTCCAACTGATCATTACAAGTGGGAAACAGTTAAATGGCCCTCCAACTGATCATTACTAGTGGGGAACAGTTAAATGGCCCTCCAACTGATCATTACTAGTGGGAAACAGTTAAATGGCCCTCCAACTGATCATTACTAGTGGGAAACAGTTAAATGGCCCTCCAACTGATCATTACTAGTGGGAAACCGTTAAATGGCCCTCCAACTGATCATTACAAGTGGGAAACAGTTAAATGGCCCTCCAACTGATCATTACTAGTGGGGAACAGTTAAATGGCCCTCCAACTGATCATTACTAGTGGGAAACAGTTAAATGGCCCTCCAACTGATCATTACTAGTGGGAAACCGTTAAATGGCCCTCCAACTGATCATTACTAGTGGGGAACAGTTAAATGGCCCTCCAACTGATCATTACTAGTGGGAAACAGTTAAATGGCCCTCCAACTGATCATTACTAGTGGGAAACAGTTAAATGGCCCCCAACTGATCATTACTAGTGGGAAACAGTTAAATGGCCCTCCAACTGATCATTACTAGTGGGAAACAGTTAAATGGCCCTCCAACTGATCATTACTAGTGGGAAACAGTTAAATGGCCTTCCAACTGATCATTACTAGTGGGAAACAGTTAAATGGCCCTCCAACTGATCATTACTAGTGGGAAACAGTTAAATGGCCCTCCAACTGATCATTACTAGTGGGAAACCGTTAAATGGCCCTCCAACTGATCATTACTAGTGGGAAACAGTTAAATGGCCCTCCAACTGATCATTACTAGTGGGAAACAGTTAAATGGCCCTCCAACTGATCATTACTAGTGGGAAGCAGTTAAATGGCCCTCCAACTGATCATTACTAGTGGGAAACAGTTAAATGGCCCTCCAACTGATCATTACTAGTGGGAAACAGTTAAATGGCCCTCCAACTGATCATTACTAGTGGGAAACAGTTAAATGGCCCTCCAACTGATCATTACTAGTGGGAAACAGTTAAATGGCCCTCCAACTGATCATTACTAGTGGGAAACAGTTAAATGGCCCTCCAACTGATCATTACTAGTGGGAAACAGTTAAATGGCCCTCCAACTGATCATTACTAGTGGGAAACAGTTAAATGGCCCTCCAACTGATCATTACTAGTGGGAAACAGTTAAATGGCCCTCCAACTGATCATTACTAGTGGGAAACAGTTAAATGGCCCTCCAACTGATCATTACTAGTGGGGAACAGTTAAATGGCCCTCCAACTGATCATTACTAGTGGGAAACAGTTAAATGGCCCTCCAACTGATCATTACTAGTGGGAAACAGTTAAATGGCCCTCCAACTGATCATTACTAGTGGGAAACAGTTAAATGGCCCCCAACTGATCATTACTAGTGGGAAACAGTTAAATGGCCTTCCAACTGATCATTACTAGTGGAAAACAGATAAATGGCCCTCCAACTGATCATTACTAGTGGGAAACAGTTAAATGGCCCTCCAACTGATCATTACTAGTGGGGAACAGTTAAATGGCCCTCCAACTGATCATTACTAGTGGGGAACAGTTAAATGGCCCTCCAACTGATCATTACTAGTGGGAAACAGTTAAATGGCCCTCCAACTGATCATTACTAGTGGGAAACAGTTAAATGGCCTTCCAACTGATCATTACTAGTGGAAAACAGATAAATGGCCCTCCAACTGATCATTACTAGTGGGAAACAGTTAAATGGCCCTCCAACTGATCATTACTAGTGGGGAACAGTTAAATGGCCCTCCAACTGATCATTACTAGTGGGAAACAGTTAAATGGCCTTCCAACTGATCATTACTAGTGGGGAACAGTTAAATGGCCTTCCAACTGATCATTACTAGTGGGGAACAGTTAAATGGCCCTCCAACTGATCATTACTAGTGGGAAACAGTTAAATGGCCCTCCAACTGATCATTACTAGTGGGGAACAGTTAAATGGCCCTCCAACTGATCATTACTAGTGGGAAACAGTTAAATGGCCCTCCAACTGATCATTACTAGTGGGAAACAGTTAAATGGCCCTCCAACTGATCATTACTAGTGGGGAACAGTTAAATGGCCCTCCAACTGATCATTACTAGTGGGAAACAGTTAAATGGCCCTCCAACTGATCATTACTAGTGGGAAACAGTTAAATGGCCCTCCAACTGATCATTACTAGTGGGAAACCGTTAAATGGCCCTCCAACTGATCATTACAAGTGGGAAACAGTTAAATGGCCCTCCAACTGATCATTACTAGTGGGGAACAGTTAAATGGCCCTCCAACTGATCATTACTAGTGGGAAACAGTTAAATGGCCCTCCAACTGATCATTACTAGTGGGAAACAGTTAAAAGGCCCTCCAACTGATCATTACTAGTGGGAAACCGTTAAATGGCCCTCCAACTGATCATTACAAGTGGGAAACAGTTAAATGGCCCTCCAACTGATCATTACTAGTGGGGAACAGTTAAATGGCCCTCCAACTGATCATTACTAGTGGGAAACAGTTAAATGGCCCTCCAACTGATCATTACTAGTGGGAAACCGTTAAATGGCCCTCCAACTGATCATTACTAGTGGGGAACAGTTAAATGGCCCTCCAACTGATCATTACTAGTGGGAAACAGTTAAATGGCCCTCCAACTGATCATTACTAGTGGGAAACAGTTAAATGGCCCCCAACTGATCATTACTAGATCATTACTAGTGGAAACAGTTAAATGGCCCTCCAACTGATCATTACTAGTGGGAAACAGTTAAATGGCCCTCCAACTGATCATTACTAGTGGGAAACAGTTAAATGGCCCTTCCAACTGATCATTACTAGTGGGAAACAGTTAAATGGCCCTCCAACTGATCATTACTAGTGGGAAACAGTTAAATGGCCCTCCAACTGATCATTACTAGTGGGAAACAGTTAAATGGCCCTCCAACTGATCATTACTAGTGGGAAACAGTTAAATGGCCCTCCAACTGATCATTACTAGTGGGAAACAGTTAAATGGCCCTCCAACTGATCATTACTAGTGGGAAGCAGTTAAATGGCCCTCCAACTGATCATTACTAGTGGGAAACAGTTAAATGGCCCTCCAACTGATCATTACTAGTGGGAAACAGTTAAATGGCCCTCCAACTGATCATTACTAGTGGGAAACAGTTAAATGGCCCTCCAACTGATCATTACTAGTGGGAAACAGATAAATGGCCCTCCAACTGATCATTACTAGTGGGAAACAGATAAATGGCCCTCCAACTGATCATTACTAGTGGGAAACAGTTAAATGGCCTTCCAACTGATCATTACTAGTGGGAAACAGTTAAATGGCCCTCCAACTGATCATTACTAGTGGGAAACAGTTAAATGGCCCTCCAACTGATCATTACTAGTGGGAAACAGTTAAATGGCCCTCCAACTGATCATTACTAGTGGGAAACAGTTAAATGGCCCTCCAACTGATCATTACTAGTGGGAAACAGTTAAATGGCCCCCAACTGATCATTACTAGTGGGGAACAGTTAAATGGCCTTCCAACTGATCATTACTAGTGGGAAACAGTTAAATGGCCCTCCAACTGATCATTACTAGTGGGAAACAGTTAAATGGCCCTCCAACTGATCATTACTAGTGGGAAACAGTTAAATGGCCCTCCAACTGATCATTACAAGTGGGAAACAGTTAAATGGCCCTCCAACTGATCATTACTAGTGGGGAACAGTTAAATGGCCTTCCAACTGATCATTACTAGTGGGAAACAGTTAAATGGCCCTCCAACTGATCATTACTAGTGGGAAACAGTTAAATGGCCCTCCAACTGATCATTACTAGTGGGAAACAGTTAAATGGCCCCCAACTGATCATTACTAGTGGGAAACAGTTAAATGGCCTTCCAACTGATCATTACAAGTGGGAAACAGTTAAATGGCCCTCCAACTGATCATTACTAGTGGGAAACAGTTAAATGGCCCTCCAACTGATCATTACTAGTGGGAAACAGATAAATGGCCTTCCAACTGATCATTACTAGTGGGAAACAGTTAAATGGCCTTCCAACTGATCATTACTAGTGGGGAACAGTTAAATGGCCTTCCAACTGATCATTACTAGTGGGAAACAGTTAAATGGCCCTCCAACTGATCATTACTAGTGGGGAACAGTTAAATGGCCTTCCAACTGATCATTACTAGTGGAAAACAGATAAATGGCCCTCCAACTGATCATTACTAGTGGGAAACAGTTAAATGGCCCTCCAACTGATCATTACTAGTGGGGAACAGATAAATGGCCCTCCAACTGATCATTACTAGTGGGAAACAGGTAAATGGCCCTCCAACTGATCATTACTAGTGGGAAGCAGTTAAATGGCCTTCCAACTGATCATTACTAGTGGGAAACAGATAAATGGCCCTCCAACTGATCATTACTAGTGGGAAACAGTTAAATGGCCTTCCAACTGATCATTACTAGTGGGAAACAGTTAAATGGCCTTCCAACTGATCATTACTAGTGGGAAACAGATAAATGGCCCTCCAACTGATCATTACTAGTGGGAAACAGATAAATGGCCCTCCAACTGATCATTACTAGTGGGAAACAGATAAATGGCCCTCCAACTGATCATTACTAGTGGGAAACAGATCAATGGCCCTCCAACTGATCATTACTAGTGGGAAACAGATAAATGGCCCTCCAACTGATCATTACTAGTGGGAAACAGTTAAATGGCCCTCCAACTGATCATTACTAGTGGGAAACAGTTAAATGGCCCTCCAACTGATCATTACTAGTGGGAAACAGTTAAATGGCCCTCCAACTGATCATTACTAGTGGGAAACAGTTAAATGGCCCTCCAACTGATCATTACTAGTGGGAAACAGATAAATGGCCCTCCAACTGATCATTACTAGTGGGAAACAGATAAATGGCCCTCCAACTGATCATTACTAGTGGGAAACAGATAAATGGCCCTCCAACTGATCATTACTAGTGGGAAACAGTTAAATGGCCCTCCAACTGATCATTACAAGTGGGAAACAGTTAAATGGCCCTCCAACTGATCATTACTAGTGGGAAACAGTTAAATGGCCCTCCAACTGATCATTACTAGTGGGAAACTCATCTATCATCCTGAGCTCCAAGTGGGAGGTGGGAATTTACCAGTTGGTTGCATTCACGTGGTTTGAACTCCCGATTGGCTAATGGCCAACAAACTGTGTCAACCATAAACTGAAAGTACAGCTATCAGGATTGTAAACCAATTATAGTGTTCATAAACCATATTAATAGATTGCTTTTTAAAAATAATGTTTTGTAGTTGCGTTTAACTGCCAAAAATGCTGTCATCAAGGTAATTTCCTTAGTAGGTGACGTCAGAGGTAGGGCAGCGCCATTGGAGAAGGGCAGCGCCATTAAGGAGAAGGGCAGCGCCATTAAGGAGAAGGGCAGCGCCATTAAGGAGAAGGGCAGCGCCATTAAGGAGAAGGGCAGCTCCATTAAGGAGAAGGACAGCTCCATTAAGGAGAAGGACAGCTCCATTAAGGAGAAGGGCAGCTCCATTAAGGAGAAGGGCAGCGCCATTAAGGAGAAGGGCAGCGCCATTAAGGAGAAGGGCAGCTCCATTAAGGAGAAGGGCAGCTCCATTAAGGAGAAGGGCAGCGCCATTAAGGAGAAGGGCAGCTCCATTAAGGAGAAGGGCAGCTCCATTAAGGAGAAGGGCAGCGCCATTAAGGAGAAGGGCAGCTCCATTAAGGAGAAGGGCAGCGCCATTAAGGAGAAGGGCAGCGCCATTAAGGAGAAGGGCATCCCCATTAAGGAGAAGGGCAGCTCCATTAAGGAGAAGGGCAGCGCCATTAAGGAGAAGGGCAGCGCCATTAAGGAGAAGGGCAGCTCCATTAAGGAGAAGGGCAGCTCCATTAAGGAGAAGGGCAGCGCCATTAAGGAGAAGGGCAGCCCCATTAAGGAGAAGGGCAGCCCCATTAAGGAGAAGGGCAGCTCCATTAAGGAGAAGGGCAGCTCCATTAAGGAGAAGGGCAGCTCCATTAAGGAGAAGGGCAGCGCCATTAAGGAGAAGGGCAGCGCCATTAAGGAGAAGGGCAGCGCCATTAAGGAGAAGGGCAGCGCCATTAAGGAGAAGGGCAGCTCCATTAAGGAGAAGGGCAGCTCCATTAAGGAGAAGGGCAGCTCCATTAAGGAGAAGGACAGCTCCATTAAGGAGAAGGGCAGCTCCATTAAGGAGAAGGGCAGCGCCATTAAGGAGAAGGGCAGCGCCATTAAGGAGAAGGGCAGCGCCATTAAGGAGAAGGGCAGCGCCATTAAGGCCATCTCCATTTTGAAGTAGTCAATTCAAATGTTCTACTACTATGAGTGGGTAAACAAACTGAACGGGTGCATACTGCCAGCTAAAGTGTGTTGTTTGAACAAGTATGAAGCCAAGGTTGGGGATTTACTGCCACCTTCAGTTAAATAATGTTTTTTCATGATAGAATTCATTGGCTGATCCCTTGTGATGACCTGGATGGAATCATGTGATACTTCCATCACCCATAGGAAGTCCCACCAAGTTGGCTACTTTAAAATGGTGGAAGCCCTCAATGGCAATGTCCATTCCAAAACAGGTTTTATCCATGTAGAGGTCCCCTATCTAACTCTATAGTGGTAGATTCTCACTTCCCACTTGGCTAGAAACACAGCATACGTCTATTGTCCTGCTGCAGGAGGCCATTTCACACCTATGTGTTAGGGACCAGGTTGCCAGGGAAACAGCTGACCTGGGCCCTTAGTTATCAAGCATCTCAGAGCAGGAAATCAGTCCTAACTGCCTGAAAAATGGCGCAAATTTGCTCCTACTTTTACGCATAGGAGTAAGAGTTTATCAAAATTAATTTGACATAATAATACTCATATTTCAGGGTTTATTTTTTCTAAATAATTTGTATTTATTTTTTTACTATGTTTATTGGATTTTCAACACCAGCATTTACAAAATAATTGTGCTTGTAAGTTATTTGATATAAAACAACACATCAAAGACAACAATACAGCAAAACAAAGAGTGAGACAGAGACATAAAAAATAAAAATACATAAATACAAAAATAATATATATTTTGATGCAGTTGTTACAGGTCAACTAGCACAGATAATACAGTCCTTAACATCCAAGATGTCGTGTTTACACACACCAGTCCTCTTACATCAACGATATATAAATATACATCACTCTGGAACTGCAGGGAAATGTAGTCTTTTAACATAAGAGAAGAAGGGAGCCCACATTGCATAGAATTTGTCTACAGACCAATTGTGTGTGTTTAATTTTTTCCAACTTTATGCAATTCAAAACGGATTTAATCTAAAGAGCAATGGAAGGGGGTACAGGGGATTTCCATCTAAGTCAAATGAATCGTCTCGCTAAAAAAATGACAAAGGAATTTATACCCTTATTCATTTTGGTCAATTGTATTGTGGGTAAGGAAACCGCAAATAGTGGTCTGGTTCGATCTGTGCGCCGCTTAATTCTGAGAGCGTGTTAAAGATGTCTTTCCAGAAACCAACAAGAGATGGGCAACACCAAAACATGTGTACATGATGAGCAGGAGACTGGTTACATCGTATACAATTAGGGTTCGCATCCTTGTAAACTTTGGATAATCTTGCTCTGCTCCAGTGAGCCCTATGAATGAGTTTTCATTGAATGAGACCGTGCCGAGCGCAAATAGAAGAGGTATGTACCCTTCCCATTGTTCATCAGATATTTCCTCACCCAGTTCCGCCTCCCATGAGGATTTCATCTTGTTTAATGAGGTGGTTTGTAGTGAGATTTGACTATAGATGATTGACATGGTGCCTTTCAGAGTAGAACGTGGAATAAGAAATGTATCAAACTGTGTTTCACCAGTGTTAAGTTCTATTATCAGAGTAGGAACTCGACCTGACACTGTGAAAGCTTAAACCAAGTTTATTCTTCCCAAAAGGTCGATACAGCTGCATTAGATAAAGACATGGTTCCACCCGTGGTAGTATACATACCCCACTTTGGGTGGAGTCTCCTCCTTATCGCTAAACATTGCATCATTATTGCTAGCTGACTGATATGGGCCTTAAAAACGGTTCCTCCCCTTATCAGTACTGCCACATGTGACCGTGTTCCCTGCACTCAGCCCCTCCCAAGCCTACTTATGGCACCCATCATGTCTCTTTAATAACTAATGATTAATAATAGTTGAAGCTTGGAAACCAAGCCTATCACCAGGAAGGGGAATCGGGGATCGGGGATCTGTGGACGTAACTCTGTAAGAACCTAAAGAAATTATGTCTGGGGAGACCCAATTTAGCTGATAATTGTTCAAACGTACTAAATGTATTGTTAATACAGAGCCCTGTAAATCTTTTAATACCGAGACTAGACCGTGTTGAGAAAGCAGCATCAACCATAGATGGGGAAAAGCTGGGTTTGAGGCTACCGGAGGCTACCGGAGGCTACCGGAGGCTACCGGAGCGAAAGAAGAGGTTGTCTGAAACCCAAAGTGGGTTGATTCTAAATTGATTCCAGTTCTGAAATGTTATTTTGATACATATATTTTTGATGAAGGAGGAGTAAGGGCCTGTAACGGAGGAGTGAGCGAGGGAAGACAATGATGCCGGTATAGACGAGGCCCCTTACATCTCTAGCCAAATTTGGGGTGGGAATATCTCTCTGCTCTGCAACCAGTAGAGAATGATCCTAAGGTTAGCGGCCCAATAATATAATTTGAAATCCTGTAGACTGGTTTGGGCCTCTGGTTTGGGCCTCTGCAAACACTGTTTTTGTATACTTGGGGGCTTTTTGTCCCATATAAAAAGGTACAATTAGGCTGTCGATCTTTTTGAAAAACGTATTGGGAAGAGAAATCGGTAGGCACTGATAGAGATAAAATAATTTAGGGAGAGTATTCTTTTTAATAGAATCCATTCTTGCGACAAATGAGAGGTGTAACAAAGACCAGATTTCCAAATTATCCTTAGTTAAAAGAGGAGCAAAGTTTGGCAAGAATTTTATAGTCAACATTTAGCAGGCTAATTGGACGGTATGATACACAGTCAAGAGGGTCTTTGTTTTTGTTTTAAGTGAGAGTCTGAGCACCATTTACAAATGCTTCATTGTACATTTCAAGTAGATTATGGGGCTATTTTGGAGAGAAGCTTTTTATAAAACTCTGCCGTGTAGCCGTCAGACCCTGAGATTGAAGGGATTTGACAGCATTAGACAATTCCTCAACAGTGATCGGCTGCTCTAATTTTTTGACCAAATCCCGGCTGACAGAAGAGACAGGAAGTGGAAGAAATGATCCAATTCCAATGTAACCCGCTTTACTTTCAGAAGTATATAGAGACTGGTCCCCCTAGAGTCTAATGATATCCCAGACCATGTATATAGAGACTGATCCCCCTAGAGTCTAATGATATCCCAGACCATGTATATAGAGACTGATCCCCCTAGAGTCTAATGATATCCCAGACCATGTATATAGAGATTGGTCCCCCTAGAGTCTAATGATATCCCAGACCATGTATATAGAGACTGGTCCCCCTAGAGTCTAATGATATCCCAGACCATGTATATAGAGACTGATCCCCCTAGAGTCTAATGATATCCCAGACCATGTATATAGAGACTGGTCCCCCTAGAGTCTAATGATATCCCAGACCATGTATATAGAGACTGATCCCCCTAGAGTCTAATGATATCCCAGACCATGTATATAGAGATTGGTCCCCCTAGAGTCTAATGATATCCCAGACCATGTATATAGAGACTGGTCCCCCTAGAGTCTAATGATATCCCAGACCATGTATATAGAGACTGGTCCCCCTAGAGTCTAATGATATCCCAGACCATGTATATAGAGACTGATCCCCCTAGAGTCTAATGATATCCCAGACCATTTATATAGAGACTGATCCCCCTAGAGTCTAATGATATCCCAGACCATGTATATAGAGACTGATCCCCCTAGAGTCTAATGATATCCCAGACCATTTATATAGAGACTGATCCCCCTAGAGTCTAATGATATCCCAGACCATTTATATAGAGACTGATCCCCCTAGAGTCTAATGATATCCCAGACCATGTATATAGAGACTGATCCCCCTAGAGTCTAATGATATCCCAGACCATGTACGAATTTTTTGTAATTTGATGTGATGATGATAGTTGATGTAACTTGTGAGCTAATAATTTACTGGCTTTATCTCCTTGTTCGTAATAAGTGCTCCTAGCCATGACAAAACGCTCCTTATAAATGGAGATGGGGAAACGGCATAATGTCATCTAATTGGGCAATACAGCGTGTTATTTTTCAGTTTGTTCTCATGTGCGCTGTAGGACATAATTTTACCTCTGATATAAACTTTCAAAGTTTCCCAGAGAGTAGATGCAGAGATGTTCGGGGATCTATTTGTACTAGAGGTCGACCGATTATGATTTTTCAACGCCGATACTGATTATTGGAGGACCAAAAAAAGCCAATGCCGATTAATCTGACAATTTTTATTATTTATTTGTAATAATGACAATTACAACAATACTGAATGAACACTATATAATACATCAATAAAATCAATTTAGCCTCAAATAAATAATGAAACATGTTCAATTTGGTTTAAACAATGTAAAACACAGTGTTGGAGAAGAAAGTAAAAGTGCAATATGTGCCATGTAAGAAAGCTAACGTTTAAGTTCCTTGCTCAGAACATGAGAACATATGAAAGCTGGTGGTTCCTTTTAACA
This sequence comes from Salvelinus namaycush, assembly GCF_016432855.1. NCBI lineage: Eukaryota > Metazoa > Chordata > Actinopteri > Salmoniformes > Salmonidae > Salvelinus > Salvelinus namaycush. Next base: position 48,611,813 of record NC_052322.1, read on the forward strand.
TGAGTCTTCAATATTCCCAGGTAAAAAGTTTTAGGTTGTAGTTATTATAGGAATTATAGGACTATTTCTCTCTATACCATTTGTATTTCATTAACCTTTGACTATTGGATGTTCTTATAGGCACTTTAGTATTGCCAGTGTAACAGTATAGCTTCCGTCCCTCTCCTCGCCCCTACCTGGGCTCGAACCAGGAACACAACGACAACAGCCACCTTCGAAGCAGCGTTACCCATGCAGAGCAAGGGGAATAACTACTCCACGTCTCAGAGCGAGTGATGTTTGAAACGCTATTAGCGCGCACCCTGCTAACTAGCTAGCCATTTCACATCGGTTACACCGGCCTAATCTCGGGAGTTGATAAGCTTGAAGCACAGTGAAGAGCTTCTGGCAAAACGCAGGAAAGTGCTGTTTGAATGAATGCTTACGAGCCTGCTGCTGCCTACCACCGCTCAGTCAGACTGCTCTATCAAATCATAGACTTAGTTATAACATAATAACACACAGAAATACGAGCCTTAGGTCATTAATATGGTCGAATCCGGAAACTATCATCTCGAAAACAAGACGTTTATTCTTTCAGTGAAATCTGGAACCGTTCCATATTTTATCTAACGGGTGGCATCCATAAGTCTAAATATTCCTGTTACATTGCACAACCTTCAATGTTATGTCATAATTACGTAAAAAATTCAAAAGGCACTCGCACATCTGAGCAATCTTATTTGCAGGTGCATGGCAACAGTTGAACAAGATGGAGGAAAAAGGAAATCCCACACAGGTGTTCCAAGGGGATATATGTTCGAATCTGAAGCAAGCCCTAGTAAACCACCTTATCTCAAAACCTAAATATGAATATCTTTGCTGCAAATGTGCCATACGTCCATGCTTATACATTTAGCCGAAATGACACAAACCTATAACACAACAAGGCAACTATCCAGGCAGACCAGTGGTTGCAGGAATAGGCTCAATGCTAGAGCCATTGTCAAACTTTGTAGACTCTTTTATTAAAACTCATGTGCAATCATTGCCATCATATGTAAAAGACTCTATAGACTTCATCAACAAGATCTCCCCAATAACGGGTTTAACAGAAGACTGTATTTTGGTCACATTATATGTCGAGAGTCTATATACCAGCATTCCCCATGTGGGGGGGCTGGCAGCACTAGCACACTATTTGGGAGACAGAGATACTAATGAATATCCACCAACAAACTTCATTCTAGAGCTGAATATGTTTTGATGTAGAACTATTTCAGGTCTGATGATGAATACTACCTCCAAACGAATGGAACATCGATGGGCTCTACATTTGCTCCGAGCTACGCGAACCTCTATATCGGTCTTTTTGAAGAACGTTTTGTTAATAATGAAAACGAGAATCCATTTTTGAATAAAGTCCTGAAGTGGTATCCATATATTGACGACATTTTTTGTATATGGGAAGGAACTGAAGAAGAGCTGTCAGATTTTATGGCACTACTCAATGACATTGACACCAATCTTAAATTCACTATTGAACGTGACACGCAACGTGTTCATTATCTCGATATGTGGATTGAGAAATCAAATGGAACCCTGTTTACAACTCTGTATAGAAAAGAAACGGACAGAAATACTCTATTACAGGGTGACAGCTTCCACCCTGAGCCATTTAAAAAGAGGACTTCCAAGAAGCCAGTTTTTCAGACTGCGCCGTATCTGCCCCTCCACAGAGGATTATCTAGAAACAGCAGCGGAGATGCGCATGAGGTTTCTAAAAAGAGGCTATTCGCCACAATGTGTGGATGAAGCTCATCATTTGGCATTGGAAAAAACACGAGATGAACTGCTACAAAAAAGACCCGCTAAAGCTACAGAACACTCCGTAATGTTCACAACTACATATACTTTGAATTCGCGAAAAGTGGGAGATGTGGTCAAGAAACATTGGCATATTTTATCATCGGACCCAGTTTTGCCGGCTGAATGTAAATATCCACCACGTATTGTGTATAGGAGAGGTCGCAATTTACGCGATAAATTGGTTCATGCCAACTGCCACTTAAGAAAATTAGCTAAACTCTTTTACGCCCTCTACCAAATGGTAGCTATAAATGCAGAGGATGCGCACAGTGCAACAATATGATGAAGTGTGAATATTTCTGCCACCCACACACAGGAAAACGGTTCCTAATAAATGACATTATTAGGTGTTCCACCACCCATGTTATTTACATGATTAAATGTCCATGTGGGCTGTGTTATGTAGGTAAAACCACCCGCTCTCTCAAACAGAGAATCAGGGAACATAAAAGTTCAATCAGGAGAAACGACAGGGATTATCCAGTCGCTGTACATTTTAATGCCCTAAAACATGACATTTCCACCTTTAGATTTTGTGGCATAGTGAAAGTTAAGATATCAGACAGGGGAGGTGATATTAATAATACTCTGAGTAAAAGAGAATGTTTTTGGATTTTCACCTTCCAGACATTATTTCATAAAGGACTTATGTATGAAATGCCTATGTATGTTATGTTGTGAATTTAAACATGAAATATGTGTCTCTTGTAGATTATTCTGACGTTTTTCGTATGATGGACCCAATGACTAATGAAAACTTGCTATGTCCTCATTGAGATTTTACAGACGTGTTCAATACGCCTTATTTATATACTGTTGTAATATTTATGAAATGCATATTGTTAACTTTTTATTTAATTTTTAATCTTTTTTTATTGAAACTTTTGCCTCCAACCCCCTTCGATGTGTAGAACGGATGTGGGTGGGGCCAGGTCTACATAAGGGTGCAACTTTCAAAAGATCCCAAAAGCTCTGACGAAGGCCGTGTGGCCGATACGTAAAGCTTATTAAATATCGGTGATACTATCAAGAGCAGTGTGCGGTTTCCTTTTTCCTTCATGTCATAATTACGGAAAATTCTGGCAAATTAGGCGGCCCAAACTGTTGCATATACACTGACTCTGCGTGCAATGAACGGAAGAGAAGTGATACAATTTCACCTGGTTAATATTGCCTGCTACCTGGATTTCTTTTAGCTAAATATGCAGGTTTAAAAATATATACTTCTGTGTATTGATTTTAAAAAAGGCATTGATATTTATGGTTAGGTACACATTGGAGCAAAGATACGCATCGATTATATGCAACGCAGGACACGATAAACTAGTAATATCATCAACCATGTGTAGTTAACTAGTGATTATGATTGATTAATTGTTTTTTATAAGATAAGTTTAATGCTAGCTAGCAATTTACCTTGGCTTCTACTGCAATCGCGTAACAGGCGGGCTCCTCGTGGAGTTCAATGTAATCAGGTGGTTAGAGCGTTGGACTCGTTAACTGAAAGGTTGCAAGATTGAATCCCCCGAGCTGACAAGGTAAAAATCTGTCATTCTGCCCCTGAACAAGACAGTTAACCCACTGTTCCCCAGTAGGCTGTCATTGTAAATAAGAATGTGTTCTTAACTGACTTGCCTAGTTAAATAAAGATTAAATAAAGGTGTAAAAAAAATATCAATTTCCGATTGTTATGAAAACTTGAAATCGGTCCTAATTAATCGGCCATTCCGATTAATCGGTCGACCTCTAATTTGTACTCACGAAAAAGTCGATTTGACCCAAAACGAAATGGACAAAGTGTTCATTACATAGTAGCAGGGGCGTGGTCAGCACCTCAAATCATCCGAAGGTTAATTGATTTTCCCACCACTCAATGCCAGATTATTCAAAAACAAACTGCTTTCATGCATTTGTCGTCATTGATTGTACCCACATCAAAATCCTTTCCACACACATGGATGAGGACCCATTCATCAATTGAAAGCGGTACCACAGTATTAACACAGAAGTCTTTTTTAATGCAGATTCTTGATGTTGTAACCAGTGGCACATGACTCCAGCTCAGTGAGAGTGGATGACTCCAGCTCAGTGAGAGTGGATGACTCCAGCTCAGTGAGAGTGGATGACTCCAGCTCAGTGAGAGTGGATGACTCCAGCTCAGTGAGAGTGGATGACTGCAGCTCAGTGAGAGTGGATGACTCCAGCTCAGTGAGAGTGGATGACTGCAGCTCAGTGAGAGTGGATGACTCCAGCTCAGTGAGAGTGGATGACTCCAGCTCAGTGAGAGTGGATGACTCCAGCTCAGTGAGAGTGAATGGCTCCAGCTCAGTGAGAGTGGATGACTGCAGCTCAGTGAGAGTGGATGACTGCAGCTCAGTGAGAGTGGATGACTGCAGCTCAGTGAGAGTGGATGACTCCAGCTCAGTGAGAGTGGATGACTCCAGCTCAGTGAGAGTGGATGACTCCAGCACAGTGAGAGTGGATGACTGCAGCTCAGTGAGAGTGGATGACTCCAGCTCAGTGAGAGTGGATGACTCCAGCTCAGTGAGAGTGGATGACTCCAGCACAGTGAGAGTGGATGACTGCAGCTCAGTGAGAGTGGATGACTCCAGCTCAGTGAGAGTGGATGACTCCAGCTCAGTGAGAGTGGATGACTCCAGCTCAGTGAGAGTGGATGACTCCAGCTCAGTGAGAGTGGCCTCAACATGCTGTTTTGAGGGCAAGGTTGTTCCACCTGGATGTCACCTGCTTAGTGACGAGGGGTACCCCCAGAGGAGGTGGCTGCTGACCCTTATACTATGACCTCTTCCCAGCACTCAGCTCAATTATAAACAGGTTAGGCAATAGGTCAAACATTTGATTCATTGACCTACAGTATATAGTGGACATTATCTCAGAATAATTAAAATATGAATCTATGCAAAATGACATGTCAATATTTGTCTCAAGGGCTAACAAGATCACATGGAGAATGTAAGAAAGGAGAATAGGTTGGAAGAGGTGTCAGCGATTGGGTGCAGAGATGTAGCGGAGTCAGGCGCAGGACACAGGTTTGAGCAACACAACTGAGTTTACTCACAAAAAGGCAAGCAATGTTCCAATAAGAAAAATACAGACAGAATAACAAAACACACGAACCACTAAGACCCCAACAATCACGGACACAACAGAAAGGTATGCCAGAGGGTTAAATAAGGAACATGATATGGGGGATTGAAACCAAGTGTGTGTAATACAGACAAAACGAAAATGAAACATGGATCGGTGGTGACTAGAAAGCCGGTGACGTCGACAGCCGAACACCACCCGAACAAGGAGAGGGGCCAACTTCGGCGGAAGTCGTGACAAGAGGAGATCACATGGAGCATGGTAGAAAGAAGAACAGGCCAACAACACTATCACAACAACACTATCACTACAACACTATCAATACAACACTATCACTATCACTACAACACTATCAATACAACACTATCACTATCACTACAACACTCTCACTATCACTACAACACTATCACTACAACACTATCAATACAACACTATCAATACAACACTATCACTACAACACTATCACTACAACACTATCACTACAACACTATCGCTACAACACTATCAATACAACACTATCACTATCACTACAACACTCTCACTATCACTACAACACTATCACTACAACACTATCAATACAACACTATCACTACAACACTATCACTACAACACTATCACTACAACACTATCACTACAACACTATCAATACAACACTATCACTATCACTACAACACTCTCACTATCACTACAACACTATCACTACAACACTATCACTACAACACTATCAATACAACACTATCACTATCACTACAACACTATCACTATCACTACAACACTATCACTACAACACTATCAATACAACACTATCACTATCACTACAACACTCTCACTATCACTACAACACTATCACTACAACACTATCAATACAACACTATCACTACAACACTATCGCTACAACACTATCAATACAACACTATCACTATCACTACAACACTCTCACTATCACTACAACACTATCACTACAACACTATCACTACAACACTATCACTACAACACTATCACTACAACACTATCACTACAACACTATCACTATCACTACAACACTATCACTATCACTACAACACTATCACTATCACTACAACACTATCACTATCACTACAACACTATCACTATCACTACAACACTATTACTACAACACTATCACTACAACACTATCACTATCACTACAACACTCTCACTACAACACTATCACTACAACACTATCACTACAACACTCTCACTACAACACTATCACTACAACACTATCACTACAACACTATTACTACAACACTATCACTACAACACTATCACTATCACTACAACACTCTCACTACAACACTATCACCACAACACTATCACTTTCACTACAACACTATCACTACAACACTATCACTATCACTACAACACTCTCACACAACACTATCACTACAACACTATCACTACAGCACTTTCACTACAACAATATCACTATCACTACAACACTCTCACTACAACACTATTACTACAACACTATCACTACAACACTATCACTATCACCACAACACTATCACTACAACACTATCACTATCACTACAACACTATCACTATTACTACAACACTATCACTACAACACTATCACTATCACTACAACACTATTACTACAACACTATCACTACAACACTATCACTATCACTACAACACTCTCACTACAACACTATCAATACAACACTATCACTACAACACTATCACTATCACTACAACACTCTCACTATCACTACAACAATATCACTACAACACTATCACTACAACACTATCACTATCACTACAACACTAGCACTATCACCACAACACTATCACTTTCACTACATCACTATCACTACAACACTATCACTATCACTACAACACTATCACTATCACCACAACACTATCACTACAACACTATCACTACAACACTATCACTACAACACTATCAATACAACACTATCACTATCACTACAACACTATCAATACAACACTATCACTATCACTACAACACTCTCACTATCACTACAACACTATCACTACAACACTATCAATACAACACTATCAATACAACACTATCACTACAACACTATCACTACAACACTATCACTACAACACTATCGCTACAACACTATCAATACAACACTATCACTATCACTACAACACTCTCACTATCACTACAACACTATCAATACAACACTATCACTACAACACTATCACTACAACACTATCACTACAACACTATCACTACAACACTATCAATACAACACTATCACTATCACTACAACACTCTCACTATCACTACAACACTATCACTACAACACTATCACTACAACACTATCAATACAACACTATCACTATCACTACAACACTATCACTATCACTACAACACTATCACTACAACACTATCAATACAACACTATCACTATCACTACAACACTCTCACTATCACTACAACACTATCACTACAACACTATCAATACAACACTATCACTACAACACTATCACTACAACACTATCGCTACAACACTATCAATACAACACTATCACTATCACTACAACACTCTCACTATCACTACAACACTATCACTACAACACTATCACTACAACACTATCACTACAACACTATCACTACAACACTATCACTACAACACTATCACTACAACACTATCACTATCACTACAACACTATCACTATCACTACAACACTATCACTATTACTACAACACTATCACTACAACACTATCACTACAACACTATCACTACAACACTATCACTATCACTACAACACTATCACTACAACACTATCACTACAACACTATCACTATCACTACAACACTCTCACTACAACACTATCACTACAACACTAGCACTATCACCACAACACTATCACTTTCACTACAACACTATCACTACAACACTATCACTATCACTACAACACTCTCACACAACACTATCACTACAACACTATCACTACAGCACTTTCACTACAACAATATCACTATCACTACAACACTCTCACTACAACACTATTACTACAACACTATCACTACAACACTATCACTATCACCACAACACTATCACTACAACACTATCACTATCACTACAACACTATCACTATTACTACAACACTCTCACTACAACACTATCAATACAACACTATCACTACAACACTATCACTATCACTACAACACTCTCACTATCACTACAACAATATCACTACAACACTATCACTATCACTACAACACTATTACTACAACACTATCACTACAACACTATCACTATCACTACAACACTCTCACTACAACACTATCAATACAACACTATCACTACAACACTATCACTATCACTACAACACTCTCACTATCACTACAACAATATCACTACAACACTATCACTACAACACTATCACTATCACTACAACACTAGCACTATCACCACAACACTATCACTTTCACTACATCACTATCACTACAACACTATCACTATCACTACAACACTATCACTATCACCACAACACTATCACTACAACACTATCACTACAACACTATCACTACAACACTATCAATACAACACTATCACTATCACTACAACACTATCAATACAACACTATCACTATCACTACTACACTACAACACTATCACTACAACACTATCACTACAACACTATCAATACAACACTATCACTACAACACTATCACTACAACACTATCACTACAACACTATCGCTACAACACTATCAATACAACACTATCACTATCACTACAACACTCTCACTATCACTACAACACTATCACTACAACACTATCAATACAACACTATCACTACAACACTATCACTACAACACTATCACTACAACACTATCACTACAACACTATCAATACAACACTATCACTGTCACTACAACACTCTCACTATCACTACAACACTATCACTACAACACTATCACTACAACACTATCAATACAACACTATCACTATCACTACAACACTATCACTATCACTACAACACTATCAATACAACACTATCACTATCACTACAACACTCTCACTATCACTACAACACTATCACTACAACACTATCAATACAACACTATCACTACAACACTATCACTACAACACTATCGCTACAACACTATCAATACAACACTATCACTATCACTACAACACTCTCACTATCACTACAACACTATCACTACAACACTATCACTACAACACTATCACTACAACACTATCACTATCACTACAACACTATTACTACAACACTATCACTACAACACTATCACTATCACTACAACACTCTCACTACAACACTATCACTACAACACTATCACTACAACACTAGCACTATCACCACAACACTATCACTTTCACTACAACACTATCACTACAACACTATCACTATCACTACAACACTCTCACACAACACTATCACTACAACACTATCACTACAGCACTATCACTACAACAATATCACTATCACTACAACACTCTCACTACAACACTATTACTACAACACTATCACTACAACACTATCACTATCACCACAACACTATCACTACAACACTATCACTATCACTACAACACTATCACTATTACTACAACACTATCACTACAACACTATCACTATCACTACAACACTATTACTACAACACTATCACTACAACACTATCACTATCACTACAACACTCTCACTACAACACTATCAATACAACACTATCACTACAACACTATCACTATCACTACAACACTCTCACTATCACTACAACAATATCACTACAACACTATCACTACAACACTATCACTATCACTACAACACTAGCACTATCACCACAACACTATCACTTTCACTACATCACTATCACTACAACACTATCACTATCACTACACCACTATCACTATCACCACAACACTATCACTACAACACTATCACTACAACACTATCACTACAACACTATCAATACAACACTATCACTATCACTACAACACTATCACTATCGCTACAACACTATCACTACAACACTATCACTATCACTACAACACTATCACTATCGCTACATCACTATCACTACAACACTATCACTACAACACTCTCACTACAACACTATCACTACAACACTCTCACTACAACACTCTCACTACAACACTATCACTACAACACCATCACTACAACACTATCACTACAACACTATCACTATCACTACAACACTATCACTACAACACTATCACTACAACACTATCACCATCACTACAACACTATCACTATCACCACAACACTATCACTACAACACTATCACTATCACTACAACACTATCACTATCACCACAACACTATCACTATCACTACAACACTATTACTACAACACTATCACTACAACACTATCACTATCACTACAACACTATCACTATCAATACAACACTATCACTACAACACTATCACTACAACACTCTCACTACAACACTATCACTACAGCACTCTCACTACAACACTATCACTACAACACTATCACTACAACACTATCACTACAGCACTCTCACTACAACACTATCACTACAACACTATCACTACAACACTATCACTACAACACTATCACTACAACACTATCACTATCACTACAACACTATCACTACAACACTATCACTACAACACTATTACTACAACACTATCACCACAACACTATCACTATCACTTTCACTACATCACTATCACTACAACACTATCACAACAACACTATCACTATCACTACAACACTATCACCACAACACTATCACTATCGCTACAACACTATCACTATCACTGTCACTACATCACTATCACTACAACACTATCACTACAACACTATCACTATCACTACAACACTATCACTATCACTACAACACTATCACTATCACCACAACACTATCACTATCACTACAACACTATTACTACAACACTATCACTACAACACTATCACTATCACTACAACACTATCACTATCAATACAACACTATCACTACAACACTATCACTACAACACTCTCACTACAACACTATCACTACAGCACTCTCACTACAACACTATCACTACAACACTATCACTACAACACTATCACTACAGCACTCTCACTACAACACTATCACTAAACACTATCACTACAACACTATCACTACAACACTATCACTACAACACTATCACTATCACTACAACACTATCACTACAACACTATCACTACAACACTATCACTACAACACTATCACTACAACACTTATCACTATCACTTTCACTACATCACTATCACTACAACACTATCACAACACACTATCACTATCACTACAACACTATCACCACAACACTATCACTATCGCTACAACACTATCACTATCACTGTCACTACATCACTATCACTACAACACTATCACTACAACACTATCACTATCACTACAACACTATAACCACAACACTATCACTATCGCTACAACACTATCACTATCACTACAACACTATCACAACAACACTATCACTATCACAACAACACTATCACTACAACACTATCACTACAACACTATCACTACAACACTATCACTATCACTACAACACTATCACTATCACTACAACACTATCACTATCACTACAACACTATCACTATCACTTTCACTACATCACTATCACTACAACACTATCACTACAACACTATCTCTACAACACTATCACTATCAACACTATCACTATCACTACCTATCACTACACATCACTATCACTACACACTATCCTATCACTACAACACTATCACTATCAACAC